>NW_006239082.1:1274417-1326550 GCF_000226075.1 Solanum tuberosum | reverse complement strand
GAATCATATGGGAAAAAATATTTGATGACTACGAATTAGAAGATATATTAAATCAAGAATGGTATGAAATAGATTTACAAGATCTATATTTAGATAATGAAAGAATAGAATGGTACGATTTAGAAATAAATTCAGATTAAAATGAATTACAAATATTTACAATATTGGATAGAAGCTATGGAAGATATAAAACTATTAGAACAATTAATGGAGGAAAATTTATATATGTACCAAAGAACCCAAGATATGTTATATCTAGAATATATCATAAATAATATTAAAGAAATATTCATATTAAAACAACTATCGGAAGAATATTACAATAAATATTACTACATATTACCATGAATTTAACACTACCAAAAAATAATATTAAAGAGATATCAAGATTAAGACACTTAGCAAAAAGATATTATAATAAAATCTTTAAAATAAGTTACTCACCTACCACACTACCACACTACCACCAAAATTTCGGACTCATCAACACTCCCAACTTAAACTTTTGCTTGTCATCAAGTAAAACTCAAGTGCAGCAGTTCAAAAAGGATGTCTCAAACAGTGCTACACAAGACTCAATCATGAATGCACACAACAAGACTCAACTTTCTCATACAAGGATCAATTGTGCACTAAAAGATTCAAGTTGTGACTCACCATTATCAAAGACTCTCAAGTTCACAATACTTGCTTCAAATGCAAGTTCAAGCTCAACAAAGTTACTCAAATGCCCTCACAACAAGAATGATTCCACATTCACACAAAAAATTTCAACAAATTATAGCTCCAGAATCATATACAACTCTCACACTCACAAAGAAGAACACATGCATGACTTCACCCATAGGCTCTCCCTTATTTTCCAATCAACATTCGTCTTAGCTCTCTAAAGATCAAAAAGGTCTTTCCAAGGCTTGTAACGGGGCTGAGTGTAAAGATATGGTCATTTAGGCTCAGTGGCTGGTATCCTCATGAAATGTGGTATGCACATCATTTTTCCTTCCTTTTCTTCAACATTGTCTCTCATTCTCAAAATTCACCTCATTATTCACTTCCATGGGATATCGGACACCCCATTTCTTTTGCAACTTTCACAACTTTTTCATTATTTTTCTTTTCATTCTTTATTTCTTTCTCTCATTTTTTTTCCGGAGGGCTTCCATCTTTTTTCAAAACCATGGGTCAAGGGGAATTTCTTTGCACTTTTTGATTTACCTTCTCTTTTCACCACACCCCCAACTTAGGCTTTTGGATTAAGTTGGCTATTCAAACACACCACACTTCATGTGGATTATGGGTGAATGGAAAAAAAATAGGGCTACAACTGCATCAAGTTTCTTCCAAGAAAATGAGAAGGTTCAAAAAGGGTTCAAGAAAAGTTCACACACTCACAAGGTTGGCCACAAAAGAGGTATATTGTCAAATTGTTTCACTCTTCAAAATTGTTGCCTAAGGTCATATCAAAAGCTTGCATCACTTAGTCAGCCGGACCAACGGGGCAAATTCTAGGTGTCATCACACAAGGTTCACAGTAAGCTTATCACACAAGGCATTGGCACCAATATCAAACAAGACTCCACACTTTCGCTAGTGTGCAATGTTCATCACAAGAGACTCATTCAATAATCGGCTAGTTACAACGACATGCACAAAGTCACACATTGTCTATGCAGCTTTATTTGGTCTCATCGTAGCCGCACATTCATTTTTGTTCGATTAAGAGCACTATTCCAGTCATCGGTATTGATCATGACCGATACTCAAATTTGCACAAGAACAGCCACAATCACACACAAGAGGTGGCAACATTTTTAGAAGGGTAAAAAACCATTTACTTTCATCATAAGGAGCCACAAGCTCAAACATCCACAAAACAATATCAAAACACAATTAAAACACCAAAACCCAACAATATATACAAAAAAAATAGTCACAAGAGGTAGGTATGGAGATACCCCACTCCACCACAAATAAAAATGTAGTTGTCCTCAAATGCAACAAACTAGTAAACAGTCAATAAAAATGACAGAGAGGGAGGTAAAGAAAGGTCCTATCTACACAGTTACTCCATCTGTCGGGGCATCAGTGCCCGGTGCAACATAAGCACTACTAGTTACACTAGGTCCTATCATGGATGCCTCTATCAACGATGTCAGAATCACTGACTGTACACTCATCACCTCTAGGTATGGAAGTTCTTCATAGACGGTCTTCTTTGGCACCTCTATCTGCTCCTCGTCTATCTCTGCCTCCGACTAATCAGCTGCCACATCATCAATCGACAAATCTCCGGTGGTGGCCGGAGGAATCTTAGAAGTAGCTGGGGTATCCATATCATCAGTTACCTCTAAGAGTGAACTGAAGTATGTGGACTTCAAGTAGTCCACATAATTTTTCAAATCAGCAACCTCGACTTTCAAAGGCATAACCTCTAAAGTAGCCCCATGTCGACCATCCCAAGTCTCTACTCTCATCGTGAGAGTGTCAATAGATGTTCGGAGGGGTGTCAATGCAGCTAGGATTGCCCTCTCAATCATCCAAAGTACCTCAGCCTCCAATCGAGTAGCCTGTACATTAGTAGAATGGGCTCAGTGCCCCATATTTAGGATCACGGCCTAAGTTATCCTGGTGGGCAGGGAAGCAGTAGAAGCACCAGGAGACTGGGATGAAGTTGAAGCATGTGTACATGAAGGCCTGGAGTCGGAGTAGGCAAAGATGCCTCTGCAGGTATCGTCTCAACATCAACCTCCGAGGATGTGTCCACCAGAGTTGCTCTTCTCCTGTCTGCCTCCTCCTGAGTGTACTTAGCCTCTATACACTAGATCTCTGTGAAGGATGTGGGGGTGACCTCGATGTCCCTATTCTCATCACGTGGAACTCCCGCATGCCGACATAGCTCTGTGATTAGGATCGGAAAGGGAAAGGACGTCTGGCGCTGCTTGGCCCTCATGGCCATCTCCTGCTCCACAATAAGTCCCAAGTTGAGCGTCTTCTTGGCTATGATGGATCCGAGGCAGGCCACCTTTAGGTGGCAGAGGATGTACTCATTTTGTGAAGGTGTGATGGAGCTACTAATGAATCCAAACAAAAAGTACAGTGCAACTACATTTAATTCCTTTTTTTTATTGGAGCTCCTGCCTCAATCCACCTCGGGATGGTATCAAAAATCAATGGGGCAAGCCAGCCCTTTAGATCATCCAGGGACTGAGCTGTAGCTAGACCCTCATACTCGTGCTTAAACCCCGTGGCTCTGTCAAGCACATCATTGATGTGATCGCTGATACACCCCAATTCTGTCGCTCGGACCATGACAGACTTTAGCGGTCTGAAGGTGATGGCCTTCTTCTCTCCCTTAGGTACCAGGTCATTGTATGTTGTGTAGAATTCTCAGACCCATATAGGAATATAGGGGCCTCAGGGCTTGGTGAACTGCTCGAACCCATGAGACTGGAGAGTGTCCTTCACAGTGAAATATCTGCCCACTAAACCCACTGTAGACAGCAACTTTTCTTCCAGAATGATCCTCAATCCCTCGGCTTGAAGTGTATTGAGTAGCCGGGAAGGAAGACCCTGAGCCGGTGTTTCTAGAACCACTGTCTGTGCCGGAGCTGGCACTGTATCATCAGCAGGAGGTGTGGCCTCTGGGATCCTAGATGAATCCTGGCGAACTCAGGAACGAATCTCCTCACATCGGGATTGCAGAGGTTGGTCATCCTCAGGTTCAGAGAATGCAGCCTGGGAGTCAAAGCATTCTCCCTTGCTGCCGGAGTTGTGTTCTGGTACTTCAGATACGGGCCTTTTGCCCTTGCCCTTGCCTCCCTTGGGAGGTGCCTTTTTACCTTTTTTAAAATGGGTAGTTGCCCCTCATTAATAACTATGCTCCGTGCTCTTTTACGAGGCGGCATATCCAAGTTGGTTCTAGCCATATTACAAAAACAACATAGAATGTTAGAAACACTTCAAGAAAAGTCCAGAAAAATAGGCCGCATAAAGACTCACCGAATCAATCGGCGAGTCGCCGAGTCACTAAGGCGAGCCAGATCGGGCTCGCTGAATGGACTGGCTCTAAAATTTTCTAGATAAATGACATGTTGGTGATGAGAAGGGACTTTCGGTGAATTGCCGACATCATTCGACAAGCACAAAATATCCCGCCAAAAATCACAGTGCATTTTAGGGGTTAGGGACACATAAAAGGCGATCAAAAAAGACTTTCGGTGAGTCACCGAGTGCACTCGGTGAACTCAGGCTTCTCGGCAAAAGTTACAGAACCAAACTCAACAAAACCACAAAATCAGAGGCGATCAAGAGGGATTTTGGTGAACCGCCGAGTGGTTCGGCGAGCTCGACCTAGCTCGCCAAATTGCCCAACGTGCCTATTTTCAACCCCGACATCAAAAATCAAACCACACACATTCTCAATTAAGCTCAGACCCATTAGACCCATGCAATAGGGATACTCAGATTTCCCCCGATTTGACCAAAATTGGCCATTTGATGACTTTAGCTCTTAAGAATGACGTCAAATGCTCCATCATTGGGCAAAGCACGTCATTTAGCACAATTTGGGCTACTCAGACTTCATCCGAGTAGACTCAACAACAACTAAGCACAACCCACAAGATTACGGTTACTTTTAAAACACGAAAATTAGGAAAACAACAAATTAGGCAATTTAGGCATAATATCGAAATTAAAATAGGCACACAAGCACATATTTACAAATTTAGAGAGGCCCAGCACATATCAATAAGAACTACACAATTGAAAATGAGTTCAACTGCTATTTACGAGTTTGGGGTCCAGAAAAATTAACCTTTATGTCGAAAGATGAATCTATAGAGCTAGGCAGCAAAGTATCCAACTCCGAACACAAGATCGACGACCAAAAAGTGGAAAAATGCAAAAATATAGGAAATATATTGTGTGGGTGTGATTGAATGAAGTTAAAAAGTGCGGTAATGTGAAGGAGTTTGAATGTTTAAACCTTTGGCATTTTAAAACCGTTCAGTTCTCGCCCTTTTGGCGATATTATTTTTCCTCGCCGACACGCCGAGGTGTTACTTACCTTGCCGAGTTTTACAGGACCTCGAGCTAATGTGGGGGTCCAAACGGCGGACAAAGTCGGGCTCACTTACCTGTTCAACGATTCACCGACTTGTCCATGGACCCGCCGAGTTTTACAGACTACATCTTCATGATTTCTTGAGTCCAACGACGGTCCAAGTCGGGATTGCCGACCTCTCGGCGAGTCACTGACTGAAATTTTGGCTCGCCAAACAGCATATTTCAGACATATTCAACCTTTTTCATCTGCACAACCAACACACAATTATTCCAAAAACAAAAAGATAATAGATAAAAACTTGGATTGCCTCCCAAGCAGTGCCTTAGTTAACGTCGTGGCATGACGTAAGTCCCCAATCAAACTTCATTCTTGGGGTTTGCGATAGTATCAGTAGGCAACCCCCCTCGTTGTCTCTGGTTTAAATTAGAAGAAATTTGACCCATTTGGGTCTCCAATTGATTGATAGAGACGGAATGAGAGGTCACCGTCTAGTTAAGAGTCGATACATCTTACTTCATCTCCATCAAAATTTTATTGGACCCTTCAACCTTGTTGAGAATACGAGAGAGAATATCCTCAGCCCGGCCACCCTCAGAATCTTTGGGCTTTTAACGCTCATGGGGAGGAACATACATATCCTTCGCCCCATATATTTCCTTCCAAGTGGGTTTACAATCAATCCATTCTCTATCACGATCTCTCTAGCCCTCATCTCTATTCCAACCTTGGTTACCACCCGGCCTTGGGTAGTTTGCATGATAACCACCTTCTTGGTTGGGTAAGAATTTTACTTCCTCGTTGTACATCACTTCAAACTTGGCTTTTTCGGTGTTCACACCACCAATACCGATAGCATTTACACTCCTAGTACCAGCACCCATGACGTTCTTGGCCAAAATGTCCAGCTGAGTCATTATCTTTGCCATGTTCTGGTCCTTCTCTTGATTTTTTTCAATTTGTTCTTTGCTCAATTTAAAAGTTAGAGGGGAGACCTGAACTTCACGGGTGTACCATGCTCGGTTAATATTGGTCATTCCATCCAAAAGATGGGCTACGATAAAGTAAGGTTGTTGCATTAAACCTCCTAGAGAAAGTTGATTCGTTACTCCCTTGTTCACCGAATCAAAGCTTCGGTAAAGGTATTGCAGCAAAATGTTGTCGAGCAATCCATGAGTTAGGCATTGTAGCACCAACTTCTTAAATCTTAGCCAATTCTCATGGATTGGCTCACCCTTCAAATGCTTGAAGCTTTGAATGTTGTCTCGAAGAGTCATCATCTTCAAAGGGGGAATGAATCGCACTTGAAATGCAGTAGTGAGCTCTTCCCACAAATGTCAAATGAAGGGGTTTTGGTTTTGTAGTTAGAGTGGTAAACAATACGAAATAACAATAATGAGACGGATTCTTAGGATGTGATCGATTATAGGCTAATATAGACAAATGGGTAATTGCAACTATTAGTAAATAGCTAGATATTAGTGAGTAAGCTAGGCTATAGAGGAGATAAACTTTCTCTCGAACATTTTACCCTGAATCAAGTTGATATCTCTCGAACATCAACAAACATGCAAAATAAGAACAACCCATACCTTAGTCCATTCACTCTCTCGAGCTAAATTTGTGCGATTGGATTTAGGATTCACTCTCTCGAGCTGAACCCAGGTCAACCCAATACCCACTGACTATCAATCAAAAACCTTAGTTCTAAAACTTATCTCTCGAGCAAGCCAAGAACACAAAGTTAGAACCGCATTTGCAACTAAAATTGTTAAATTAAACCACAATTAATGATTAAACTCTCTTCTAAATAGCATTTAAACTAACAATTAGCATTACCCATAAACTAAATCAGCCCATAATCACACCCCAAAAATTGGGGTGTTAGCTAGACATCATAAAAAGGTAAAAACCGTTAACAAATTGATTATTCATCAACTGGGTAAGAGTATATTCATCCTTGCAATCCTTCAATTCGAAGAGTCACAAAGACCCACTTCCAATTTCTCAAAAGTGAAAAACTTCAATTATTCAAATCTTAGGAAAAACTAGAGAAAACTTGTCTCACTGTTCAAAACTAAAAAATATATTAAAAATATATCAGCTAAGATAGGATAAGATACTAAACTAAATGTTCAAAAATGTATTTATAGTCGCCAAAACTGTGCAGCGAAGTGTCACTCGGCGGAGTAAGTCGGCCTCACCAGACCACTTAGCGAGCCGCCCTTTGGTCACTTCCATCTCCCTTCTGCCTTGGCATTCAACATACTCAAGGTCTGTAACTTTGGGTGATATAGCACTGTATCGCGGAACTACTCGGCGTTTTGCCGACTGCTCCTTTCTTTCACCGACTTGTTTTCTTCCTTTAGGGTTTGGCACACTGAACCTTTAGGCGGTCTGATGAGCCACTCGGTGACACGTCGAGTTCTCTTGGCAATCGTCAGGCTCACCCTTCTTTATCTTTTCAGATTGTTTGTTCCTTTTTGTCTGTTAGTGTCCTTAATTTGATCCTCAATCCATATACTTGAACATCAAGGGTTTTACATCAGTTATTGGCACAAATTAAGCATTTGAGGACACTACTTCTATATAAACAAAGCCCTAAATGAATCCAAATCTCGGACTCATCATAACCCCCTCTTTGGTAAAGTTCTGGTAGGCTGAGAGCCTACTGTATTGCCACCATTCTTCCCAATTCTGACTGTTTTGTTGATTTTTGTTTTACTTTCTCCATCATTTGTACTATCTACTCCTTCACTATATATACTATTTTCTTTTTTTGTGATCTGAAATGCTTGATTGTGCTTGTTTCTGGGTGAATCCTCAGTTATAAAATGTGATACAATGTCATGTAAGACCTTGTGAGGTGAAGTACCATTAATTTCCCCAAGCTCTTGATTTGTCATTTCATTATGGTTGGAATCTCCATTATTGCCAAACATTCAGATCCTTAATTGGCTTGCCCCTACATCTCTATAATCTCATGTGCTTAGTTGATGTTGCTGCTTCCTATGCTTCTCACTTTACCCACTATGATAGTTATCTGAAAAACTCTGATTGCTTGTATCTATTGCTTTTAAACGGAACCAATATGTTGTTGCTCATCTTGTTAGCTTTGTTGTTGATTTTGTGTTGTAACCTCTTATTTTTCCTCTAAAATGATTTTTGTTGACACCACAATATCACTACATTGCCCCTGAGATTCTTATTTGCCCATATTTCCTTCAAAATGTTGTTATTCCTGCATCTTGACATTGGAAAAAGTAATATTCTTATTCACCCTCTGTGAAGCATTTGAGGAGTTACTATTCCCACTTAGGCATGGGAAATCAGTAGGGTTTGTAAGTAAAAAAGGTTCAACCATTATCAATGGTTGACCTCCATCAACATTGGCCATTAATCTAGGCCACCATTAGGTAGGGTTTTATAAGGAAGGAGAATTAGTAGTGCCTCTTACTTGCATATATTCAGATTATTTCCAATACTGTCATTAGCATCACAACTTGTAATTTGGGGTTCAAACATATTTTTGTCCCACCACAATCTTTTTGGCACAATCTCTTTCTTAATGGTAACTTTTAAGAAAATCAGTATTAAATATTCAGAAAAGGAATAGTAACAACTGCAAAATAATATGATAAGTGAAACACAATAAACAATCGATGATAACATCTATCAAGAGTACAAATAGATTTTAACAATACATAACTGCACTCAAAGAATGCACCAAATAAATGATTGTTTTAGAATGGATATTTCTCACAATTGTTCTATGTGATGTAGCTGAACCAAAGGAATTAGGATCTCAAGACGCAGTAACACCTATCATCAAGGAATAACAAGCATACATTACGATGGTTTTTCTTCGTTATTCTAGTTTTGATATTCATATTATGAATATTGGATTGTGTTTTATGACATTTTCACTACATGAAAAAAATTGTCTGTGCCATAAGAATAGATCTAAGAACCTCCCTGTCATCATACTAAGAAAAACTATAAATAAATTAGCAAACAAACATTTACTCTTTTTACTATGTCAAATAATGAAAATGGTAACTCTTTTTTAGTTTCTTTCTAATCCTTTGATTAAATTAAGTAAAGCATTGAAATTTCGTTGAAATATGAAGACCAAAATATTAGTAGGGCTATTTATTTGGGCAATTAAGATATTTTGCAATTGAGTATATATAAATAATTTTATTTGTTGGTAAATTAACATCGACCTTCTTGGTCATAGTGGTGGACTAGTGAGGAGCTTACTCCTGACCACTAGGTCACGAGTTCAAGGTTGGTAAATATAAAAAATCCAACAATATTGAGGTATTCTATAATATCATTTTAATTATTTTTTAAAAAAATAACAAAAAACAATAGTAGTATGCAATGAAAGAGAAAATATATTTTTAAAAAATTCAAAAAGGTATTTAGAATACCTATATTAACCAATGATTTTCTTCGGCTTACCAGTCTTGAACCCTTGACCCAGTGGTCAGGAGAAAACTCCTCTACTAGTCAACCATTGTGACCAAGAAGGCTGGTGTTAATTTATCAATAGGTAAAATTATTTATATTTACTAAATACATAAAATGAGTTAGGTCAACAATATTTAATTACTTAAAAATAAATTCCAAAATATCTTAATGACCCAAATAAATAGGCCTAAAAATATTTTGTTTCATATATGTTTCAACAAAATTTTAGTGCTTCACTTAATTTCATTAAAGGATAAGAAAGAAAATAAAAAGAGTTACCGTTTGCACTATTTTTTGACATAATAAAAAAGAGTTAATGTTCTTTTTTAATTTATTTTTAGTTTTTTCTTTGTGTTATACAAAGGAGGCCCATAAATCTAATTCTTATGTAGAGACACTTAAATGATTCATTGAGGTATTGATGAAACCTAATTGATTTTTTAAAAAAAATTCTAATTAAGATCTCTTTTATACTTTGCGGCATGACCACTAAAAATGATAAATCTTGGATAATTATAATCATAGTTGTATATTAATTTTGTCTTTTTCTAGTTGGTTAAGGACATGAATTATTTATTTATCGAAGTTTAATTTATTCCAAATAACTTTAGTCACTATCGATCTATCAATAAG
Source organism: Solanum tuberosum (assembly GCF_000226075.1). NCBI lineage: Eukaryota > Viridiplantae > Streptophyta > Magnoliopsida > Solanales > Solanaceae > Solanum > Solanum tuberosum. The sequence goes on along the minus strand of NW_006239082.1, from coordinate 1,316,376 downwards.
AATATATGTTTTTCTATGGGATTTAGGTAATTATATTTTAATAATAAATATTGTAGGCATGACTCATTTCATGTTTTGTGAAATATAAATAATTTTACTTGCTGATAAATAAACAACGGCCTTCTTGATAACAATGGTTTATTGGTGGAGGAATTTTTTCCTAACCACCATGTCAAGAGTTAAAGGCTGGTAAACCAAAGAAAATTAATGTTATTAGGAATTTTATAATTCCTTTTAAAACTCTTTTAAAGAATATTTTCTCTATTTGATTACAAATTATTGTTTTTTGTTTTCTATTGTAGAAATTTGAAAACTTATTAAATTTACTTTTTGTTGTATTTGAATAGGCACAAATAATATTCAATTAATTTAACCTCATACTTTTGATGTTTTTGCTTGTAAACATTTATATTTATTAAAAACATTAATTGTTCCATAACTTAATTACATGTAGCAATTGTTAAGCTAACTCTATAGTGCTATTTTTAATTAACACTAATATAATCATGGGCCATTAAAATATTTTGAACTTTATTTTTAAGTAATAAAATATTATTTGCATGGCCCATTTAATGTTTTTAGTAAATATAAATAATTTTATTTGTTGGTAAATTAACATCGACCTTCTTGATCACAATGGTTCACTAGTTGAAGAGTTTCCTCTTGACCACTAGGTCAAGGGTTCAAGGTTGGTAGATACCTACATAGTTGATTTTTTTGCGTCTGCTTCAAACTTATAACGGACCATACTGCCATAATGGTATCGAAGGTGCTTCTAGTCATTACTCCCAGGCCATAAAAGGTTAAAGGTTTATGGGTTAAGGACAATACTAGAGGAGAAGAGATTATCTACCAACGGGGTTATGAGGACTACCTAATGGTATGGGACACTATTAAACTCCACTATTTGAGTAGTTCACCTGGGTTCAAACACCACATGTCCCTTCCTAGAAAAGAGAGTTCTATGAAGCCTACACCAAAGAACTCACAAAGAAAAGGAAGGTATTAATATGAAGGCCACTTGAGGAGGTAGAAATCCAAGGAAAAATGGTTTAATATGGGAGCGGATCAATAAATGAAATGTTGGGTGTTGACCAATGATACATCATTTTACAAAGAGAGGATAAAATACCCTATCAGTCAATTGAGGGATTGGTTGGCCCCTTTGCTATCAGATGCTATGCACCCATGAATTGTGGACGGGGTAAATATCGAGAAGAAAGATTTGAATGTGGTTGCCCTATACTGGTTTGGATTCATTAGTAGTAATTTGATGCCATCACAAGATGAGTCCATCCCCAGGCAGTCTAAGGCGGTGTTAGTAGGGTACATTATTGAAAGAGAGAAGATATGCATGGGTAGCATCATCGAGGAAGAGATGTTAATGAGATCACAATAGCAGCAGACATCCTTGCACTTCCAAGTATTGATCACCTGAATGTGTGAGTTAGCTGGGGTGCCATTTAGAGAGGCTACTGATCTAAGGATCACCCCGACTTCCGCTAGTAATATTTAGAGAACAAAGATATATTACTTTAGAAATAATGTGAACTGAAGGAAGCCACCTCCAGCTGACACCAAACCAATAGTAAATCCAACTCTTGAGGCTGTCAGCCATGGACCTTATGAGGATTGAGTTGGCTGAGCATCAGGTTTTGTTGGCTGATTATGGATTAGCACTAAAGACCCTCACTACTCGGATTGATGAGCATGAGAAAGTGGAGGGTGCATCACCAGATTTCACACCCTTGAAAGCTTATTTAACAGGGCTGGGGAGGGATGTGGATCAGCTAAATTTAGATACATCTCCAGGCTTTGGGGTGTGGTACCCCCTAACTAAGATGCTAACATATGATCCCCCGACCATGACTAGAGTGGATGTGGCTCCAATTTAGACTGAGAGAGTGGCAGATGAGGTTGATGAGGACAACATTCTGGAGGATGGGGAGGAGTTTGGTGAGGATGAGTAGATGAGTGCAAAGTCCATTGTAGAGATACATAGTTTGGAGGAGTCAATCATGCATGCTACTCTAAAGCGATTCTATCAGGAGATCTCCGAGATTGGTCCGAGTGGGACCCGTCCTTCAAACTCTACCCCTCCTCCAGATGCACCATGCCCTAATACCAGGTTGATGCATCCACAGTTGAGCCACATGATCAGAGTTCATCACATGCATTGCCGTCCAGGGGGACTTTTTATACACTTTATTTATGCACATTATATCCGCATTGAGGACATTGCAGTTTACTTTTTTGTGAGGTGATGTCATTTGCCTATCCCCTTTTGATTGTAGTCTTTTAATTTGAAATTTTATTTGGGTTTTATTTGATATTATGTTTTGATACATTTTGTGGTTTTTTGTTTTGTTATGATATATGAGTACATAGTAGTTTTCTATTATTTATCAATAGCCCTAAGATTTTGGAATGGTTGTGATGATTTGAAATGATTGAGGAGCTTTTGAACTCATTTTTAACATTCAAGTATAAATCATGATCAATATTGATGTCTTGGATAGTGATTTTGTGGAGAGATGTGTTCGTGTTGGTGTTGCAAGGAAATTCATAATTCACAGCTCTTGCTTGATATTTTAGCATTTTATTGTGACTAGTCTCTTATTGATGTGTCTTGCAATGACCAATGCACGCAAGCTTAATTTTGTTAAGCTTTTTCAGAATGATTGTATTCGAAGTGCCTTATGTGGTGAAGACTTATTTGAAATCATGTATGTAGATTCCTAGTTGGTATAATTCTTTAAGCTTTGGTGAATGCAAAAAATGATCTTGTGCAAAAGTTTTGAGAGTGAGCCTAAATTTTCATATCTATTTTGTGACTACTTTGTGAGGGTTTGCTACCATGTTTGTATCATTTGAGCCTAAGCCATTTATTGTCAACCTTCTCGAAACCTCTTGATTTAAAAATGTCCCTACTTTCTCACTCTTAAATCTTTTTTGAAGAATTGATTATTTGAATATCCAACTTAGACCAAAAGCCAAAGTTGGGTTTGTGGTAAACAGGGAGAAAAGATCCCAAGTTTAAAAGATAGAATGATGAGACTCTTTGGTAAATAATTGAAAAAAAGGAGACCTCTCCCTATATTAAAAAAATAATATGTTCAAAGGAAATTCCTTGATTATCATAATGACATGAGGTAATAAAATAGGGCTCCCAATAAATTGGGTAAGAAATGAATGTTGTGAATTATTTGAGATGAGTCTCTTGGTCAAAATTGGAAATAGTATGAGATACGATGAAGCTGAAAACTTCAATTCTTCGAATAGGTGGAGTCACTAAGCTAAATTGATCATACCTTATACCCTCAACCCCATTACAGGCCTGAAAAAGTCCTTTGAGATCTTGCTAAAATCAGGGGATGTGATGATTGGAAAATATAGGTTAACTTATGGGATGAAACATGCATGTATCTCTCTCTAAGAGAATGAGAGTTTGTATTGATTCCTTAACTTTTGTATTGATAGACTTTGTTAGGGAATGGAAACATCTTCTTCTTTTTGTGAGGGCACTAAAATACCTTTGTTGAAGCGTAATTTTCCATCTTGAGTCAGAAATCGTGATCTTGTATTCAGATTTACAAGTGCTAGTCATCATTTGAGGCTTGTTATGCATAATTGAAATTTGCATTGTCATGAGATTATCCTTGTGTTAGAACTTTCATGTTGGCTCTCAAGAAGCACTATTGTAGATATCCCTGTTGAACTAGTTGAATTCTTGATTTACTTGAGGACAAGTAAAAGTTTAAGTTATGTTTGTTGAAGAGTTTGACACTTTGACTCATTTGAGGCCTTTTCAGTTCAACAATTAGTGTCCTTAATGCATTTTAAATCCATATCTAACGATTCATTGTATTTTGTAGCTATGAAGGCTCAAGGACAAGGCATTGATGAAATCACACAAAAGAGGCAAAACATGGAAAAAGAGCAACATTCTGACATTGATGCTCATCAAATGGAACTCAACGAATCACCAAATAAGCTAAATCTCGCCAAAAATGAAAGATCCCTTGACTCAAATTCTCAAGACAGGTCACCGAGAAGAAGATCTAAAAGGTGACTTGCCGAACTCAATTAGTGAACCAAAAAGTGCTCGTCAAAAGTGACAGTACATTTAAGCCAAATGGAAGGCATAGAATACCAAATATGGTGATGATCGGTGGCTTGCTGAATGTGAATGAAAATATCCATTGAACTCGTCAACACTGATTCAAACACCTGAGGCCAAGAAAGACAAGAAGAATAACAAGTCAGCGACTCGCCGAATGTGTCGGCGAGCATGACTAACATCGCTGACTAAGAAATTTGATGAAGTTTTGGCTATTTTTTAGGGAAGTATAAATATCCTAAAGGAGAGAGAAAATGTATCTTTTTGGCTCATTAATTGGATCTAAAACTCTTTTGAAATACTAAAGTAGAAATTTCTAATTTGTAGTTTGAGAAACAAGCTTGTAACTAATATTTTTTTGGATTTTGGAAAGGAGTCTCTTAAATTGAAGTTGCAAATCATCAATATGATGGCCAAGGATGATTTTGGTATACTTTCTTGTACTTTTACTATGATTAGCTAAAACTCCTATTCTAGAAGTTTGCATATGTAGTTGAGTGTTGATTAAATTGGTGGGATAATGTGTACTGCTCTGTTTTACCTTGGTTTTCATGGATTTAATTTGATTATCATTTGTTTAATTTACGAATTGAGGTTGCAAAAATAATTCTAGATTTTGATCTTTGTATATTACTTGAGACAGAATATATGAAGTGGGTAGTTGAGTTGATGCTTGAATATTATTTGGAAATTCATTATTTGCTTGAGAAAGGAATTTGGGGTTTCACCTCTAAATGGTAGTCTTGCTTGAGGGAGAAGATTTATGTCAAGGTATTGAGTTGTTTAGTTGATTACACATGAGAGTGTATGAGAGGAATTCTTTTGATAAGTATATTATAATTGAGAAATATGATATGTCCTTAAGATTGACCCAACCTAACCATGGGTAAATAAGGTTATTGAGAAATCACATTGACCCACATTTGAAATCGATACCTACTTCCGTACACTCCTAGATTCCCACTCCTCTTTCTTGTTAACTGATTGCACTCAAATTATCCTCAAGATAAGTAAAAGAATAATCAGTTGTCGTTAATAAAAATACCCAATTAAGAGTAGGGGTCAAATCCCACAAAGATATATTTAAGGATAAGAGTTTAACTATGAAATTAAGAATGTGGTTCTATTCATTGTAGCACTTTAGAGTAAGTGGGTGGATGATTCCATCAAATTTACAAAAATAGTTTTAAAATATCACAATTAAACTAAATTAAAAATTCAAACAAGTAAGAAGTACTCTAGGGGTGCAGGGATTGGTATCAATGTCACATTGGGGTAATTGTGTTGCTCAATAGTGCTAAACAATAATGGATAGGCTGTGTCTTCTTCAATGACACTAATCTTCTTTTGATCTAATAGTACCAACTCATAGAATCTCATTTCAGTCTCTCTATGTGAATAAAAAATCAAACTATTACCTTACGGGAATCTCTCTTTCGAGAAGATTTAGGAAACTAGATCTGAACCATAATCTCTCTTTCAAGCAAATCATAGAAATCAAACCTAAATTGTATGCATCTAAGTAATTACCCACTCAAATTGATCTCTTTCGAGCATCAATCGAAGATCGAGAATAGGATTAAGTTAGAAACTTTAACTCATAAATTAAACCCATGCTAATTAGCTTAAATCCATAAATGCACAATAGTAAAATAGAGCAAACACAAAACCCACTACATTAAATCAACACCCAACCCCATAATTAAGCCCTTAGACTTGTGGTTTTAGCCACCCATCATAAAAGTAAAGAAATTATACCTCTCGGGATAACAACCATGAATGTGTTGAAATTAAGCAATTATAATCAACACCCACTTTGATTTCAACTCTTGATTTTTCAATTTCAAGAGTATATTCTAAAAAATCCCAAAACTAAAAGATGTTTCTCACAAGGTAAAATGTCTTCAAAGTAACATACACAAATCCCCTAAAAATCTTATACAAAAATCTCATACAAAAATCAAATATATTTTCTCTCTCCATTGGGCTATTTATAGTTTTCCTAAATTTGGCCCAAAATATACTGTGTGACCAACTCGACGACATTAGTTGGGTTCACCATACATATTCGGCCGATTACCATTTGATATTGAACTCGCCCTTCACTTTGTTTAGGCTTTAGGTGTTTGAACCTCAATATTAAGTTTGTCTTTCACGTTCGGCGAATGCCAGATTACCACCTTTGCTCACCTTTTATGTCTTCACTTTTCTGCAAAGTTCTTTCATCTTCGGCAATGGACTTCTAGTTCACATTTTAATTCAGTGAGTTTCCATTTCATTTTCAATCCACTAACCTGCCTTGAATATCTTCAAGTGTGAGCACTATCACTTTCGGCAAGGTCAGGCCACTTGGGAGATCCGTTATTTTTGTTAGGTGACTACCATTAGGGAGTTTATACTCCTTTCAATTTTTTCAGCCACTTTTTCATCTGTTCTTCCTTGCCTTGTCCTTTAGCCTTCATAGCTGAAGAACGTCATATCTCATCAGAATAGGACATAATTAAGCATTGAGGACACAAATTGTTGAACTAAAAAGGCCTCGAATGAGTATTAATCTACCATTGATCAACACCCCTAACTTAAACTTTTGCTTGTCCTCAAGTAAATTAAGAACACAATTTGTTCAACAAGGGTGATAACAACAGGTCTCAATGATAGTTAACATGCAAGTGACCTCACAAGACTACTCTCAAGCATATGCAACACTCAATCATGATCAAAAAGCTTCAAATGATGACTAGGCGGTACCAAACCACGTTCAAGCTCATAAGTGCTTCCTTTCTAATGCAAAACCATGGTTCAACTAATGCATTCAAGTGCCCTCTAATCAAGAACGATTCCATGCTCTCACAAAGCAAATCAATAAAAATGTAAGGAACCGATACAAATCTCACTCTCCGTAAGGAAATAAATGCAAGCTTCATCTTATATGTTTGCCCATATTTTCCAATCATCACACAACCTAGTTCATGCATAATCTCAAAGGTCTTTTTACTCTTGTAATGGGGTTAAGGGTTAAGGTTCTGGTCAATTTGTCTTAGTGACTTCACCTTATCAAAACATTGTTGTACTCATCTTCACCTCTTCTCAAGTTCTTTCCATTCTTTTTACTTGGAGACACAATCCTCAATTTTTTCATTCAATTTATTGGACACCCCTTTTATTTCATTACCCTTCCTTTTTTATTTCAATTGTAAAACTTTTTCTCATTCTCTATTTTTTTTTTTATATATAAGGAGTGTTTAGTTCTTTTTATAACAAACTTCAAAGTTTAGTCTCACTTTTTGTTTTTCTTCCACTTGAGTTTCTTTCCTCTTTTTTTTCCACAACCCCAACTTAGGATTTTGGCCTAAGTTGGCTATTCAAGTAAACCAATTCTTAGAAAAAGACTTATGGGTGAGGAGTTACAGAAAATTTATCTCAAGAGGTTTCAACAATGGTTAATAACAAATGGTTTAGGCTTAAATGGTACCAAGATGGTTGCAGACCCTCACAGGGTAGTCACAAAAGGTGTAAATATTTGGGTTTCCTCTAAATATTTGTGCCCAATATCATTTCTAACATTCACCACATCTGGAAAATTAGACTAACAAGGCAAATTCTAGGATTCAAGAAGCATGTTTTCAAGTAGGACCTAATCAGACATGGCACTTCTAAAACAATCATTTAGCACACCTATACAAAATCAAAAAGCTTGTGTACGATGTTCATTGCAAGGCTCACATTAATACGCAGCTAGTCAACACAAAAAATAAAAAAGATCATTCAAAAGCGAAGCCACGCCGATCTTCTTGAAACATTCACACAAAACAAATTCTTCATCATAAGCACTATCCAAGACATCTATATTTACAACAACCGATCCACTAACATCATCAATGAAAAATTAAGCATTTCAACAACTACCAAACTCATAGGGTAAAAAGTGGGGAGAGAAAAAATGAATCAAACCATAATCTATCATAACCAAAATACAAAATACCAAAACACTACAATAGTCTCAAAATAAAGCTGAAAATAACAAAATACAATCAAAAATAGGAATCTATGCACAAGTTCCCTCACCCCACCGAAATAAAATTGAAGTGTCCTCAATGCGATAAAATATATATGTACGGGAGGAGAGTTATATAAAAAAATCCCCCAGAAAGGGTATGCATGTGAATTGCTCTGATATGGATTTTCAGAGGGGATAAATAGGAGCACGAAGCAACAGAGTCGCATCAACTTAGGCATCAGTGCCTAACACATATTTAGGAGGAATGGTGAAGTCTGAAGAAACTTCACTAGTTCCAACTGTTGAAATCTCGAAACGAGATCTCTTTAATGTGGCATGCACTATCGTCTCCTCTATAGCATGCAACTCTGTCAACATCTCAACAGTTTATCTCTCATCAACTCACAAGAACTCATCCTCGTCAGTCTCCTCCTCATCCTCATCAGCAACCTCATCAGCACCGTCATTAGGTTGCTCATCCATATCGCTACTTGCATCAACTCTCAGCTCAAAAGAAGGGACAAACTGAGGCACATCAGGTAAGGGGACTTCTCCCTAAATAATGAAAATATAAGTGGATTGTTTTTAATCTACATCAACCCGAAGTGTAGCAATCTCTCCTCTCAGCTCAATCAACTCACTGGAGGTACCCTCACTCTTCTGCCTCTCCACCATGCTAGTGGTAAGGTTGTCTTACTTCTCCCTATATGATGCTATAGTGTTCTAAAATTTCACCATCTAGCCTCTTACTTGAAGTAATGCATTCTCAATGGCCCTCTCAACAAACCTGGGCATTTCACTCTCTAAGACCCTAGATACTCTCACATCAACCGAATATGCAAGGTTGCCCTTTTGGTAGATCAATGTGTGGGTGAATGGAGGTCGGCATACCGAGGTAGGTGCACCAAATGTAGAGGTTGAAGGTAAAGAGAAAGGTAAGTGGTATCTGATGGCTCCATTGAAGGAGCAGGTTGAACAACCTTGGCCTCAAGGCTAGTAGGGTCTAACACAGGGGTAATGTCTAGTGGTGGCGGCTTTCTCCTAGCCACATCATCTATCAAGTAATGTGCTTGAATCCTCTTAATATCATTAGAGGAGGTGGGGGTGACCCTAACATCAGTCCTCTCCAGATAAGGCACTGTTATAACGCTCAAACTACTCTACAAAAAAAATTCAAAGGGTAAGAATTCTTACTCGATAAAAAATACCCAACTAACATTTAGGGCCGAATCTCACAGAGAGTGATATAGTGCAGATAATTCTATCAAAAATGTAAATCAATTTATTTGTAGCAATAAGAACAATGGGTGAATGATTCCACCAAATTTACAAAAAGGGTTTTGTTATCAATAGTCACAATTAAACTAAGATTTTAGAAATTCAACTTTGTAACAAGTAATCTAGGGGTTTGGGATTGGAAATCGCTGCTACATAGAGGTAATTGAGCTTCTCTATAGTACTGAACACTCATGAATAGGTTGGGTAATCTTCAATGACACTAATCTTCTTTCGATCTCATAGCTTCAATTCATAGAAACTCATTTTGGTCTCATCTATGTGCATAACTAAACAAGTCAATACCTTACACTATTCTCTCTTCTGATGGCGAAATAGGGTAAATAGATCCAACCTATAATCTCTTTTTCAAAAAAATTACGGACATCAAATCTGAAATGCAAAAATCAAATTAATTACTCACTCCAATCAATAACATTCGAGCATCTATCGAAGATTGGAAGAAGGAATTAATTTACAACCTTAACCAAAAACAAAATGTAGCATAACACAATACACAGCACATTAAATCAACACTCAACCCCATAATGCACCCGTAGACTTTGGGGTTTTAGCCACACATCATAAATTATAAAGAAATTAAACCTTTCATGAAAGCAACCATGGGTGACATGAAATTAATTAATTATTATAAACACAAACTTTGAATTCAACTTCAAATTGTACAAATTAAGACCAAATTTGAAAACCCCGAAACTAAAAGTGTTCTTCATATGGTAAAGTGTTTCTTACTCTAAAATTATAGATAAAAAGTGTTGAAAGCAATCTCTAGAAATATGTTTGGACCCTTGTTTTGCTCTCCTTTGGGCTATTTATACTTGTGCAAAATTTGGCCCAAAATTCATTGTGTGACCATTTCATCGATGTTTGTCGGGATCACCGAGCTCATTTGGCAGATCATTATTTCCTCCTTAGATCGCTTTTCTCTTGTTTTAGGATTAGGGTGTTGGAACCTCACTCAGCAAGCTCGTTCGAGTCTGTCTTTCATATTCACAAGATCGTCAAGTACCATATTTGTTCACCTTTGAAGCCTTTAATCATTCTCCAAAATCTTTCACCTTCAACGATGGTCAACAAGTTTGCCTTTATATTTGGCGAGTCACCCTTCCACTTTGAGTTTGTTTACCTGCCTCAATTAATGCAAGAGTTGAGCACTGTCAATTTGGGTATGGTCATGCCAATTGATTGATCCGCCCTTCTTGTTAGCCAAACAATGTGGAGTTTACACTTCTTTGCATGTTTTTGGTCATTATTTCAAACATTCATCCTTTCCATGTTCCTTAGCCTTTAGATCTTCAAATCTTCAAATTATCATTAGAATGGGACATAATTAGGCATTGATAACACTAATTATTGAACTAAATAGATCCTAAATGTGTGTAAATATACCACTCATCAACAACCCCAACTTAAAATTTTGCTTGTCCTCAACTAAATTAAGAACACAATTAGTTCAATAAGGGTGTCTACAATATTTTTGAATGATAGCTACCATGCAAGTACCATTACAAGGGTAATCTCAATAACATGAGACACTCAATCATGATCAAAAACCTTCAAATGATGACTAGTTGGTAACAAACCAAGCTCAAGCTCACTATAGCTTCTTTTTAATGCAAAACCATATTTCAACAAATGCATTCAAGTTCCCTCACATAAAGAATGATTTCATGTTCTCGCAATGCAATATCAAAAGAGAAATATATGCAACCATCGTCCCATAGGTTCACCCATTCTTTCCAATCAACACACAACCTTGTTCATGTAAGATCTCAAGTCTTTTGAGCTTGTAATGGGGATGAGGCTTAACGTATGGCTTATTTGGCTGAGTGACTTCACCTTTCCAAAACATTGTTGTAACACCTCGTATCTGAAAAAGGGAAATGAAACCAATTCCCAAAAGTGGTAGGTGCAACCCATGTCGGCCACCCACGACCCGTGGAAGGGACCACGGACAGTATGTGTGGTCCGTGGTTGGCCTGCCTAGTAGTGGTTTGAGGGCCTAGAACCACGGCCTGACCAATGGATCATTGGTTAGACCACGGTCTGTGGTTGGGGTACGTGGTCCAAAGCCCCCAAATTCTAGTTTCTGATAACCAACGACGGTCCACCCGGACAGACCGTAGGTAAGAGCATGGTCCGTCGACTGGTGTCCATAGTTGGTAGGTTGATGGCAGCTGACAGTTATTTTCAGGGGTAATTGGGTCTTTTCCTAATTAATTAGTTCCTGTATTATGTCGTTTTACCCTTCACTAAGACCCCTATATAAGTATTTTCAATACCCAAATTAACTCATTCACTTCATTCTTCCAAATTCACAAAAGAAGATAATTCTCCTCTCCAAAATATCTCTCTCTAGACACTTGAAGAAGAAGAAAAATTCAATGTAGGGTTTCAAGTCAAGGTGTAACACCTCGTATGCTAGAAAGACCAGATTGCAGAAAATCAGAAGTTACATGTGCCATAAATGGGCACCACCCACGAACCGTAGGTGGGGTTCGTGGTTGGCCACCAGTATCCCTTCTTAAGAAACTCAGACAGAATGGTCTAACGGTCGACCCACGGCCAGACCCACATACCGTAGGTCAGACCATGGGACGTGGATCGAGACCCCTAGAACACCCTCTTTGAAGCACCATGACGGTTGACCAGGATGGACCGTCAGTATATCCATGGTCCGTCGATCAGGTCCGTCGGTTGGCCCCGACAACTTTTAAGTCAGGGTCATTTTGGTCTTTTCCTTATGTGTTGGACAGCTAAACTACGTCGTTTAACCCCTAAACTATGTCATTTTGGTTAGTTATAGGCTAGTAACTTAATTAGACTTTACCCAAGTCTCATTCTCCAAAATTCATCCAACTTGAATGAAAGAGAGGAGAAAGAGTCGACCAACCGTCTCCAAGAACGCAACAAGTTTTCCTCTAGGTCCATCCCCGAAGTAGAAAGATTTCTCCATGAAATTCATTACCATGTATGTGGGATTTCACTAGTGGGTTCCTTTCATCAACTAGGTCCCTAGAATAAAGTCAAATTCTTGATTCTCCATATCATGTTTAGACCTAGGGTTTCTAGAACTTCAGATTATTGTTGTGATTCAGTTGTTAGATCAATCATAATCATATTATCATGTCTTTGAGGAATTGTTGCTTAGCTTCTTGCATGAAACTCAGAAACCTAGTTGTGTAGATTAGTTTAGTTCATGAATTACACTCGCTAGGTCAGTCTATTAAGATATACATGCCTTAGTTAAGTTCATTTCTTTATCAGTATACCAATGTTGTATTTTTAGTTAGCATGTCAGTATTTTGAGCTATTAGTATTATAGAATTCAGTCATAATGTGTTACTTACATAATCAGTTGTGAGTAGGCTTAATACCGAGTGGACTAAGGGTCTGTCATCCTCATCATCCCAGAACTACGTGCCCCTGTAGGATAAGTCCCCTCTGTGGGAAACATAGTTAGTGATCACACCAGTCATGCCTTTATGGCCTTGGTAAGGTATATTGGGTCCTCTCGATGGGGTGATACAATGGACTCCACGGATCACTCTTGTGGTTTTATGTCGGTTAGCAGTAGCTCCCACAGTCAAATTTTAGTGCTTTGATCAGGTTATCAGTTATAGTTCAGTATTCAGTCTCAGCATGTCATGTACTTGGTTAGAGTAATCAATTCATTCACTATTTCATATATTTCAGTATTTACATCATGTTCAGATTATATCATTGCTCTTATTGCTTTGCTTGATTATGTTTATATTGTTCAGCATGATCCTATCATGCATGATCTATACCTTTCAAGTAGTGATGCATACTCTGCGCTACATCTTCTTGTGATGTAGGTTCAGGTGTTCAACATTCATATCACGCATAGGTCGGTTCCCGATCTCCAATTTAGCAGTATCAGTGGTGAGTCCTCATTTTTCGAGGACGATGGACATATTTTTTTCATTTACAGTATTTTTTGTTTGACTTTTGCTAGAGTTAGTTGGGGACATGTCCCAGCATTTCTAGTCAGTTAAAGGCTTTTATTCAGACATAGATAAATTCAGTTTTTGTTTTGAGTTTGATCTTTTAGCTATTATTGACCTCTCAGTTGTTATATATTGAGACTAAGAATGGGTATTCCCCATTATTTCATTTTAAACCATGTTTTAAGCTTCCACATAGTATTTTTCATTTCAGTTTATCTTAGTATGCTTATGTTATGCCAGCAGGGTTAGCTTGGGGTCACTTGTGATCCTAAGTACCGTGTTTACGTTAAGGGCTAATCCTAGGGGTGTGACAAACTTGGTATCAGGGCACTAGGTTCAAGGGTCCTAGGATGTCTGAAAAGCCATACTAAGTAGAGTCCCTTTCATGAGTGTGAAGCGCACCACACCTATTAGGGGGTGGCTATGAAGTGTTTTAGGAAAAAGTTCACTTTCTTGTTATTCTTATCATGCGTGGGTATGATCTCCTTTCTAACTTGGTGTTATTCGTTTTCAGATCATGCCTCCTCGTAGATATTACACAAGGAATGCTAACGCCCGCAACGCTAATACAGCTCCTCCAGTCCCAAATCATGAGGTTTCGAATGCTAAATTTCAGAATGCCATTGAACTTTTAGCCCAGAGTGTATGCAACCAGAACAATCAATAGGTTTCAATTCCTACTAATAGAAATGGTGGATCAGTGGCACCTAGGGTCCGAGATTTTGTTAGGATGAACCCGCCTGAGTTTCTACGGTTGCAACTTGGTAAGGATCCCCAAAACTTTATTGATGAGGTCAAGAGGATCTTTGGAGTGATGCAAGTAATTGGGAATGATAGAGTAGAGTTGGCGTCGTACCAGCTCAAGGATATAGCTCACATATGGTTCATGCAGTGGAAGGAAAACAGGGGTGAGAATGCAGTCTTGTGACTTGGAAGTGTTTTACCTGAGCTTTTCTGGACAGGTTCTTTCCAAGGGAGTTGAGAGAGGCTAAAGCTAAGGAATTCATGAATATGAGGCAAGGCTCTATGTCAGTCCAAGAGTATGGACTTATGTTCACCCTGCTCTCCAGGTATGCTTCACATATGATTACTGATCCTAGGGTGCAGATGACTAAGTTCTTATTTGGGGTATTTGACCTGATGAAGACATAGTGCAGAAATGCAATGTTGTTAGAGGATATGACTATCTCTAGGCTCATGACTCATGCTCAACAGGTTGAGGGAGATAATCTTAGAGAATAGGCTAAGGAGAACAAAAAGACTGGGACAGGAAACTATGAGTACTCTCAGCAGAATCGGGTGGTGGAAATCGCTCAGAGTTTCATCAAAAATCTTCAGCCCCAGCACCTTCATCAGCTAGTGTTCCATCCTATTTATTTCGACAGGATCAAAAAGGTAGGGCATCAGGCTCTAAGTCTCGCATCAGGCTCTAAGTCTCAAGGGAGTGTTTTAGTTACTAGAACCTACCTAACTTGTTCAAAGTGTTGTAAGAATTATCCACGCGAGTGTCTTGCAGGAAATGATGGATGTTTTAAGTGTGGTCAGACTGGTCACAGGTTGAAGTATTGCCCTTCTTCTAAACAGGGACAATGAGGTAACAACAGTAGGGCTCAATTTACAACTTCAGCAGCACCAACAGATCTCTCAACTCGGTAGGGTACTTCATCTAGTACAAGTGGCGAACAGTTCCAGAACAGGTTGTATGCTCTCCAGGCTCACCAGGATCAGGAGGTTCTCTTGATGTGGTTACTGGTACGTTGCAAGTATTTCATTTAGATGTTTATGATTTGTTAGATCCAAAGGCTACTCTTTCCTTTGTAACTCTATATATAGCAATGAACTTCGATGTCAGTCCAGAAACACTATCAGAACCCTTCTCAGTCTCTACTCTAGTAGATGACCCAGTTATAGCTAGACAGGTATACATAAATTGTTATGTCATAGTCTCTCAGAAAGTCACCTCAGCAGATCTTGTAGATTTAGAATTGGTAGACTTCGATGTCATTCTAGGCATGGATTGGTTACATTCACATTATGCCTCAGTTGATTATAGAACTAGGATCATTCCTTTTCAGTTTCTAGACGAGCCAGTCTAAGAATAGAAGGGTAGTAGCTCAGTGCCTATGGGTCGATTCATTCTTACCTTAAGGCCAAAAAGATGATCTCTAAGGGGTATCTCTATTATCTAGTTCGGATTAAGGATTCAAGCTCCAAAACTCCAACTCTTGAGTCAATTCCAGTAGTTAATGAGTTTACAAAAGTGTTTCCAGAAGATCTTCCCGGAGTTCCTCATAAAAAGGAAATCGACTGTGAAACTGATCTCCTTCTAGTTACCAAGCCTGTTTCTATTCCTCCTTACAGAATGGCTCCAGTTGAGCTTAAAGAATAGAAAGAGTAGTGAAAAGATCTTCTGGATAAGGGCTTCATCAGACCTAGTATTTCCCCATGGGGTGCACCAGTGTTGTTCGTGAAAAAAAAAGATAGTTCTCTCAGGTTGTGCATTGACTATTAGCAGTTGAACAAAGTCCCAATTAATAATGAGTACCCTATCCCCAAGATTGATGACTTGTTCGACCAACTTCAGGGTGCTAGTCATTTTTCGAAGATAGACCTCAGATCTAGTTATCATCAGCTCAGAGTCAGAGATAGTGACATTCTGAAAAAAACCTTCAGGACTTGGTATGGTCATTATGAATTTATAGTTATTTCATTTGGACTAACCAATGCTCCTCCAACTTTTATGGATTTGATGAACAGGGTGTTCAAGCAGTATTTGGACTTCTTTGTTATCGTCTTTATTGATGAGATCCTCATTTAGTCTAGGAATGAGGAAGAACATGCGACTCATTTGAGGGTTGTCCTGCAAACTCTCAAAGATCGCTCGTTATTTGCTAAGTTTAGCAAATATGAGTTTTGGTTGCAATCTGTTGGTTTCCTTGGACATATTGTGTCTAGGGAAGGGATCCGAGTGGATTCTCATAAAATAGAGGCAGTGAAACAATGCCCCAGACCTACCTCTCCTACAAATATCAGAAGTTTGATGGGTTTAGTGGGCTATTATAGAATGTTCGTGGAAGGATTGCATCCATAGTTTCGCCATTGACTAAGTTGACTCATAAAAAGGTTAAGTTTTAGTGGTTAGATGAGTATGAGAAGAACTTCTCAGAACTGAAAACTAGGTTGACTACAACTCCTGTTTTGACTCTACCAGAGGGTTCAGACGGTTATGTAATCTATTGTGATGCGTCCAGAGTCGGCCTAGGTTCTGTGTTGATGCAGCGAGGTAAGGTTATAGCTTATGCTTCTAGGAAGCTTAAGGTGCATGGGAAGAACTATCCGACTCATGACCTCGAGCTTGCAGCTGTAGTATTTACCTTAAAGATTTGGAGACATTACTTGTATGGTGTTAATGCAGATGTTTTCATATACCATAAGAGCCTTCAGTATGTGTTCCCCCAAATAAAGTTGAATCTTCGCCAGCGGAGATGGCTTGAATTCCTTAAGGACAATGATATGAATGTTGTTTACCATCCTGGTAAGGCCAATGTAGTAGTTGATGCTCTTACTATACTATCTATGGGTAGTGTAACGCATGCTGAGGAAGAAAGGAAAGAACTAGGAAAAGATGTTCACCGGTTTGCTCGTTTGGGAGTTTGCCTTATAAGCATATCAGATGGTGGTGTAACAGTCTAGAATGGGTCAGAATCTTCATTGGTAGTGGAGGTTAAGGAAAAACAAGACAGTGGTCATATTGCTTCAACTGAAGGGTGCAGTTCATTAGCATGAAGTTGAGGTTTTCTCCCAAGGAGGAGATGATGTGCTTCACTATCAGGGTCGTTTATGTGTTCCTAAGGTGGGTGAGTTGAGAGATCAGATCCTTACAGAAGCCCATAACTCTAGGTATTCTATCCATCCAAGCGTCACCAAGATGTATAGTGATCTACGGTAGGTCTTTTGGTGGAATGGCATGAAAAGGGATATAGCAGATTTTGTGGTTAAGTGCCCTAATTGTCAGCAAGTGAAGGTAGAGCATCATAAACCAGGAGGTATGACACAAGAGGTTAACATTCCTACATGGAAGTGGGAAGTGATAAACATGGACTTCATTACAGGTTTACCTCGTACTCGTAGACAATACGACTCCATTTGGGTGATAATAGACAGAGTCACTAAGTCCGCTAACTTTTTGGCTGTTAAGACTACAGATTCGGCGGAGGACTACGCCAAGCTTTAAATGAATGAGATATTATAGTTGCATGTGGTTCCTTTTTCTATTATCTTATATAGAGGTCCTCAGTTTACCTCTAATTTCTGGAAATTATTTCAAAAAGGTCTCGGTTCTTGAGTTAATCTCAGCACAGTCAGGCAGAACGTACAACGTACCATTCAGACCTTAGAGGACATGTTGAGAGCTTGTGTGATTGACTTCAAAGGCAGTTGGGATTATCACCTTCCTGTTATAGAGTTCGCCTACAATAATAGCTACCATTCCAACATTCAGATGGATCCTTATGAGGCATTATATGGGCGTAGATGTAGATCTCCAGTTAGTTCCTTTGAAGTAGGTGAAGCGGCCTTAATAGGACCAGATTTGGTGCATGATGCTATGGAAAAAGATCAGCTCATCAAAGATAGACTTAAGACCGCCAAGAGTCGCCAGAAGTCCTATGCTGATGTAAGGAGAAGAAACTTCCAAATTGATGATTGGACTTTCCTGAAAGTGTAACCTATGAAGGGGGTGATGAGATTTGGCAAGAAATGGAAGCTCAGTCCTACATATGTAGGCCATTACAGGATTTTGAACAGAGTTGGTAAAGTGGATTATGAGTTAGGGTTGCCAGCAGAACTAGCAGCGGTGCATCTAGTCTTTCACATTTCGTTGTTGAAGAAGTGTGTGGGTGATCCAACATCTATAGTACCATTGGAAAGTGTGGTTGTGAAGGATAGTCTCACTTATAAGGATGTTCAAGTTGAGATTCTTGATCGTCTGGTTCGAAAGTTGAGAAACAAAGAAGTCGCTTCAGTTAAGGTTTTGTGGAGGAGCCAGCCCGTTGAGGGAGCTACTTGGGAAGCAGAAGCAGCCATGAAGGCTAACTATCCTCATCTTCCTTTCGATTTAATTCCAGTTTGAGGTAATAGTTCCTCTTCAGTCTTTCAGTTACTCATGTGTAAAATAAGTCTAACTATCATGTTCCTTCAGTTATACTTGCATTTTCAGAGTATTTGCATGATCTTGGACCTTAGTTCAGTCATAAATCAGTTTCTAGTACTTAGTGGGAGGGTTTGCAACTCTTTCCCTACACATTCAGCTAGTTTAGCCTTCATTTGAGGACGAATTTTCCCAAGGGGGAGATAATGTAACACCCTGTATGCTAGAAGACCAGATTTCAGAAAAACAGAAGTTGCAGGTGCCTCCAACGGGCACTACACACGGATAGTAGGTGGGGTCCGTGGTTGGCCATCTGCAGCCCCACCCCAGAAACTCAGACAAAATCATCTTCGGGTTAACCCACCACCAGACCCAAGGACCATAGGTCAGACCAGGGGTCGTGGTCCTCGTCCGTGGATCGAGACCCCAGAACCCCCTCTTTGAAGACAAATGACTGTTGACCAGGATGGACCGTCGTTCCATCCACATTTCGTCGGTCAGGTCCATGGGTTGGGCCTGACAGCTTTTAAGTTAGGGTCGTTTTGGTCTTTTTCTTATGTTTTGGACACCTAAACTACGTCGTTTAACCCCTAAACTACGTCGTTTTGGTCAGTTTTATTCTAGTAACTTAATTAAACTTTACCCAAGTCAACTCATTCTCCAAAATTATCCAAGTTGAAAGAAAAAGAAGAGAAAGAGTCGAACAACCCTCTCCAAGAATGCAACAAGGTTTCCTCCTATTCCAGCCCCGAAATCGAAAGATTTCTTTGTGAAATTTGTCACCAGGTATGTGGGATTTCACTAGTGGGTTTGTTTCATCCACTAGGTCCCAAGAATTCAGTCAGATTCTTGAATCTCTATGTCATGTTTAGACCTAGCGTTTCTAGAACTTCAGATTATTGTTGTGATTCAATTGTTAGACCAATACTAATCATATTATCATGTCTTTGAGGAATTGTTGCTCCGCTTCTTGCATGAAACTCAGAACCTTAGTTGTGTATATTCGTTTATTTCATGAATTACACTTGCTAGGTCAGTTTATTCAGATATACATGCATCAGTTAAGTTTATTTCATTATCAGTATATTAATGTTGCATTTTTAGTTAGCATGTTAGTATTTGAGCTATTTAGTATTACAAAATTTAGTCAAAATGTGTTACTTACATAATCAGTTGGGAGTAGGTTTAATACCGAGTGAACTAAGGGTCAGTTACCCTCATCGTCCCAGAACTACGTTTCTCTGTAGGATAAGTCCCCTCTGTGGGTAACATGGTTAGTGATCACGACATTCATGTCTTTATACCCTTGGCAAGGTATATCTAGTCCTTTAGATGGGGAGATACATCGGACTCCACAGATAGCTCTCGTGGTTTTATGTCGGTTAACAATAGCTCCCACAGTCAGATTCTAGTGCTTTGATCAGGTTATCAATTATAGTTTAGTATTCCGTCTCAGTATGTTATGTACTTGGTCATTATGTTTAGTTAGTTCAGTATTCAGTATATTTCAGTATTTACATCATGTTTAGATTATGTCATTGCTCTTTTTACTTTGTTTGGTTATGTTTATATTGTTCAGCTTGATCTTATTCTACATGCTCAATACCTTTCAAGTACTAACGCAGACTCTGCGCTACGTCTTCTCGTGATGTAGGTTCAGGTATTAAGCATTCGGTTCCCGATCTCCAGTTTAGCAGTATTAGAGGTAAGTCTTCATTCTTCAAGGACGATGGACATGTGTCTTCCATTTACAGTCTTTTTTATTTGAGTTTTGGTAGAGTTAGTTGGGGACATGTCCCAGCATCTCTAGTCACTTAGAGGCTTTTATTCAGACATAGTTAGATTCAGTTTTAGTTTTGAGTTTGATCTTTCAGTTGTTATTGAACTCTCAGTTGTTATATATTAAGACTTAAAATGGGTATTCCCCATCATTTCACTTCATACCATGTTTTAAGCTTCTGCACAGTATTTCTCATTTCAGTTTATCTTAGTATGATTATGTTATGCCAGTAGGGTTAGCTTGGGGTCACTCGTGATCCTAAGTTCTGTGTTTACATCAAGGGGTAGCCTCAGGGTGTGACACAAGGCCTCAATTCCTTCATTGAAGCTAGCATATGGATTTAAGGTATGATATTTTTCATCCATGGATTCCTTCCATTCATAGAGTTCCCAAATTCCTCAATTTCAAAGATTAGAATTCCCCAATTGAGTTAGGGTTTTCTTCAATTATCATGGGTTCTTTGCATTATTGATTTAAATGATTGTATTATGATCTCTTATGCATGAATTGATGAAATACTATGATTTTATGACAATTTCTCCATGAACCCATGTATCCCCCATATTTTCAAGTTATGAATCATATGATGTGGGATTTTGATCTTCAAGGAAGGGTTTTATGAAATTAAGCATGTATTACAAGATTTACATGAATATATGATGAAATCCATATCTAACCCATTTTTTCTAAGTATTGATGATTGAAAGTGGGTTTTGATCTCAAGAGGTAACTTATGGACTTATGCATTTTCTTATGAAATCTATGCAAATGTTTTATGGGTGCTTTGAGAGTAAAGTTCCAATGATGATGTTGTAGTGTGAAAGGATATTCTAATAAACATATACTAGCATGATGTGAAAGTTTTTCTCACATAGAAAAAGAATTCTTAGGTTGAAAGGCTTTCTCACCTAATTGAATCATAGATAAGGAGATATCCTAATGAAATAGCTTGGATTGGTTGTCCAGGGACACTTTTCCATGTATAATGAAGTCAAGTAATAAATGACTATTCCATGGGATTTATGCTTAGCACCGAGAGGATGTTGATAATGAGATGAAAGCTCTCCCATCAGGAGAGGCCGGGTTACTAGAAGCAATCTCATGAGATGGAAGCTCTCCCGTTAGTAGAGGTCGGGTTTCTAGTAGCAATCTTCTTATCCCTTAACTATGTCCCCCCATAGGTTGATTAGCTAGTGGATCCACTTAATCTAGAAGTTCATGGTTCTACCTTGGCAAGTAGGATAACTTTTTTCGTTGTTGGAGACACCCGGGGATCATGTTATAGCTCACATGATCTCTATGTCGGTTAAGGCTAATTCCCTACAATAATAATGAACTAAGGCTACTTCAAGAAGTATCACATATGAGTTCAAAGGTTTTAAAGGTTATTCTAGCTTGCATTGAGCATGGTTTTATGACTTATGTTTTCTAACTCTCTTATATCATGTTTTAGCTTGGTCAATTGCATGTCATGAAATGAAATATCCCTTTTAGCATGATTTAAATGTTGTATGCATGGCTATCATACTTTGTACATTGTTTTCTACTAACGTATACTCTTGCCTACATTTCCCCAAATGCAGGGTCCGGCAGTTAGGAAGGAAGGGAGGCTGGAAAATGCGGTTCCTTTTGATTAGGAGAAGTTTAAGGCCATTTTTCTTGATAGGTTATTTCCCCTTGAGATGAGGGATGCTAAGGTGCTTGAGTTCATTAACCTTCGACAAGGAAATATGAGTGTGAAAGAATATGCTCTAAAGTTTTCACAATTGTCTAAGTATGCTCCAACCATGGTTGCCAATTCAAGGGCTAAGATGAGTAAGGTTGTTTCGGGTGTGTCCAAAATGGTGGTTAAAGAGTGCCAAACCTCCATGCTCATTAATGACATGGACATCTCTCGTCTCATGTTTCATGCACAACAAATTGAGGAGGAGAAACTTTTGGAAAAGTCTAGAGAGGTAAAGAGGGCTAAAACCAGTGATGGAAATTTCTCACATCCAAGGTCCGATGGACAAGGTCGTCCTAGATTCCGACAAAGGTTTTTTGGTCAAGATTCCTCCAATGCTCCTCTTAAGTTCAAAAAATATAGGGTGTCTAACTCTAAGCCTCAAGGAGGTAATGGTAGTGGATCTTCATTTTCTAGGTCTACTTGTACTAAGTGTGGAAGGAAGCATGAGGGTAAGTGCCTAGACGACACAGATGGTTTCTTTGGTTGTGGTAAGAGTGGTCATAAAATGAGGTATTTCTCAATGCTTACAGCTAAAAGAAGAGAGGGAAAGCAAGTTACTACAAGTGGTGCGGGTTCCAATACTCCTAAGCAAAACCGTTTCTATACACTTCAAACTCGCGGTGAACAAGAGGGTTTTCCCGATGTGGTTACCGGTATGTTGAAAGTTTTCCAACTTGATGTTTATGCTTTACTTGATCCCGGTGATACCTTGTCACTTGTGACACCATATGTGGCTATGAGGTTTTATGTTCTCCCGGATGTGTTGTTAGAACCTTTTTCTGTCTCTACTCCTATTGGTAATTCTATTGTGGCTAAGAGGGTCTATAGAAAGTGTTTAGTTTCCTTGTCCAATAGAGTTACTCTTGTTGACTTGGTAGAGCTTGATATGCTAGATTTCGATATTATCTAGGGTATGGATTGGCTGCACTCATTTTACATTTCTATTGATTGTAAAACTCTCTCAGTCAAGTTTCAGTTCCCGAATGAGCCTGTCCTAGAGTGGAAGGGGGGAAATTCTATGCATAAGGGTCAGTTTATTTCTTATCTTAAACCTAGAAAAATTATTTCTAAGGGTTGCATTTACCATCTCGTCAGGATGAGGGATCTAGATTCTCAAACCCCTTCTCTCGAGTCGGTTCCCGTTTTTAATGAGTTTTCAAAAGTGTTCCCAGATGATCTACCCGGTATTCCTCCCAAGCCAAAAATAGACTTCGGTATTGATCTTCTCCCAGATATGTAGCCTATTTCTATTCCTCCTTATCGAATTGCTCCGGTAGAACTTAAGGAGTTGAAAGAATAATCAAAACATTTATTTGATTAGGGTTTCATCCAATTGAGTATATCTCCATGGGGTGTGCTCCTATTTTGTTCATGAGAAAGAAAGATAGTTCTCTTCGTATGTGTATTGATTATCGACAGTTGAAAAAGGTAACCATTAAGAATAAGTATCTTCTTCCAAGGATTGACGATTTATTCGACCAACTTCAAGGAGCAAGTTATTTCTCTAAGATTAATCTTTGATCGGGTTATCACCAATTGAGGGTGAAGGAAGATAACATTCCGAAGATTTCTTTTTCAACTCGGTATTGTCATTATGAGTTTTTTGTAATGTCGTTTGGGTTGAGTAATGCTCCGGCGGAGTTTATGGATTTGATGAATAGGGTGCTTAGACAATACCTTGACATATTTGTGAATATGTTCATTGATGATATTTTGATCTACTCAAGGAGTGAGGATGAGCATATTGATCATTTGAGGATCCTGTTGCAATTTTTTAAGGGCCAACAACTTTTTAAGAGGTTTAGCAAATGTGAATTTTTGTTTAGGTTTGTAGCTTTCCTTGGTCATATTGTTTTGAGTAAGGGTATTGAGGTAGATCCTAAGATGACGGATGTGGTCAAGAGTTGACCTAGAACTCTAACTCCTTCGGATATTAGAAGTTTCTTGGGTTTAGCTGGTTACTATAGAAGGTTTGTGGAGGGATTTTCTACAATTGCCTTTCCTTTGACGGCTTTGACTCAAAAGAAAGCTAAGTTCATATTGTCTCTGAAGCGTCTGAGAAGAGTTTTCAAGAGTTTAAAAATAATTATTGTTTATGCTTCAAGGCAACTTAAACTTCATGAGAATAATTATCCAACTCACGACCTTGAATTTGCGATGGTCGTTTTTGCCTTAAAGATTTGGAGACACTATTTGTATGGAGTTCATGTAGATGTGTTTACCCACCACAAGAGTTTGCAATATGTGTGTAATCATGAAAATCTAAATCTTTGCCAAAGAAGGTAGATTGAGTTATGGAAGGTTTATGACATGAGTGTTCTTTATCACCACGGTAAAGCTAATATGGTAGCAGATGCTCTTAGTCGGTTATCTATTGGTAGTGTTGCTCATATTGAAAAAGAAAAGAAAGAGTTAGTTCGCAATGTTCATAGATTGGCCCGATTAGGTGTTCAGTTGATGGAGTCCACCAAGGGTGGTATTATGGTTCATAATGGTTCTGAATCATCTTTTATGGTGGATGTGAAAGCCAAGAAAGGTCTTCATCCAATTTGGGTAGAATTGAAAGAGGCGATGCTTAAGAAATCCGTTGAGGCTTTCTCCCAAGGGTGAGATGGTGTACTTAGATACCAAGGTCGTTTATGTGTTCCAAATGTGGATGACATGAGGGAACAAATTTTGAAAAAAGCCCATAGTTTGCGGTATTCCATTCACCGGGGAGCACCCAAGATATACCGTGATTTATGGGAAGTCTATTGGTGGAATGGGATGAAGAAGGATATTGCGGGATTAGTGGCTAAGTGTCAAAATTTCTAAGAAGTGAAAGTTGAGCTTCAGAAATCGGGAGGTTTGTCCCAAGATATTGGCTTTCCTACTTAGAAGTGGGAAGACTTGAACATAGACTTTATTGTTGGTTAGCCTCGTGCCCTGCGACAATATGACTCGATTTGGGTGATAGTAGATCGGATGACAAAATCAGCTCATTTCCTTCCCTTCAAGGATTCTTATTTGGCGGAGGACTATGCCAAGTTTTACTTGAGAGAAATGGTAAGGTTGCATGGAGTGCCTTTGCCTATTATTTCCGATCGTGGTACCCAATTCACTTCTCAATTTTGGAAGTCATTCCAAAAGGGTCTTGGTACTCGTGTTAAGCTTAGCACGACCTTTCATCCCCAAATTGATGGGCAAGCGGAGCGTACTATCCAAACTTCGGAAGATATGTTGAGGGCTTGTGTGATTGATTTTAAGGTTAATTGGGATGACCATTTGACAATTGATTGAGTTTTCTTACAACAACAGTTATCACTCGAGTATTGACCTGGCTCCATTTGAGGCCTTATATGGTTATACGTGTAGATCTCCTATAGTTTGGTTTGAGGTGGATGAAGTTACCGTAATAGGTCCCGAATTGGTACAAGAGGTCATAGAGAAAGTTTAGCTTATAAGGGAAAAGTTGAAAAATGCTCAAAGTTGGCAAAAGTCATATGCCGACGTGAGAAGAAGGGATCTAGAGTTTGATGTTAATGATTGGGTTTACCTAAAAATCTCACCCATGAAGGGTGTAATGAGGTTTGGTAATAAGGGGAAGCTTAGTCCTCGGCAAGTAGGCCTATATCAGATTTTGAGGCGTGTTAGCAAGCACTACTAAAAAACTATTAAAAAATGATGGAAGGAAAAGTGACTGACGGTGTCGCTCCAAAAAGCGATGCCAATTGCTACACTGTCCGTCGCTTTTGACAAAAATAATTTTTTAAAAATTATTTTAAAAAAAGCGACGGACAGTATCCCTCAATTCATCGCTTTATTTCACAGATTTTTGCACCAAATAGATATATAATTAATAATTAATTATTTAAAATTGTTTGAGACGTTGTCCGTCGCATTTTATTAAAAATAATTATTTATAAATTAAAAAATAACCACGCCATCTGTTGTTTTTTGTTAATTTTAAGTAATTAATTATTTTTTAAAGAAGCGACGGACAACATCTCTTAATCTGTTGCTTTTTGGTCAAAATACTGGTCTAATACTTAATAAACGCGACAGACAGTGTCTCTTAGTCAGTCGCTTATTGGTCAAATATTTTTTTAAAAACGACGGACAAAGTGACGTTGTCTATCGCTTTTGTTAAAATATCTGAAGACGAGACACGAAAATTCCCCATTTTTCCATCTCTCTTCCTTCTCTCTTCTCTTCCTTCTCTCTTCTTCTCTCTAAGACGACGACACCTATAAAGAGACACTAGACGCTGACGCTTCTCATCGCCACTGCCCCACCGAACTGCACAGTTGCCGACCCTGACCCCACTCCATTGTCTCTCCATTGTCTACTTCTTCTTTAATTTAAGGTTAGGGTTTCATGAATTATTTTTAATTTTTTTCAATTCGAGTTAGATTTTATTTTGTTAATTAGTGTATTGAATTTGTTTTTTATTGAATGTTAGTTTGATTGATTGTAAGTTAGTTAGTGAATGATTTAGGGTTTTTGATTTTAGTTATGATTGATTGATTTTTAGTTAGTGAAGTGTTAATTTGAAGTTAGATGAATTGAAATTTGATAAATTGAAGTTAGATTTAGAAATTGAACTTGAACTTAGAATTTGAATATAACTAATTTTTGGATTGAAAGTTTATATATAACTAAGTTTAGGAATTAGATATGAACTTGAATTAGTTATTGAACTTGAACTTGAATATAATAACTAGCTAATTTTTGGATTTGAAGTTTATGTATAATTAATTTTAGAACTTTGATATGAACTTGCATTTACAACTTGAACTTGAACTTAGAACTTGAATATAACTAATTTGATAAATTGAAGTTAGATTTAGAAATTGAACTTGAAATTGGAATATAACTCATTAATTCTTGAGTTAGGATTTTATGTATAACTAATTTTAGAAATTGGATATATGATGAATTTAATTAAAACTTGAAGTAGTTGAACTTAATTAGAACTTGAATATAACTAATTATTCTTGGCATAAAATTGTATATATAACTAATTTTAGAGATTAATTGTATAAACTTGAATTTAGAAATTGAACTTGAACTTAGAATTTGAATATAACTAATTTTTGGATTGAAAGTTTATATATAACTAAGTTTAGGAATTAGATATGAACTTGAATTTAGTTATTGAACTTGAACTTGAATATAATAACTAGCTAATTTTTGGATTTGAAGTTTATGTATAATTAATTTTAGAACTTTGATATGAACTTGCATTTACAACTTGAACTTGAACTTAGAACTTGAATATAACTAATTCTTGATGACCTCAATTAATTAGAACTTAATAATTGAACTTTGAAATACTTATTACAATCTTATTGACCTTAATATATTTGAACTTAATAATAACTTTCAACTTAATTTATAATAACTTGAATTTAATTAGAAATATAATTAATTATTTAAAATCTTAAACTTAATTAAAATTTATGAATTAATTAATCTTGAACTTTGTTGATCTTGAAATGTAGTATTTATGAACTAATTAAATAGGTATATAAGTAATAATAAATATAATTATTAAGTAATTATAAATATATATTAACAATCTAAATTAGTTTAATGTATTTAAATTATTATCAAAATTTTAATTTATAATTGAATTTTTGTAGATGGATCATTATTTGTGGATGTATAATATGCATTATGTAACTGGTGGGGGTTTGAACGTTGAGTTTATTGATGGTGTTAGATGTTTTATTGAACATACAATTACACTGGATATTTTCAAGAATAATGGATTGGTTAGGTGTCCTTGTAGTGCATGTAGGTGCTTAAAATTTTTTGAACCAAATACAATCATGATTCATTTGTACCGTATTGGATTTAAGCCTAGATATTTTGTATGGGTTGATCATGGAGAATGAGATGGATTGAATGGTTTTATAATTCGATGCATGTGGATGAATATAATATGTCTAAATTAGTTTAATGTATTTAAATTATTATCAAATTTAATTTATAATTGAATTTTTGTAGATGGATCATTATTTGTGGATGTATAATATGCATTATGTAACTGGTGGGGGTTTGAACGTTGAGTTTATTGATGGTGTTAGATGTTTTATTGAACATACAATTACACTGGATATTTTCAAGAATAATGGATTGGTTAGGTGTCCTTGTAGTGCATGTAGGTGCTTAAAATTTTTTGAACCAAATACAATCATGATTCATTTGTACCGTATTGGATTTAAGCCTAGATATTTTGTATGGGTTGATCATGGAGAATGAGATGGATTGAATGGTTTTATAATTCGATGCATGTGGATGAATATAATATGTCTGCACCACATGGCCAAATTAGGGTTGTTGAGCATAATGATAGGGTTGAACATGACGATAGGGTTGAACATGATAGGGTTCATGAATTGATCAATGATGCTTTCGGGGTTCAAGATGGGATGAAACCCGAACAATATTTTGATGAAGTTCCTAATGAAGAAGCAAGACGCTTCTATGATCAATTAGAAAAGTCTAGTCTTCCACTATGTGATGGGAGTTCGCATTCTGCCTTGTCACTTGTGGTTAGATTAATGAATATTAAATCAGATTGGAATGTTCCTAATGCGGCTATGGACTCAATGGTTGATATTTTAAGTGAACTAGTTAATCTGGAGTATGACATACCTAAGAACTTCTATCAGGCAAAGTGTTTGGGGTTTCAAGGTTAGGATTGAGTTATGATAGAATTCATTGTTGTGTTAATGGCTGCATGTTGTTTTACAAAATTGATAGTGAATTAGAAAATTGTAAGTGTTATGGACATGCTCGTTATAAGAGGACTCCTGCTGGAAAGATAGTCCCAGTTAAGGCGATTCATTATCTACCTCTTATTCCTAGGCTAAAGAGGTTGTATGCATCGATGAGGTTTACCCCACATATGAGATGGCATCACGAATATAGAAGGCCACCGGGTGTCTTGTCTCATCCATCTGATGGTGAAGCATGGAAACAATTTGATACTGTATATCTTGATTTTGCTAGTGAACCAAGAAATGATAGATTGGGGTTGTGTGCAGATGGCTTCACACCATTCTCTAATGTTGCTTCACCTTATTCTTGTTGGCCTATATTTCTTACTCCGTATAATCTTCCTCCTGAAATGTGCATGACAAGTCCCTACATCTTTCTAAGTTGTGTTATTCCAGGTCCCCGTGATACAAAAAATTTGATTGATGTTTATGTACACCCAATGATAGATGAGCTCAAATATTTGTGGTTTGAAGGCGTTTTGACTTATGATATATCAACTAAGCAAAATTTTGTTATGTGTGCTTCTTTAATGTGGACTATTAATGATTTTCCTGCATACGGGATGTTGTTTGGTTGGATGACAGCTGGAAAGCTAGCATGTCCGTATTGCATGGAAAATAGTAAGGCATTCACTTTAAAGAATGGCAGAAAATACATGGTTTGATTGTCATCGTCAGTTCTTGTCAATGGACCATGAGTTTAGAAATATGAAAAATGCATTCAGGAAAAATAAGATTGAAAGTGACCCCCCACCTCCATTACCCACAGGGCATCAAATTTGGGAGAGAGTTTCTCATTTACCTAAAGTTACATAAGCTTCACCTTCTAGACTTCCTGGATATGGTGTTGAACATAATTGGACCAAACAAAGCATATTTTGCTAGTTGCCTTATTGGAAGGACAACCTGCTACAACATAATCTTGATGTGATGCACATAGGAAAAAAATATTTTGACAATTTGTTTGACATAGTGATGGATGATAAGGGTAAGACAAAAGATAATCCAAAAGCTAGAATGGACATAAAGCAATATTGTAGGAGAAAAGAGTTATGGCTGCAGGAATTACAAAATGGTAAAATAGTTAAGCCCAAGGCCAATTTTTCATTCACATTAGATGAGAAATGTGAAATTTGTGAGTGGGTTAAAAATTTGAGGATGCCGGAGGGCTATGCTTTGAATTTAGGAAAGCGGTCAGATATGAATGAAGGAAAATTGATGGGTATGAAAAGTCATGATTGTCATGTGTTCATGGAAACTCTAATTCCTATCACTTTTAGCCATCTACCTGAAAGGATATGGAAACCAATCACAAAGATAAGTTATTTTTTTATAGATTTGTGTTCTGGAAAGTTGTTGGAGAGTAGTTTA
Source organism: Solanum tuberosum (assembly GCF_000226075.1). Classification (NCBI taxonomy): domain Eukaryota; kingdom Viridiplantae; phylum Streptophyta; class Magnoliopsida; order Solanales; family Solanaceae; genus Solanum; species Solanum tuberosum. The sequence goes on along the minus strand of NW_006239082.1, from coordinate 1,286,199 downwards.
GACAGGATGGAGGAAAATATTCATGTTATTACTACTAAGTTGGAGAAGATATTTCAATGTGGTTTCTTTAATGTGATGGAGCACCTTCTAATTCACCTTGTACAAGAGGACCGTCTCGGAGGTCCGGTTCAAACAAGATGGATGTACCCATTTGAGAGGTATCCATTTGAAATATTCACTAAGTTATATATATTCACCAAGTCTTTTACTAACATATATATACATATATACATACAGAAAAATTGGCAGTTCCAAGCAAACAATTAAGCAAAGGGGAAAGATGAAAGGACCAGTTGTTCAAGTTCATATTGGGAGAGAAACTGGTGATTTTTATTCTTATTACTTTGGTGATGATGTGTCATTGTAACAACCGAGTTCCGTCGTTATAAAACTAACGGGGAAAATTTTTTGGTCGGAAAACTTTTTCGTAGTATCTTAAAATTTCCCAACCTAGTCTCGATTTGGACGAAATCGGAGTCTTTGAGGTGTAGGGAAATCTAGTAACAATCGGGTGAGTTATTTGTGATTTTGGTTGCAGGAGTAGTTAGATAACTCGTTAAAGAATCCGTACGACTTTACGGAATTGAATTCGAGCGAGTAGAACTCTAGGAATCGGTCTAAGAAAAAAGGGTATTTTCTGAACGTTATGGGTTAGAGGTGTGTTGTGAAATGGGAAATTTTGAATTCTTTAATTAACTCTCTGCATCGCGTAACCCGCTTCGGAGCTAGGTTTTGTCGCTCTGGCGGAGCCACTACAGCGGGGTGAGGGTCGATGTGGCGGGCTCGACGCGACTTGAAGTCTTTAATGAACCCCTATACGACCTCATTATGCACTTTTTGGTTTTTTGAGCTAAGGAACGACCCCACATCGAATTTTACTCATTTTTCACCATTCTTCAGGCTAGAGGTAAGTTTTTCACTCCCCGAATCCATTTTTTGATCCGTAGAACGTAATAGAATGGGTGATAGTGATGGGGGGAAGTTTTGTTATAGATTCTATGATGGAAACAACCCTAATTTGGATAATTGGGATCATGGGTTTGATCTAGGGTTCATAAAATTGTTATAGTTTTGGGTAATTAGCGATTGTTTGTTGATTCTTGTGTTGTATTGATTGTTTGTAGACCAAGAACAAGTGGAACAAATCGGGAAAGGGAAGGATCAAGTTTCTTAGGGTTTCAAGCTTTATTCGAGATAGGTCATGGTTGTGATTCTATGATTGTGTGATGTATACTTGTTCTTGCTTCATTATGATACTTGTATATGTATGAATGTTGTAATGTTGATCACACTTGTTGTAAATGAGATAGAGAATTGATGAATGCCATGAAATGATGACTTAAATGTATGATCTTAATGATATACTTGTGATTGTGATTGTGATTGTGATTGTGAATGGGATCGGTTGCCACGTTCCGTCATAACTAACTTGGATCGGTTGCCACGTTCCTGCATAACATAGGAATCGGGTACCACGTTCCGGTATGCTAATTGTTTGAGTTTAGGTCCCATGAGAGGACCAATGATGTGATATAAAATGTGAAACTGATCGTTGTTGGTAAATGTTGATATGTATGCATGTGATTATAATGATGTTTGACTTGTTTATGTTGCACTAGTGGGATAGCCGCGTGATCCTACCAGTATACTATGGTTGTGTACTGATTCTGCACTTGCTCTTATTTTTGTTGAGTACAGGGCATCTTCAAGCGGCTATTGACAGACCTCACTTAGAAGATCAGTGATCGTCACTTCGAATTCAAGGGTGAGCCATTTCTTCCGGGCTGCCATGGGATTCTCTTTTGTCTATGTCAACCAGTTCAGGACATAGACATTTGTTTTAGTTAGTTCATTAGTATGTGGTTGTATCCCTTCTTGCTTAGACTTGGTTCATTGTTAGAATGTTTTGGTACATTGACTTTCAAGTTCTAGGTTATTCTTCCGCATTGTTAGTTATTATTGTTAGAATTTTGTTAGAGTTTATGGGAACTCTATTTTTATTTCCTTAGTGTTTGACTTAAATGCCTTAGTTATTTCTTTAGTTGCTTGGTTTGAGTTGTAGTAGTGGTTCTCCCACCGGAGTGTTAGTGTGGGTGTCAATCACGATAGTCTGGGTCATGAAAATGTTGGTATCAAAGCCTAGGTTCGTTGATCTCGATGTACTAAAATGAGTCTAATAGAGTCTCACAGAACGGTACAGGACGCCTTTACTTTTCTTCGAAAGGCTATAGGAATTTAGGAAATCTCTCTGTTTTCTCTTGTCTACTTTCGTGCTATGACTTGATTCCAATTGGTATCTGGCGATTCAAATTGGTATTTCACCTCCTTCATTCTTCTGTCCGCAGATGGTTAATACTAGGTATAATAGTGTCAGGCCTGTAGCTCCCGTCAATGCTCTAGCTGAGGAATCTGCAGCGATAGGTTGCGGTCGAGGCAGGGGTAGAGGTTGTGGAATAGTAGCGCCTGCTAGATATGGAGCTCATGTTGAGAATGCTCATGTGAATGAGAACCCTCCCATGCATCATGAGGTAATATAAGAAGAGGTTGAGGTTGAAAATTTTGAGAATGTTGAGAAGGTTGGACAAGAGGAAGAGGTGCAGGCTGAGGCAACAGGTATTCCTCCCATCGATCCGGTGTTAGCTCAACAAATCATGTGTTTCTTGAAAGGGTTGGCTCGTCTTGGAGTTCTTCCATCTTTTCACGTAACTCAAGTTCCTACTAATCCTCTTGTTGCTAGCACTGCACCCAAGACGGGTGGAAACATAGGTACTGATGCTTTCTTTTGCCCCTTGTTGGGTTCTGTTATGACTGGTAATGAGCATGACATGTTGACTAAGTTTCTGAAACTTAAGCCTCCGGTATTTCTTGGTTCTGAGAGTGAGGATGCGTATGAGTTCATTCTGGATTGCTATGAGAGGCTGCATAAATTGGGTATTGTTCACAAAATGGGGTTGAGTTTGTGTGTTTTCAACTTCAAGGTGAGGCTAAGTAGTGGTGAAGAGCTTATATGGAGTGCATATCTTCTACTTTACCTCCACTTACTTGGACCCAATTTCATGTGCTATTTCCAGAAAAATATATGCCTAGAACTTTGAGGGATCGTAAGAAAGATGAGTTTATGGCTTTGGAACAAGGTAGTATGTATGTGGCTGCTTATAAGGCCAAGTTCCATGCTTTATCTAAATATGCTACGCAATTGGTGACTACTGACGAGGAGAGGATCTAGTTATTCATTAGGGGATTGAATTCTGAGTTGCAAGTATTATATGTTCACATGACTTCTGCAGGGAGAAGCTTTAATGAGGTGACAAACTATGTTAAGAAAGTGGAGGGGGTAAGGCGAGACGGTCAAGCTAAGGCACTGGCAAAAAGGGCCAAGAATTCGAGTAACATTCAAGGTTCTTATTCCAAAGGTTAAGGGAGGCCAACACTAAGAGCCAAGCCAATTCAGTCCGCTATGCCCGCCTCTACGGGTAACTACTCGGGAACTTCATCTTATAATTTTCCGGATAGCTAGAGGTTCGCGCCTTCAACAGGTGGCAGACCATCTTTTGATGGTACTTCCTACAATTATGGAAAACCTGGGCATATGAGGAGAGATTGTCCCCAGCGGCATTTGTTTGATTCCGCGCAGCAGCCATCTAGGGCAGTTGTACCCATGGGAAATTGTAATAATGGTAGAGGACATCCACAAGGTGGGAGAGGAGGTAATCAGTAAGGCCGTAGAGGTAGAGGAAATGGTAATGGTAACGGAGGCAGGGGTAACGCGCAACCGGGTAGGGAAGTGACTTGTCAAGATGATATGGCTCAATGTTATGCTTTTCTGGGCAAGAATGAGATGGAGGCATCTGACACGTTGATCACATGTACTATTCTTATCTGTGACCGGATGGCTAATGTGTTGTTTGATCCGGGTTCTACTTATTTATATGTATCCGTGAGATTTGCCTCAAATTTTGATATGATTTGTTATATTCTTGAAGTCCCTATTCGTGTTTCTACCCCAGTTGGAGAGTCAATTATAGTTACCCATGTCTATCGTTCTTGTCCTATTTTGTTTATGGGATTTTCAGACTTGGGGTTGATTTAGTGATTTTGGATATGATTGACTTTGACATAATCTTTAGGCATGACTTGGTTGTCCCCATATTATGTTGTGCTTAATTGTAATACTAAGTATGTAACTCTAGAAATTCTGGGAAGGTAAAAATTAGAGTGGGAAGGGGTGTACAAGCCTAAGCAAGCTAAGATTATATCCTCTCTTCGGGCTAGTAAACTAGTAGAGCAGGGGTTGTTTGGCTTATTTGGCTCATATTAGGGATGTTGAGATTGAGGCTCCATCTATTTAGTCTATTCCTTTGGTGTATGAATTTAGTGAAGTGTTTCCTAATGACTTTTCTGGTATGCCTCCGGATAGAGATATAGATTTTTGCATTGATTTAGAGCCTGGTATGCGCCCCATATCAATCCCTTCAAACTGCATGGCTCCTGCAGAATTAAGAGAGCTTAAGGCTCAAATCCAAGAGCTCCTTGATAAGGGATTTATTCGCCCTAGTGCTTCTCTATGGGGTTCTCCAGTTTTGTTTGTTAAGCTGAAGGATGGTAGTATGAGAATGTGTATAGATTATCGGCAATTAAATAGAGTCACTATTCGAAATAGGTACCCCTTGCCTCGAATAGATGATCTATTTGACCAATTGCAAGGTCCAGCTGTCTTCTCTAAGATTGATCTAAAATCTGGTTACCATCAGTTGAAAATTCGGCCTGAGGATGTGCCCAAGACGGCGTTTAGAACTCGCTATGGGCACTATGAGTTTTTGGTTTGACCAATGCGCCTGCATCTTTCATGAGTTTAATGAATGGTGTGTTCAAGCCAATTCTGGATTCTTTTATGCTAGTCTTTATTGATGATATTTTGGTTTATTCGAAAATTGAGAAAGAGCATGCCGACCATCTTCGTATCGTTTTGGGTATTCTTAGGAAGCAAAAATTGTATGCTAAATTTTTGAAGTGTGAATTTTGGTTGAAATTGGTTTCATTTTTAGGGCATGTAGTTTTGAAAGAAGGGGTAATGGTAGATCCTCAAAAAATTGAAGCGGTTAAGAATTGGGTTAGGCCTATGACGGAAGTTAGGAGTTTTGTGCGGCTCGCTAGCTATTATCGTCGATTTGTGAAGAACTTTGCTTCTATTGCCACTCACTTGACTAATTTGACCAAAAAAGAGATGTCATTTGAATGGACTGGAAAATGTGAGTAGCTCTTTCAAAAGCTCAAGACTCTCTTGACCACCGCACCTATTCTAACATTACCGGTTGAAGGTAAAGACTTTATTGTTTAGTGTGATGCTTCACATTTTGGTTTAGGTGTTGTGTTGGTTGATGAGTCCACAAATTGGACCTATTTAGGGCTATATTTTAATAGAAATGGTCTCCTCAAATGCTTATTTTATCTCAATATCTGATGAAAATCCTTAAGTTTCAGGTATTTGAAGTTTGAAGGAAAGCATAGACACTACGTCGCAAAAAGGAACGAAAAGGCTTAAAAGAACGAAGAAATGAAGGCCTGAGGATCGCCAAGTCCACTTGGCGAATCGCCGAAGGGTCTTACTTAGCCTTTTGTTCCAGTGTGCTGAGCCCTGAAGAAAAGGATCAAGTAGGCGGAAAAAGGGAGCAGTTGGCGCATCGCCGAGCAGTTCTGTGCAGCAGTACCATGTCGCCCAATAACCCAGAGCACGACGATGTTGAGGGCTGGTGCAAGACGGCGATAAACTACACCAAAGGGCAAATCGTCAAGTTGATCGACGATTCTGACTAACGACGCCGAATTATCCGCTGCAACACAAATCTGTGAAAACTATAAATATTTGTTAGAGTTTTAGTTTTAGAGAGGAACAATTATTATAATTTTCACTTAGAGTCAAACAATTGTGATAGTTTTCATATAGAATAGTATTTTTTGATATTTTTGCTAAGTTTGAGAGGGTTTTGAAGACTTGAAGAAGAAGAGGGTTTCATCTCCAAGGATTTGGACTTGGGTCTCTTGATTTCTTCATTCTTGGCCTGTAACAAGACTTGAATATTCATACCCATTTGAATGCAAGCTCATTTAGGTATAAATTTCTATCTCTTGATGTGTGGCTGAAAACCCTAATTCTTGGGGTGTGATTTAGCGAATATGAGTTAAGATAATCATTGGGTCTTCCTTGTTGATAGTCTATTCGTAGTTTAAATGTGATTTCGTTTAGTGGTTGTGGATGAATTTAATGAATTTGTAGTTGCAAATACAAGTTTATTATGTGTTTCGGCTTGCGAGAGAGAGAGGTCGTAAAACTAAGACCACTAGATTGATGGCCAATGTGAGTGGGTCGACATGAGGTTCAGCTCGAGAGAGTGAACCCTAGTCCCATGTCCACACACTCAGGTCGAGAGAGTGAGTGGGTTAAGGCGTAGGCTGGTCTTCATGCGGTAAATGGGTATTCGAGAGGAACACATTTGAAACGGGGTGAGCTACTCGAGAGAGAGCTTATCCCCCTTAAAGTATAGCCTAGTCAGAATTACTCTATCAATCTTCTATCGAAATCATGTACCCAATAATCTACCTTAACCCGTATTCCCGTCACATCCCAAAGATCCCCTCACATTGCTTAGAAATCCTTGTTTTGCTATTTTTTTACTTATTAGTGACAAAACCCCATTGTTAATTGACACTTTTTGTGTCCCCCTTTTAATTTACAATATTTTTACTCGTTAATGTATTTTGCTACGACTAGTTAAAACTAAATTTTATTTTTCTATAAATTCTCAAAACCACTATATTGGGACAATCCCAACCCTTGGTTGGGTTACTAAACTATTGTACGATCTTAGACACTTGTATCGGAAGTTGTGTCTTGATTACGCAAACATCAAAATGGTGCCACTGCCGGGGAGTGGTGTTATTTGAGAATTTTAGATTAGTAGAATTTGTGTTCTTGTTAGTTGTAGTTTACTTACCTAATCTTTAGTTTTGTTTTGTTTGTTCTATGAATATTTTAGAAAGCATGAGTGTTAATGGTAGCAACGGTAGCCAAGTAGGCCACCAAGATGACATGGGAAATCTCAACGATGTCCAAGAGCCTAACATCAATGGCCCCCATCTCATGGGAGGTGTTGGAGCCATTCGTTTACCCCCAGCCGAGGGAAATGCAGTGTTTCACATAACAAGCACCATGTTGCAACTTTTGCAACTAAAGGGACTTTTCAGCAGGCTAGATCATGAGGACCCTCACGAGCATCTTCGAAACTTTGTAGATGTGTACAGACCATTCTCATTCAAAAACATTTCTCAGGAGTCGGTCTGGTTGAGGCTTTTCCCTTTCCGTTGATGGGAGAAACGTGCAAGTGGCTAGCTGAGCTACCACATGAATCCATTACTTCTTGGGAGGAGTTAGTAACCGCATTTCAAGTGTGATTCTTCCCTCCCTCGAAGATGATGTCACTGTGTGATAGCATCCAGATCTTTAAACGTCTAGAAGAAGAACCTATGCACTAAACTTGGCCAAGGTTCAAAAAGTTGGTGTTGCAATGCCCAACCCACAGTTTGCCGAACATCTTGCTACTTCAATACTTTTACCAAAGTTTGGATTCAGTAAACAAAGGTGTCGCTGACCAACTCTCACCTGGAGGCTTAATGCAGCAGCCATATGCAGTAGCAGCCCAACTTTTAGATGGCATAACAACCATCAACAGAGCGTGGTACACTCGCGAGGACCAAGTCTCTCCTCTCACATTAAGGCTATATAAGGAGCAGATTGAAAAAGACAATGAGAAAGACCAAAACATGCCCAAAATCATGACACAGCTTGACATTCTATCCAAAAATGTCATGGGGCTGGTGCCCGTCGTGTTAACGTTGTGGGAGTCGGATGTGCAAATCCTGAAGAGATGAAATTTGAAGGTCTAAATAACGAGGAGGTAAATTTTCTAGCAAACCAATGTGGACTTGCGTCGTGCCACGACGTTAACTAAGGCGTTGTTTGGGAGGCAACCCAAAACCCATTTATTGCTTTCTTTTGCTTTGATAAAATAATGGCGTGTTGATTGTGCAGACAAAAGTGTAGAAAGTGAACGGAAAGTGCAGATTGGCGAACAACAGGTCCAATCTGTGAATCACCGAACGGTTTGGCGACTCAGAACTACACCGCCGTTAGACTCAAGACCATCTTGCATTGGAGTCTGTAAAACTCGGCGAGCACAGGAGATTATTGGTGAACCGTTAGGACTCCCACAAAACATGGAGGTTCTGTAATCTTCGGTGATGTAAATGACTACTTGGCGTTACGCCTAATAGATCAGCGATCGGGACTAACGTCGCCGAATGGACAAAAACTGGACCCTTTTTCAAGCCAAAGGTTTAAAAGTTTCAAATTCATTCCCTTTCTCTCAATTTTTCACCTTTCCAAACTCACATCTGCACTCTAGTTTTACATTTCTTGCATTTTTGGAGTATTTTTAGTGTTAAATTGTGCTACGAGTTGGATTACATTGCTTTCTAGCATCTCAACATCCATTTGATCGACATAAAAGGTTAGTACTTCAAACCTCGCATTCATTTCGTCGAAATTGTACCCATTTGCAATCTATTAATCTTGTTGAATTCTACTGGGCCTCTTTGATTGGATCGGATTGCTTAATTGCCTATTCCTAATTGATAACTCTTGCTCGAATGATAAAATCCCGCTTTCTAGTGTGTTAAGTCAAATTAATTTGCAATATAGAGCGCCCTTATGTTACGGGTCTTAGTCGGATTTGTGTTGTAGGAGATTGAATTGCATTTTCGAGGGTTGCAGGGCTGATTTCAAGAAGCTGGGTTAATAATAGGCACGATGAGTCATTTCGGCGAGCTGAGATGAGCTCGTCAAACCACTCAGCGATTCACCTAGTTGCCTTACCTCGCCTTCGATATCATGTTTTATGTGTTGTGGCTTCTGTATCTTTAGGAGAGAAGCACAAGGTCGCCAAAAGCACTTGGCGACTCGCCGAAAGTCTTCTTGTTCACCTTTTGTCTGCACCCCTGATCCCTTTTGCACTGTAACTTTCGGCGGGCATCCCTTTGTTCGCCGAAAGTATTCAACGATTCACCGAATGGACTGCTAAGTCTGCCCGCATTTCTAACTTTGTCTCAAGGCTTTACAGACATGGCCAGACCAAAAGTTGCACGAAGAAATATGCCACCCCGATATATAAGGGCACAAAACTCCAGAAGAGATGCACGGACGACAGATCACCCCAAAGCAAGGAGCGAGAACAAGAAAGCCAGTTCCAGTAGGAGGATTCCCATTGACCCTAATGTCCCTTTGTGGGCTCGAGGGTTCATTAATGTGATACATGCCTTTTGAGCAGCTCACGATTTAGACAATATGGCTTAATCTAATATCGATGCAGCAACTGAGGCAAACACAAACAATGAAAACCAGAGTCATAATGACAACACTCCGAGCACTGTTTCCCAGACAGATGGAGCAACTGTGTAGACATGATCCCCTCTTTACCTTCATCTCTGTCTTTCTGCATTCTAAATTCTGGATATTATGTTATTTGCATATGAGGACAAATTGCTTTTTAATTGTGTTGGGGTGAGGCTCACCTATTGTGTGCTATTTGTGACTTGTGTTTTATGTATTTGGGCTTTGAGCTATTATTGTGTTAAATACTGTTTTCTGTGGATGTTTGAGCTTATGGCTCCTTTTATGTTAAATTTTTTGAATTTTTCGCACATTTTTGCCACCTCTCTGGTGTTGAATGTGGTTGTTCTTTTGCAATAAATTGAGTCTCGATTCCAATCAATATCGATGACTTGAATAGTGCTCTCAATCGAACGAACATGAATGCGCGGCTACGATGAGGCCAAATGAAGTTGCATAGACAATATGTGAACTCTTTGCATCTCGTTATGACTAGCCTTGTATAAAATTGATTCTCCTGTGATGATCATTGCACACTAGAGAAAGTGTCAAGTCTTGTTTGACTTATAGTGTCAATGCCTAGTGTGATGAGCTTACCTGTGAACTATGCATGATAGATCCTAGAATTTACCCCGTTGGTAAGGGTCAACTTAGTGATGCTATCTCTTGATATGATCTTAGGAAACTTCTACGAGTGTGAACCTAATTTGACATATACCTCTTTTGTGACTTACCCTGTGAGTGTGAGGACCACTTTTGAACACCCTTCGAGCCTTTCCCTTTTATTTGGAAAAAACTTAATGAAAGCAATGACCTTTGTTTATCCATCACCCATAATTCTCATGAAGTTGTGGTTAGTTGAATACCAAACTTAGGCCAAAAGCCTAAGTTGGGGGGTGTGTTGAAAAGAGAAGGCAAATCAAGAAGTGCAAGAAAGTCCCTCCTACCCATGGTTTTGAGGAAAATGGAACCCCTTCATATAAAAAGAAAAGAAAAAGAAAAGGAATGAAAAAGAAAGTTGTGGAATAAAGTACAAAAGAAAGGGAGTTTCCAAACAATTCATGGGAAGCGAATAATAGGATGACCTATGATGCACTAATGAAAATGATGAAGGAAAAATAAAGGAAGTGTTGAGAGCACCACATTTCATGAGGATGAAATTCACTGAGCCTAAATGACCACACCTTTGCACTCAGCCCCATTACAAACCTTGAAAAGACCTTTTTGATCTGGAGTGAGCTGAAACAAATGTTGATGGGAAAATACGGGCAAACCTATGGGTGAAATTATGCATTATGTTCTTCTTTGTGAGTGGGAGCATTCCATCTTATTCCAAACCTTTAAACTGTGAAACCAATCATTCTTTGTGTGAGGGCATTTGAACACTATAGTTGAGCTTGAACTTGCATTTGAAGCAAGTATTGTGAGCATGAGATTCATTGATATTGGTGAGTCACAACATGAATCTTTAAGTGCACATTTGATCATTGCATAAGCAAATTGAGTCTTGTTGTGTGCATTCATGATTGAGTCTTGTGTAGCACTGTTCGAGACACCCTTTTTTAAAGTCTAAACTTGAGTTTTCTTGAGGACAAGCAAAAGTTTAAGTTGGGGGTGTTGATGAGTCCACAAATTGGAATCATTTACGGCTATATTTTAATAGAAATGGTGTCCTCAACTGCTTATTTTATCTCAATATCTGATGAAAGCCCCTAAGTTTTAGGTATTTGTAGTTTGAAAGAAAACATGGACACTAAGTCGCAAAAAGGAACGAAAAGGCTGAAAAGAACGAAGAAATGAAGGCCTGAGGATCGCCGAGCCCACTTGGCGATTCGCCGAAAGGTCTTACTTCGCCTTTTGTTCCAGTGTGCTGAGCCCTGAACAAAAGGACCAAGTCGGCAGAAAAAGGGAGTAGTCGGCATATCGCCAAGCAGTTCCGTAAAGCAGTAACATGTCGCCCAATAACCCATAGCACGACGATGTTGAGGACTAGTGCAAGACGGCGATGAACTACACCAAAAGGCGAATCGCTGAGTTGATCAACGATTCTGACTAACGACGCCGAATGATCCGCTGCAGAACCAATCTGTGAAAACTATAAATACTAGTTAGATTTTAGTTTTAGAGAGGAACAATTATTATAATTTTCACTTAGAGTCGAACAATTGGGATAGTTTTCATATAGAATAGTACTTTTTGATATTTTTGCTCTAACTTTGAGAGGGTTTGGAAGACTTGAAAAAGAAGAGGGTTTCATCTCCAAGGATTTGGACTTGGGTCTCTTGATTTCTTCATTCTTGTCATGTAACAAGACTTAAATCTTCATACCTATTTGAATGC
>NW_006239082.1:1231812-1272789 GCF_000226075.1 Solanum tuberosum | reverse complement strand
TGTGGTTGGTCTTTCCAAGACTTTGGGGAAGTTTGATTCTATTTGGGTAGTGGTTGACAGATTGACTAAGTCAGCCCATTTTATTCCGGTAAGAATAGATTATAATGCTGAACAATTGGCTAAAGTGTATGTGAAAGAGATAGTGAGGTTGCATGGAGTGCCCCTCTTTATCATCTCTGACCGCGGTACCCAATTTATAGCCATGTTTTGGAAGAAATTGCATGATAAATTGGGCACACAACTTACTTTTAGTACAGCCTTTCATCCACAGATGGATAAGTTCTTACCCTTGTGCGAATTTTCTTATAACAATACTTATCACTCTAGCATAGATATGGCACCATTTGAGGCACTCTATGGGACGGGATGTAGAGTACCCATAGGATGGTTTGAGGGTGGAGATGTGAAACCATTGGGGGTTGATTTAGTGAAGGATGCTCAAGAGAAGGTGAGGAGTATTCAACCTAAGCTTCTAGCAGCCCAGAGTAGACAAAAGAAATATGTGGATCATAAGTTAAGAGAAATGGAGTTTCAATCTAGTGAAATAGTTCTTCTTAAGGTATCACCTATGAAAGGGGTGATGAGGTTTGGTAAGAAGGTTAAGCTAAGTCCTAGATATGTTGGTCTATTTGAGGTTCTTGAATGTGTAGGACCGGTTGCGTATAGATTGGATTTTACCTCCTAATCTATCTAGTGTTCATCCGGTATTTCATATATCCATTTTGAAAAGGTATCATGGTGACGGGGATTATATCATTAAGTGGGACTCAATTGTGTTAGATAAGGACCTCCAATATGAGGAGGAACCGATTGCAATTCTTGATCGTGATGTACGTAAGTTGAGGACCAAGGATATTAAGTTTGTGAAAGTTCAATGGAAGCATCGTCTAGTTGAAGAAGCTACTTGGGAAATCGAGAGGGGCATCCGAGACAAGTATCTCCAATTGTTCGTCGATTTAGGTACTACTTCATTCCTTCCTTAGCCTATTTTTTTCTCCTAAGTGTGTCACTCGGGGACGAGTGATAGATAAATTGGTATCTATTGTAATGACCGGGTTCCATCGTTATAGAAAAACCAACGGGGAAAATTTTTGGATCGTAAAACTTTTTAGTAGTATCTTGAAATTTTCCAACCTAGTCCAGATTTGGATGAAATCGGAGTCTTCGAGTTGTAGGGAAATCTTGTAACAATCGGTGAGTTATTTGTGATTTTGGTTACATGAGTAGTTAGATAACTCGTTAAGGAATCCGTACAACTTTACGGAATTGAATTCTGGCGAGTAGAACTCTCGAAATGGGTCTGAGAGAAAAAGGGTATTTTCTGAGCGTCGTGGGTTGGAGGTGTGTTGTGAAATGGGAAATTTGGAATTCTTTAATTAACTCTCTGCCTCGGGTAATCCGCTTTGGCACTAGGTTTTGCTGCTCTGGCGGAGCCGCTAAAGCGGGGTGAGGGCCGTTATGGCAGGCTCAACGCGACTTAAGATCGTTAATAAACCCCTAAACGACCTCATTATGCACTTTTTGACTTTTTGAGCTAAGGAACGACCCCCATGTGACTCCTACTGGTTTTTCACCATTCTTGTGGCTAAAGGTAAGCTTTTCACTCCACAAATCTATTTTTCAATCTGTAGAATGTAATAGAATAGGTGAATAGTTGATATTTGTGTAATTAACGACACGTCTTACAATTCGGGTGTCTACGATCGTGGAATAGCATAATAACCCAACCAAGGGTTGGGATCGTCCCAAGGGAGCGGTTTGGAGAATTTATAGAAAAATAAAATTTTGTTCTAACTAGTCATAGCTAAAGACATTAACGATTAAAAACATTGTAAATTAAAGGGGTTACACGAAAGTGTCAAATATCAATGGGGGTTTTAACAAAAGTAAGCAAAAATTTGCAAGATTAACAAGAAAATCTAACAATGAGAGGGGGATTCTTGGGATGTGACCGGAATACGGGTTAAACTACAGTATTGGGTACATGCTTGAGATAGAAAATTTATAGAGTAATAGTGACTAGGATAAGCTTTATGTGGAAATAAGTTCTCTCTCAAGCAACTTACCCCGTTTCAAATGGGATCCTCTCGAACACCCACTTGTCGTATGAAGACCAGCCTACGCCTTACCCCACTCACTCTCTCGAGCTGAGTGTTCGGATATGCGACTAGGGCTCACCCTATCGGGCTGAGCCTCATGTCGACCCACTCCTTAGGCCATCAATCTAGTGGTCTTGGTTTCGCGACTTCTCTCTCGAGCAAGCCAAAAACAAATGAGTGAACTTGTATTTGCAACTACAAATCCATTAGATTCAACCACAACTACTAGACGGAATCACCATTAAACTACATTTAAACTATCACCAAGCAAGAGCCAAACAATTATCTTAACCCATATTCGCGAAATCACACCCCAAGAATTGGGTTCTTAGCCACACATCAAGATATAGAAATTTATACCTTAATGAGCTTGCATTCAAATGAGTATGAAGATATAAGTCTTGTTACAGGCCAAGAATGAAAAATCCAAGAGACCCAAGTCCAAATACTTGGAGATGAAACCCTCATCTTCTTCAAGTTTTCCAAACCCTTTCAAACTCAAAGAAAAAATAAAAAGTACTATTCTATATGAAAATTCTAATAATTGTTCCACACTTAAAATCTAGTAAAAAGTTTAATATTTATAGATTTCAGAAAATAGTGCTAGCGGATTGCTCGGCGAGGTTAGTCGCGAATGCCGAATGACTCGGAGATTCGCCCTTCTTCTAGTTCATCGCCGTTTGTGCTTTGCCTTCAGCACCTGTGTGTTCTGGATCATTGGGTGGTATACTTCTGCTTCACGGAATCGATCGGCGAAATGCCGACTGCTCATTTCATCGTATTTTTTATGCTTCTCCTTCAGGGCTTCGCGACTTGAACAAAGGGCGGAGTGCGTCCCTTCGGCGAATCGCCAAGCATGCTTGGCGATGCTCAGGTTTCAGCTTCTTCGTTCTTTTTAGCATTTTTGTTCCTTTTGTGCCTAAGTGTCTATTCTTCCACTAAAACTTCAAATACCTAAAACTTACGTGTTTTCATTAGATATTGAGACTAAATAAGCATTTGACGACACTATTTCTATTAAAATAAAGTCCTAAATGAGTCTAATTTGAGGACTCATCAACACCCCCAACTTAAACTTTTACTTGTCCTCAAGTTAAACTTAAGTTAAGCAGTTCAAATAGGATGTCTCAAATAGTGCTACACAAGACTCAATCATGAACATACAGAACAAGACTCAAATTACTCATGCAAAGATCAGTTGTTTACTCAAAGATTCAAGTTGTGACACACCATTACCAAAGATTCTCATTCTCGCAATGCTTGCTTCAAATGCAAGTGCAAGCTCAACAAAAGTGTTTAAATGCCCTCACACAAACGATGATTCCATATTCACACACAAAGGTCTAATCATTTAAAGCTCAGGAATCAGATGCAACGCTCACACTCAAAAATATGAACACAATGCATGCTTTCACTCATAGGTTTGCCTTTATTTTCCAATCAATATTTGGTTTGGCTCACTCAAGATCAAAAAGGTCATTACAAGGCTTGTAATGGGGCTGAATTGCAAAGGTATGGTCATTTAGGCTCATTGACTTTCATCCTCATTAGATGTGGTTCTCTCAACACATCCTTCTTTTCTTCCTTCATCAATTTTTTTCTTAGTACTCACTAGACATCTTATTATTCACTTCCCATAGATTGCTTGGAAACCCAATTTCTTTTGAACTTTATTTCATAACTTTATTTTTCATTTCTTTTCTCTTTCTTTTTCTTCTTTTGTTTTATATGGAAGGTTTCCATTTTGTTTTGCAATACCATGGGTTAAGAGAAACTTTTTCTTGCACTTCTTAACTTTTCCTTTTTCCTTTTCACCACACCCACAACTTAGGCTTTTGGCCTAAGTTGGCTATTCACTAAACACATCTCAAGAGGATTATAGGTAGTGGATGAAGAGAGGTCTAAGTTTTCGTCAAGTTTCTTCCAAAGAAGGACAGGCTCAAAGGGTGTTCAAGAGAGGTTCACACGCTCATAGGGTAGGCCACAAAAGAGGTATATGTCAAATTTGGTTCACACTCTTCAAAAGCTGCCTAAGATCATCTCAAGAGCAAGCCTTACTTAATCAATTGGACTAACAGGGAAAATTCTAGGTGCATTCATGCATGGTTCAAAGTGAGCTCATCACACAAGGCATCGACACTAAAGTCAAACAAGACTCCACACTTTTGCTAGTGTGCAACGGTCATTACAAGAGAATCCATTTTGATAATGGCTAATCACAACGAGATGCAAAGAGTTCGCATATTGTTTATCTAACTTCGTTTGGTCTCGTTGTAGCCGCACATTCATGTTTGTTCAATTGAGAGCATTATTCAAGTTATCAATATTTGAGCGAAACTGAGACTCAAATTTGTACGAGAACAACCACTTTCAACACAAGAGGTGGTGAATTTTTTTGGAAAATCAAACTTTTCGGGAGGGTCAAAATCTTTTTTCAAATTAAAAGAATAAAGAATCCACAAGCTCAAATATTCACGAAAAGCAGTATAAACTACGATAAAAAAAAGACAACCCAAATATACACAAAAACACAAATATCTATAACAACCAAACAAGGTGAGCCTCACTCCACCATAATAAAATGTGTTTGTCCTCAAATGCAAGTATCAGTATCACAAAAAATAGAGTCAAAGTAAGACAGAGAGAGAGGTAGAGAAGGGTCTTGTCTATGCAGTCTCTCTATCTGTCGGGGCATCGAAACTCTGAGCATCAGTCTGTGCTTGGCATCAGTGCCCGAAGTAGCCACATCATGAGCAGCAGTGCCAAGTCCCGTGGGAGCTGTTGTGGGTGTCTCAGCAGGTGATATCTGGACAACTGGTTGCACAATTGTCCCCACTAGATCTGAAAAATTTCCAAAGATGCTCTGCTCCTCCTGTGCTGTTGTCAACTCCTTATCAGTCGTTGCCTCTGTATATCCCATTGTCGTATCACCCATCTGCACAACTCCAGTGGTAGCTAGAGGAATATCCGAAGACACAGGGACACCTCAATCATCAGCCATCCTCATCAGATCATTGAAGTCGACAGACTTCAGATAATCAACATCTTTTCTCAGGTCTGAAATGTCAGCTTTCATAGCTGGTATCTAGGATGGTCTCCTCTATCTTCCCTCACAAGTTGTAACCCTCAAAGTCAGAGCATCGACAGAGGTCTGAAGAAGGGCAAGTGCAGCAGCTATGGCACTCTCAAACATCCCTGGGACTAATCTCTCCAGTTTGGCTTCCCTTGCCTCAGCCATTTGGGCCAAACGCCCCATCTTCAGGATCATACCCTAAGTAATTTTTATTGGCTGGACAGAGGGAGAAGCACTTGGATCCTGCCAAGAAGAGGAAGGAGTTGATGTACCTGGTTGCCTAGAGGCCATTGTTGGTGCAGATGCATCTACAGGCAGCGTATCAATGTCGACCTCTGAGGTGGTATCGGATGGAGTTGCTCTCCTCCTGTGAGCCTTCTGGCGTGTGTATTCAGCCTCAAGGCACCAGATGTCAGTGGAGGAAGACGGGATGACCTCAGCATCTCTCGTAGTATCCCGAGGTACTCTAGCACGTCGGCACAGCTCTGTGATCAGAACAGGAAACGGCAGGGAAGTCTGCTTCTATTTGGCCCTCATGGCCATCTCCTGTGACGTCTGCAAACCGAGATCGATGCTCCTCTTAGACATGATACACCCAAGGTAGGCTGCCTTAGGAAGTCGCAGAACAGACTCGTTCTGGGATGGCATGATAGTACTGTTGATGAAGCCAAACCAGAACCTAGCAGTGATGTTCATATCCCTCTTCTCGATAGGAGCTCCAACCCCGATCCATCTGTCGGTGTTCTTAGAAATCATTGGAGCCAGCCACCCCTTCAATTCATCCAAAGATTCGGCAATAGGCAGTCTCTCATAAGGGAGTACAGAATGCAACGGCCTTCCTAGTACAACGTTGATGTACTCGTTGTAGCAATCTACCTCCGTGCCTCTGACTGTAACCGACCTCACTGGTCTAAACTCATTTGCCTTCTTCTTGTTCTTAGGCACCAATACTCCATAAGATGTGTAGAATTCCCTGACCCAATAAGGGATATATGGGCCTCAGGGTCTTGTGAATTGCTTGAACTCATGGAAGCGTATGGTTTGCAGTACATCAGGATATTTTTCCAAACCCTCCACAGACAGGAGCTTCTCTTCTATGATGGTGTGGACCCCATCACCCTTTAACCTATTTAGCATCCAAGGTTGACGTACAACAGGTGGTATAGGAACCACTGGAGGTGCTTGTGCTGGCTCTGGAGCTGGTTCAGGAGGAGTTGTGGCTGATGTATTTCTGGTGGAAGTGGCTACATCTGATGAAACCCTGGTGGCTGAGGGTTGAGGAATGTTTCTGAGCTTGCTTTGTCGTTGAACCAATAACTAATCATCTTCAGGCTCGAACCACTCAACTTCTGCCTCTCTGACTACTTTGTTCTTTGCTATCTGTTTCTTCTTTTTGCCTTTACCTTGTTGGTGCTCTTCCCATCATCTCTTCGGAGGGTTTGAGCCCCCTACAAAATCAAAACACATTTATTTCAATAATAACAAATTACAAACATTTAAGGGTTTTGGGTTGCCTCCCAAACAACGCCTTAGTTAACGGCGTGGCACGACGTAAGTCATCATTCAAACTCAATTTTTGGGGTTAGCCTTGGTATCACCAGGCAACCCCTCGTTTTGTTGTGGATAGAGATCGGGCAACGCATAACCCATGAGGTTCTCGAGCAGCTACAGAGCTCTAGAATGAGACCAAATTAGTCGCTTCATTCCTTCAATGTCCTCTTTCATTTCTTTCATCTCTCTATCTTGCTCAATCACCTTGTGGAGAACGATTGAAAGCATTCCCTTAAGGATTTTAACCTCATTATCCTTGAGACGTCTTCGCTCATGCGGGGGGATGTATTTATCCTTTCTCTTACACTGGACGTCAATCTTCACCATCTATTTAGCCAACTCATCCATCTGAGTCATTAGGGTGGCCAACATGAAGTCTTTTTCTACTTTTTGGTTCGTTTCAGCCATTTGATTAAGCAGTTGAGCTGCTATCACATATGGTTGTTTCGCAATGCCTCCTGGAATGAGTTGGTCGACTAACCTTTTGTTACCAGGACCAAGACTTCTATAGAAACAGTCAAGGAGAGCTATGTTGGGAATGTCATGATTTGGACATTGATTGATCAGTTCATTAAACCTTGCCCATGACTTGTGGATCCGTTCACCTTCCAATTGCTTGAAGGTGAGGATACGATTTTGGGACACCATTACCTCTAATGGACGAAACTCCATTGGCTTCCGAGTATAGCTCGCCATGCTTGCTTCCCCTATTTGGATATAATAAAGCTAACAAAACAAAACTAAAGATTGAGTAAGTAGACTACGACTAAGAAAAACAAAAATTCTACTAATCTAAAAATTGTCAAATAACACCACTCACCGGAAGTGGAGCCATTTTGATGTTTGCGTAATCAATGACACGTCTTACAGTTCAGATGTCTACGATCGTGCAATAGTATAATAACCCAACCAAGGGTTGGCATCGTCCCACGGGAGTGGTTTTGATAATTTATAGAAAAATAAAATTTCATTCTAACTAGTCGTAGCTAAAGACATTAATGATTAAAAACATTCTAAATTAAATGAGTGACACAAAAGTGTCAAATATCAATAGAGGTTTTAACACAAGTAAGCAAAAAATTGCAAGATTAACAAGAAATCTAACAATGAGAGGGGGATTCTTGGGATGTGACCAGAATACGGTTTAATCTAAAGTATTGGGTACATGCTGTCGATAGAAAATTTATAGAGTAATAGTGACTAGGCAAAGCTTTATGTGGAAACAAATTCTCTCTCGAGCAACTTACCCCGTTTCAAATGGGTTCCTCTCAGACACCCACCTGCTGCATGAAGACCAGCGTACGCCTTATCCCACTCACTCTCTTGAGCTAGGTGTTAGAATATGGAACTAGGGCTCACCCTCTCGGGCTGAGCCTCATGTCGACCCACTCCTTAGGCCATCAATCTAGTGGTCGTGGTTTCGCAACTTCTCTCTCGAGCAGGCCGAAAACACATGAGTGAACTTGTATTTGCAACTACAAATCCATTAGATTCAACCACAACTACTAGAAGAAATAACCATTAAACTACATTTAAACTATCAGCAAGCAAGACCCAACAATTATCTTAACCCATATTTGCTAAATCACACTCCAAGAATTGGGGGTTTTAGCCACACATCAAGAGATAGAAATTTATACCTAAATGTTCTTGAATTCAAATGGGTATGAATAAATAAGTCTTGTTACAGGACAAGAATGAAGAATCCAAGAGACCCAAGTTCAAATCCTTGGAGATGAAACCCTCATCTTCTTCAAGTTTTCCAAACCCTCTCAAACTCAGAGCAAAAATAAAAAGTACTATTTTATATGAAAATTATAATAATTGTTCCACACTTAAAATCTAGTAAAGATTTTAGTATTTATAGACTTCAGAAAATAGTGTTGGCGGATCGCTCGGCGAGGTTAGTCGCGAACGCCGAATGACTCAGCAATTCGCCCTTCTTCTAGTTCATCGTCGTTTGTGCTTTGCCTTCAACATCTGTGCATTCTGGATCATTGGGCGGTATACTTCTGCTTTGCGAAACAGATCAGTGAAACGCCGACTGCTCATTTCATCGCCTTTTTTATCCTTCTCCTTCAGGGCTTCGCGTACTGGAACAACTGGCGGAGTGCGTCCCTTTGGTGAATTACCAAGCATGCTTGGCGATGCTCAGGCTTCAGCTTCTTCGTTCTTTAAGTCCTTTTCATTTTGCGCCTAAGTGTCCATGCTTCCACTAAAACTTCAAATACCTGAAACTTAAGTGTTTTCATCAGATATTTAGACTAAATAAGCATTTGAGGACACTATTTCTATTAAAATAAATCCCTAAATGAGTCCAATTTGAGGACTCATCAATAGTGATGGGGGAAGGTTTGGTTATAGATTCTATGGTGGAAACAACCCTAATTTGGATAATTGGATCATGGGTTTGTTCTAGGGTTCATAGAATTGCTATAGTTTCGGGTAACTAGAGATTTTTTGTTGATTCCTGTGTTGTATTGATTATTTGTAGACCAAGAACAAGTGGAACGAATCCGGAAAGGGAAGGATCGAGTTTCTTAGTTTTTCAAGCTTATTTCGAGGTAGGTGATGGTTGTGATTCTATGATTGTGTGATGTATGTTTGTTCTTGTTTCATTATGATACTTATATATGTATAAATGTTGTAATGTTGATCACACTTATTGTAAATGAGATAGAGAATTAATGAATGCCATGAAATCATGACTTAAATGATTGATCTTGATGATATACTTATGATTGTGATTGTGGTGTGTGAATGGGATTGGTTGCCACGTTTCGACATAACTAACTTGGATCGGTTGCCAAGTTCAGGCATAACATTGGGATCGGGTACCACATTCTGATATGCTAACTATTGAGTTTGGGTTCCATGAGAGGACCAATGATGTGATATAAAATGTGAAACTGATCGTTGTTCGTAAATGTTAATATACATGCATGTGATTATAATGATGTTTGACTTGTTTATGTTGCACTAGTGGGATAGCCGCGTGATCCTACCAGTACACTGTGGTTGTGTAATGATTCTGCACTTGCTCTTATTTTTGTTGAGTACAGGGCATCTTCAAGCAGCTATTGACAGACCTCGCTTAGAAGATCAATGATCATCGCTTCGAATTCAAGGGTGAACCAATTCTTCCGGGCTGCCATGGAATTCTCTTTCATCTATGTCCACCATTTCTGGACTTAGACATTTATTTTAGTTAGTTCATTAGTATTGGGTTGTATCCTTTCTTGTTTAGACTTGGTTCATTGTTAGAATGTTTTGGTACATTGACTTTTAGGTTCTAGGTTATTTTTCCGCACTGTTAGTTATTATTGTTAGACTTTTGTTAGAGTTTATGGGAACTCTATTTTTATTTCCTTAGTGTTTGACTTAAATGCCTTAGTTATTGCTTTAGTTGCTTGGTTTGGGTTGTAGTAGTGGTTCTCCCACCGGAGTGTTAGTGTGGGTGCCAATCACGATGGTCTGGGTCGTGACAGTCATGTAAGAGAAACAGGCCTAATCGCAGTGCTGAAGGTGAAATTGATCCTTTATTTCCACCGATTTCAAATTTTAATCAAAATAGTCGAGGATCTAAAAAGTGTGAAAAGGGAGGCTTCACTAGTATGGAAATGCAATCAGCTGTGACACATATTTTGCTTAATTGTCCAGAGATTCAACCATATCTCAAGTAAGCGTTAAAAATATGTTATCAAATTACATACTAATGAGTGTTCATTACCTAACCAAATATCTAAATGTAAAATGATCAGCTTGTTCGTAAACACATGGGGTAATGAAGCCATCTATACAGAATTTTCCAAAATAGCTAACAGAATATGTAAGTGTGCAAGCTTAATTTAATCACTAAGTATTTAATAATATATTCATGTTATACTAAATTATATTACTTTAAATAACAATCACGTAGGTTTACGATGAATACTCAAGTGTCAAACATTTGCAATTAGTGAAAGAAGTAGCACTTGGACCTAAATCTCAAGTACTGACAATGAATAAGTATTGTGTCAATGGTTTTAAGTTTCAAACTGAAGAAGTTTCTAAGAACAAGAAAACAAATAAAAGCGGTGTCAAAATACAAGGTGATGCTGATGGTACTGGCCAAACTATTAAATATTATGGTGTCATTCATGAGATTATTGAAGTGAGGTATTCTGGTTGTCCTAAGAAGAAGATTGTATTGTCTCGGTGTGAGTGGTTTGACCCATCACATGGAGGCACAAAGGTGGACCACCAACATAATATAATTGAAGTCAAGCACACCTGGAAATACAGAAGTTATGATCCTTTTATTACTGCACAAAATGCTAAACAAGTGTATTACGCTTAGTATCCATTGCGTAGAGACAAAGCTGATTGGTGGGTTGTTATAAAAACTAAGCATGTGGGTAGAATTGAAGTTGACAATGTCTTAGATGTGGCGTATCAAAATGATTTTTCTCATGTTGTTGTGCATTGAGTATGAGTTGTCTATAGACTTCATGAGATGAATTGACGAAGCTTTAGCTATGCTTTTTGAGAACATATTGCATATGAGCTCCATGAGATTGTGTTGAGCATGCTTTTATCTTGGAGAAGGTAGTTCCTACATGAACATGAGTAATTTTGAAAAACTCATGCATATAGGGTTGGTAGATGTGGTTCCTACTTCCTTATAATGAATTGAGTATGTTTAGCTTGGATTTGATGTTTCCTCCTTGTATATGTGCATTGCATGTATGATGAGCAGTTAGAGTTAGTTTTACCCCTCTTATGATGTTTTGAGAACGTCCTAACTTGGAGTCGATAGTTCCTCCTTGGATACATGCACTGCATTAATAGGTTGGGTTGTTAGTTCCTCTCCTACTCTTTTAGAACCAACTTGAATCTCATTTGAGGACGAATGATCCCAAGGGGGAGATATTGTAGCATCCCGTATCCAAAAAAAGGAAATGAAACCGATTCCTAGAAGTTGTAGGTGCAAACCACGTCGGCCACCCACGGCCAGTGGAAGGGACCACGGACCGTAGGTGTGGTCCGTGGTTGGCCTGCCTAGCAATGGTCTGAGGGCCTAGAACCATGGCCTGACCAACAGATCGTTGGTCAGACCATGATCCGTGAATGGGGTCTGTGGTCCAAAGCCACTAAATTCTAGTTTTTGATGACCAACGACGGTCCACCAGGAAGGACTGTAGGTCAAACCACGGTCCGTCAATTGGGTTCGTAGTTGGTAGGTCGGTGGCAGCTGACAGATATTTTCAGGGGCAGTTGGGTCTTTTCCTAATTAATTAGTTCCTAAACTACGACGTTTTACCCTTCACTAAGACCCCTATATACTTTCAACTACCAAATTAACCCATTCACTTCATTATAATCTTCCAAATTCACAAAAGAAGATCAATTCTCTTCTCCAAAATATTTGTCTTTCTAGAAGAAGAAGAAGAAGTTGACTTGAACTATTTCCGAGCTTTGGCGAGTCCTCATGATTCGAGGACAGAGTTTTATTGTTTGAGTTTCATTCATTTATTTCTCTATTAGACATGATGTATAGTCTAGGCCCAATTTTATTCTATTGTATTCGATGGCTATGATGAGACGAGTGTTTCAGACTTTCGTTTTTATTTTATGTAATGTTTTTGACTTGGACTATTGCTTTACTCTTATTGTTCTATTTCATATGTTATGAGCGCTAAGTGGCTTGTATGAAGTCCTTCGAGGTTCTATACGCCATGTTACATTGAGGGGGTACCCCTGGTCGTGACAATTGTTGCATTCATATTCACCTATTCTCAAGTTCTTTTCATCCTTTTTCATTTGAGAACTTAAACTTTGATTTGTCAAACATTTTATTTGAAACCCCTTTTTATTTCACCAAACTCTCTTTTTCATTTCAAATTTCCAAAGATTGTTCATCACAATCTCTTTTTTTTTTACCTTAGTGTACTTGTGGACATTCCAGATCCTCCCATTTTTCCGCTAATGCCATACTTAGACAGTTCCCAGATTCTGACTTTCATGTCAGGGATACCCCTAGAAATCAAAGCGCAAACCTACAACACCGAGGAATGGGCAGGAGGCATCACAAGAAATAAGAAAAGGGGAGAAACCTCAACGTAAGAACACTTAAGGCAAAGCAATAAGGAATTAGAGGAAATTTTTGAAATGCTTGGGGAGCAAAATATGGGACGTTTACATTGGAGAAAATGCTCCTCAAATAATTTGAAGAAGCAACCAGCATAGCGATTGTGGTCCAATGCCCCAAACAAATTACCAAATACACCTTAAAGTTAAGGAACGAACAGGAGGCGATACCAACTGTCGTATGCCTCAATCCATTGAGATATGTGAAGGATCCAACCCAGGTAGAGAAAGGAAAGAGCTCAATAGGACAGTCACCATCTCAACAAGCACTAATAAAGTTCATTATCTTGAATGCGAGAGGGGCCAATAGTCCCAAGTTCAGGCATCCATGTGTGCTATGGTCCAAACTCATAAATTAGTTATGTTGGTTTTGCTAGAAACAAAAATGACTAACCATAATCAGCTTACAGAGACTATGAAATTTGATACTCATATCCAGTCTGAGGCGAATGGACTCTCTGGTGGTATCGTCATCATGTGGAAGGAAGATATTGTGAAGATTGAAAGCCTAAATATTCCCCAGTAGGGGATACATGTGATTGTGAAGGTACTTCCTAACTTAAATTCGTGGCTTTTCTCTTCTATGTATGCTAGTCAAGATTTAAATATGAAAATGAATGTTTATGATGAATTGTGCCAAATTGTTGTGACTCACAAAACTGATTGGCAAATTGGAGGAGACGTTAACGAAGTCTTACATGCCAAAGAAAACCTTGGTGGGGCAAGCATAAATAACTCTCTAATTGATCATTTGAGGAACTGCCTCAATAAGTGTGGGATAGTGGACCTAGGATATAAAGGTTGTAAATACACTTGAGCGATATAGGAATAGAAAAGGCCCCATAAAGAGAATTCTTGCCAGACTCGTAGGCATCAAAAACTCTCCTAGGTACCACAATAGCCCCTTCTTTCAAGACCTAAACCTCCTTCTCGATTATGAAAACCTACTCAAAGTGGAAAAGATCTTTAGGAGAACCAAGTCAAGAAGTAACTGGTTAGTTTAAGGGGATGCCAATACCAAGTTCTTCCACACCTCCACCCTGAACCGTAGGAGAAGGAACAGAATCACCTCCCTGAAAGATGAAGTTGAAACTGCATACCTGGATAATAAGGAAATTAGAGATAACACAACTAACTACTTCATCAAGCTCTATACCACTAACCACTTTCATTCCACGAATCTTCCTCTGGGGAGCAAGCTCAAACAAGCTGAATTTCCCAGGAATTCAAAGACCTCTTGGACCTCCCAATCACTGACATAGAAGTGCTCAATGCAGTCAAGTCTTTCAAGCCCCTGAAAGCCCTAGGGCCAGATGGCGTCCACCCTCTTAACTATCAAAAATATTGGGACCTAGACGGGGAGAAAATAATCACCTTCTAAGGAAGTCTTCCATACTTCCACTATTCCCCCAAAGGTTAACCAAACCCTTCTATTCCTTATTCCTAAGATCCAAAATGCCACCATGCTCAAGAACTTTATGCCAATTTGTCTTTGTAACACAAGATATAAACTGGTGATAAAAATTATTGTGAATCGCATAAAACCCCACCTCCAAAATATCATTGGTCCTAGTCAAGCCAGTTTCCTCCCATCCAGAAGAGCCTCAGATCACTCCATTATAGTCCCTGAGTTCATCTCCCACTTCAAGAACATGAAAGGGAAAACCCTAATCTAATCCTAAAAATTGATTTGGAAAAAGCCTTCAACAAGCTGGAGTAGTCAGCCTTAAGAAACACCCTGATATTCTTCAATTTCCCCTAAAAACTCATTTCTCTCATCATGTATGCTGTCTACTCTAACTCTATCAGTCATTGTAATTGGGGGAAAACTTACTCTTTTGCGCCTACTAGAGGCATCCAGTAGGAGGATCACATATCCCTATACCTCTTCATTATGTGCATGGAAAGGTGTCACGCCCCGAGCGTACACCCTAGACGTGGCCGGCACTCGAAGACCATTGCTGGCCTCAAGCGAACCCTTGGCCTGGCTTACTAACTCAGCGAAAGACTATATGCATATTTATAAAAATCAATAGCACACTACTCAACTTAACGAATGAAATAACTTAGAATGTTTAATAGTCAACATTCAACTTGGCCAAAATGGAAACTCAAGTCTTAATATATGAGATGAAAAGTAAAGACAACTGAATTCACTAACTGACTGTCTGACTGTCTAGCTGTCTAACTATCTATGAACCCTCTAAACAACTACGATGGATATCGAGACAGGCCCGCGACATCCTAATGAACTAATACTAAAACTAAAAGAAATGTGAAGGAGTCCTCTGAAATGCAAAGATGCTCACCAACAGACTCTAAACTGCTCACTGGATCAACGAATGCGCCGGATGCCGATCCTAGTTACATGTGTCTGCATCATAATACGATGCAGGCCAACTGGCATCAGTAAATTGAATGTACGAGTATGCGAGTTGGAATGCTAAAATAACATAGGCGCAAAAGAGATTATGAAAGAAACACTTACCTTGGCTCTTCTCAACTCTTGAATACTTAAATAAACTCATTTAATTATAAAGCAGTTTAAAACAAGTGCAATATAAAGAAAACTGTTGAAACATGTTGTCAATTCATAATCATAATATCATAAAAAGACAAACCATACTCCCTCTCAAAGTCGACTTGTGCAATGCATGAATGAAGTCCCCATACCCCAATTCACACTAAGCAGAACCCCCTTGAGGAACCATGCTACTACTGCTGTGGGAGTTTCTCTAACCAACAACCATCACTTAAGAACTATAGTGATGATACAGCGCTTTACCTCACGCTGTCAAGGCCCATCCTATACCTTGCCATGATATAGGAAGCTAACTCACTAAGTGGATCCACTGGTCTATGCGAAAAGGATTCATCTAAAAAGTATGACCCTTTTCTACCTATGATGGCTACATGGTCTATGGAGACTTGAGTTAATATGAACTCGCATCCCCATATCTGTATTCAATACTACTCCCAAAAATATACTTAGTTCTTTATGTTTAAAAACATACTTCTTCTGTGATTTGAGATTAGTGCTCAAAAACTTAGCTCAAAGGCTAACTTGGAAATCTCAGTTTCCCTGTTTATTTAAATGTGAAAACATTTTAAATCTCTTTGGGAATACTTAGTCCCCATATACTTTTGAAGAAATGAACTTCAATCTCTACTCTTTACTCTTTACTCAACTTGAACTGTAAGTCATAAAACAAAGTTAAAAGCATTTACGAAAGACTTCTTGAAAAGACTCGAAGAACTTCCTAAACTTGACTCTTAACTTTCCTTGAATTTGAATTTATGGATTCAAGATATGATTCATGTTTTTGGATGATTTCTAGATGTTTAGAAGTCATTTAGAGTAGTTAGAATCAAATAGGCAGTGTTAATACACTTTAGAAGGACTTAAATAGGCTAAACGACGAAAACTGGTGAAAAACGACGATTTGAGCGCATCGCAGACGCGCCGCGCCAGCCCCAACTTACTGGGGCTCAAATCTGGCGCACTGCTGGCGCGTCGTCCCAGCCTTCCTGGAAAAACGGGGGCGCGTCGTGCCCACATTGCCCCAGGCAAAACTGACAAACTTTTTCCTCTCGTTTTCTGATCCTAAATCTTTTTAATTCGATTCTTTTTCTCAAATTCACTTTAGATTCATGTACTTGAATCATATACACAAAATCTAACCCAAACAACTCAAGAAAACAACACTTAATCAACAAGAAACTCCTTAATCCCAACTCATGTTCAAGAACGAAATCAATTCAAGAACAACTATCAAGAACATCAATTTCTCAATCTTTTTAGGACGAAAATAGGCTGAATTAAACATGTTTGGTGCATGGGTGAACTAATCCAATGCTATGTGATCTCACATACCTTGTAGGGATCCCCCCCCCCGATGAAATCCACAAGCAAAGCTCCAAGAAATCGACGAATTCTGAATGTTCTTGCTTCTTCTTCTCCTTTCTCCTTTCTCCTCTTCTTTTCTTTTCTCTCCAAACCTTAACTCTTTTGGTAAAAGTGTAAACTGATCTAATTCAGCTTAGGCCCCTAATTAATTACCCAAAAACGAATTAAATAAGAGGTTAAGGAAAACACCAAACTACCCTTTAAAAATCCGGATTGGACTTTCCTTATTCCAATAGCCCAACTTCCAAAGGGCATAACTCACTCATACGAACTCAGATTTGCGCAAACTTGGTGGCGTTGGTAAGATCCTTCCAAGAGATTTGCAACTATATCTGGAAGTACACCTAACTCATCGTGAGCTAGGAATTATTGCCGTTTGAACTTGACCAAAACTCAACTTTTCCTAAGTTAAACAAATTTCCAGATTTTAATTCTTTCCAAAATTGACTATTTCCAATTATAAGCTTCTTCCTAGTTATTTCAAATTGCGAGATGTTACAAAAGATTGTCTAGGAGTATTGACCACAAGGTCTAGGCTAAGGAATAGACTCCCATCAAAACAACCACCTCTGGGCCAAAAGTCTCTAATCTAATTTTTGCAGATAACCTGACACTTTTCGCCAAAGCTGACACATGGAATTGTGCAACAATCAATGAGACTTTGGAAAGTTTCAATAAATATTCTGGCCAGAAAATCAATTTCGGTAAGTCTAAAGTGATCTTCTATAGGCACTGCTCTACCAATGATTCCAACATCTGCTCGAGCCTCCTTAAAATAAGTGCCAGCAACTTCCTTGGGAAATACCTGGATTTCCCTATTTTTCCAAAAAAAGGCCGACCAATAGCGACTTCCAATTCATTACTGATAACATGAACATCAAGCTGGCGGGATGGAAAACCAAGTTACTTAACTTAGCAGGCAGATCTGTTCTAGCTAAGGTGATGCTTGGTAGTATACCCTTACAAGTTATGCAGTACATTAGCCTTCCCTCTAGAACCACGGAATCCATTAACAAAATCCAAAGGGATTTCATCTGGCACCACAGTTGAGAAAAGGAAAATGCACCTTATTGGGTGGGACGCTGTTATTAGGAACAAGGAAAATGGGGCACTCAGCATTCAAGAGTGCGACCTTAGGATTAAAGTATTGTACTCAGATTTGGTGTGGAGAACCAACAGCCCAAATAGCCTTTGGAGCAGAGTCCTCACTATTAAATACCTTAAAAATGCAAATGTCCCAGGCACGAAAAATGTGGTCTCTAGGACATGGAAAACATTCAAAATGGATGGGAAGTGTGTCAAAAGGCATCTAGATGGGTAGTCCACAATGGAGAGAAAGTTTCCTTCATTAAGGACACTTGGATTCCTCATCCCCTTCACTTGATAAAATCATCTTTGGGCCATTTATGGAAAAGGAAGGAAACCTCAAAGTTTGGAACATTTATGAGAATGGAAAATGAAATTTTGACATCCTCTCTTTCAATTTGAGCAAGGACCACAAAGCTTCCATTAGAGACTACCATATCCCACGCAATAGCCCAAAAAAGGACTCCCTGATCTGGGGCCTTATTAGCGATAGGCTTTTCTCTACTGGTAGTGCTTATGACTTCATCACCAATGACAGCTTGAGCAAGAACCAAATATAAGGGACCCACTTTGATTGGATCTTGACTGCTAATGTCCCGAACACAATTAAAACCTTTCTCTGGCTCTTCAAACATGGGAAAGTTCCTACCAGTCACTCCCTCCACCAAACTGGGCTCAATGTGAACCCCAACTACCATTGTTGTAGTTCCTCAAAAGAAGATATCAACCACATTTTCTTTGAGTGCCTTAACGCTACTACTTTCTGGGACAATATTAGTAGACACAATAAGAACATTCAGGACATAAATGTCAACACTAGTAACTGGATCCCCTTTTGGAGTCACGTAAGGAATAAACCCTTCAACAACACCATCAATTAGGGAACCCTTTCACCATTTTACTTATGGAATATTTGTCTTACAAGAAACAGTAATATGTTTAACAAGGTAACACACCATATCAACAGCGACAACACCATCAGTAAAAGAATGGAATCTCACTTGTTGGTGGTCCAAAAAGAGAAAGCCACTCCTAAAAAAAACACCATCCGAGTTAAATGGGGACCCCCTGACAAGGGACCTATAAACTCAACATCGATAGGGTAGTAAAGAACATCTTGGGATGGGAGGAATTGCAGATGTCTTCAGATATCACACTGGCAGTTGAGTCATGGGTTTCAGCTGCAATCCAAAAACAACTCTGGCCATGGCAGAATTACAAGCCTTAAGAATGGACCTTAAACTTAGAGTAGAACACAACTAATCCATCTTAGTCATCAACATTGAATCTTCAAACATCATTAACTAGATGGATAGATTATCTATCTTACACAAACTTAATTTTTTAGTGCAGGTCATTAATGCAGATGCTTGGCACACCAACACTGATTCACACCTACAAGGAACAGAATAGGGTTGCGGATAAGCTGGCGAAGGAAGGACTGAAACAAGAGGTTTTTAATGCCCAAATATCTTCTTAGCTCCACCATCGTGCGCCTATCACGAGTAGGAGGCATATAAACTAGGAAAATTGTATGTTAGAAAGGTTTATTTTGTTAACCCTATTATGCAGGGCCGGGATGTGGCCCAAAACTCTTTAATTATGGGCCCACTGAGAAGGGGGTATATACACTAAACTTATCTTGTCTCTGGCGTCATATATATAACTACCTTTTTAACAAAAAAAGGTAAGTTTTGGTGTTAGTTGAGTAAACTCCAAAAGGAGTTACTACTGATGAATAATGAATGAAGTCTTTTCAATGAGTATTTCTTAATCAACATCGCAACTTTTATTTTTCATTTTTTTAATTGAAGGGGTGAGGCTCACGGGCCTCATATATTTAAACAAAATTAATCAACGTGGACTGAGCCTTAGATGGCCCATCCCAAAGAAATGAAAACAAAATTTAATAAAAGAAAAAAAAAACAACCAAGCAATTGTTATAAAAGAAGACAACTAGGGTAAATGAATTTTGAAAGTCGACCTTCTCAAGACCTCATGGTCGGCGACGATCTCCCGTAGAGTTGACAAGACTAGATGGTTCTTTCGGAGGTTCTCCAGCTATGTTAACTCCAGGTGACTTTCTCACTCATTCAACTCTGTTATTAGTGTTCTTGACTTGAAAATCTAGAGCTTGCTTATGTATGATAAGCTACTGTGAAGATATTTTTTCCTTACCCCAAATTTCTTGAATTATAGCTTTTTGATAGTAGTTTTGTAAATCTATGAGTTGAAATTCAAGTCCTATTGTGCCGAGAAAAAATCCCATAACTTAGTAGTCAAGTAGCATCAAATATTTTCCCTAAAGTTAATCTTTCGTAGAATGAGCCTCATAGAAGCTAATACCACACATCAAATAAGAAACTCTAGGTTCTTGATTTGAACCTAATTTTCTACTATATTAGTACTTAAATTAGAGGATAACCAGTCACTAATAGATATTGAATTTGCTTCTAATTTTCTCCTTTGATAGACTAAGCCTCTAAGAGATTAATACCACACATCAAAATGAGACATCAGAAAATAAAACAGTTATCAATTAGTAAATGTTACCCCTAAATACAAAAAAATCACATAGAAGTAATTAGAACAGGAAAGATATTCACCCATAGTTTTGCCTAAGACTATTACCATTGTACACCTTAAACTCTCACCAGGTGGCATAGTAATTAGGCTTTTTGAACTCACTTCAGGAAAAACTATAAGAAAGAAAATTATCCTCTGTTCCAATAGAAAACTATGTGATTGAAATATGTGACCGCAATTAATCAATTTTCTAAATGTTTCATCCTCAAGAAAGGCATGTTTATTTTATCCATATTGAGCATCTTCTTAGCTATTACTGGCATATCCTAATAGTTTTCCACCATGTAAGTACCGCCAAATGATAACATCTTTCCTTTCCATGTTTAGAGCTTATTCTTCACCTTCTTGATGAGTTCATTATAATCACTCTTTTTCTTCTTAGCATGGATGATAGGACAAACTAAATAATTGATTGGAAATTGGCCTCTTGAGATACTTGTACATCTATCAACAAAACCTCCTAGTTGTGCACTAGTATTCTAATAAATGTACCAGGAACTTTTTTCTTTATTGATTAATTGCCTTGATTGAGATTCATATATGTCCAATACCTTCATTATTATTTGAAGGGATTTTTCATGTGCAGCAGCAAAAATAATTGTGTCATTTGCATAAG
Source organism: Solanum tuberosum (assembly GCF_000226075.1). Lineage (NCBI taxonomy): Eukaryota > Viridiplantae > Streptophyta > Magnoliopsida > Solanales > Solanaceae > Solanum > Solanum tuberosum. The sequence continues at coordinate 1,251,742 of NW_006239082.1, read as the reverse complement.
CTAGGTGGTTAAGATTTGCACTCCATTTAGGCATACCATAACAAACATATTGGCTATCATCAAATAAAGAATTTAAAGCCCTAGACAGAACTTCAGCACTAAGAATAAATAAAGCAGGAGATAAAGGGTCCCCTTGTTTTATCCCCTAGTAGAGTGAAAGAAGCCTTCATTCTACCCATTAACCAACACAAAGTACCAATTGTTAGCTATAATCCTCCAGATGATATCCACAAAAGGCTCTCTGAGAATTCCATTTTTCTTAAGACCTTCATCAAAAAGAACCATGATACCCTGTCACAAGCCTTAATCATATCAAGCTTAATAATAATATTGGTTGGTTTTCCCTTTTTGGTGATATTAGATGCAATCTCCAAAGTAAGAAAAATATTCTCAATAATGTTCTTTCCTTTTACAAATCATGATTGGTTGGAAGAGATCAACCTTGGAATTACCATCTCCAATCTTTCATACATCACCATGGAAATTACTCAAGCGTTTAGGCCTTAGATCAGAGAAAGAGTGCGGGTAATCTTTTTAGGCGGCAACACAAGGTTAGTATGAGTAATAGATCTTGGTAATGTATTTCTTTCGAAGAAAGCAAAGACCAATTTCCATACATCGTCACCAACTATATCCAGTAATACTGATAAAAAGACCTGTAAAACAATCTGGACCACTTGCACTGTCCCCACTAAGATTAAATATAGCATTTTCACCTCTTCTTTTGTAGGAATAATGCCAAGATAAACATTATCCTCTTATGTTAAAATATGTGGAATGTGATTTAGAAGAGAAAACTTTGTAGCATCCCTTTCTTGAGTAAACTGTGTTTGATAAAACTTAACAGCTTCATCAAAAATATGTTTTTTATCCTCCAGTAGATCACCATGCTCATTATGAATTTTTGTCAAATTAATCTTTTCCTTCTCCTTTTCACTAGATCTGTAAAATAATCTAGTATTTCTGTCTCCTTTCTCAAACCACATAGTTTCTGCTTTTTGGTTCCAGTACTCCTCCTCATAGTGTAGATAATTCTTAAACTCTACTTGTGCCTTCTGCATGACTCCTCTATTCCCACTGGAGGGGTCATTTACAAACAAATCTCCTTGATTTTGACAATGTCTTTCCTGATAATTGATTGTTTGAAAATATCACCAAACACCTCCCTGTTCTATGACTTGAGACAACTTTCACTTTTTTTAAATTTTCTCTTAAAATCAAAGAAAATGTTCTCAAATTCAAAACCTGACCAACTCTAAACAACCACCCGCTCGAATGATTCATGTTCTACCCAAAAATTCAATAATCTGAAGACCTTGATAATATTTACCAAAGTTTCTTCACAAGATAGAAGTATAGAGGCGTGATCAAATCCAGTTCTTGAAAGATGTTCAACTTCCAATTGATTCAACCAATTTTGCATATCTTGATTTACTAGGATTCTGTCTAGTCTTTCAAAAATGTAATCTTTTCAAAAAATACTATTCCACAAAGTAAATGGACTACCTTTGTAATTTACCTCTGTAAGGTCACACAATCCAATGCAATTTGCAAATTCTTTAGTATCACTTATGCAGCCCATCAATTTTCTCTTCCTCGTTCAATACCACATTAAAATCCCCACCAACTATCCATGGTAAAGTAGAGGAATTGCACAATCGATATAGATCCTCCCACAAGTGCAATCTCTGCAAGCTATCACATTTGGCATAAACTGCAATAACATAGAAAGCTTTGTTTAAATGAGTATCATTAAGATTTAGAGTAATTTGTTTCGCTAAATCCACTACAATATCTACTTGATATCCCTCCTTCACAAAAAAAAATTGACATTACAATTAGCTTTAGCAAAATCCAACCCCAAACTCCTTATATATTTGTTGATGTGACTAGCATTTTGAAAAGGTTCCATTAAAGATATAAAAATAAATTAATGTGCTCTATTCAACATTTGAACTCTGTGTAATTTTTTTGAGCCATTATGGACCTAATATTCCAAAAGAAATACTTCATCATTGAGACTTATTCTTTTGTAACCCCCTCTTTGGCAATGTTCTGGTAGGTTGAGAGGCTACTGTATTGCTACCATTCTTCTCAATTCTGACTGTTTTATTGATTATTTTTTTTACTTTCTCCATCATTTGTACTATCTACTCCTTCACTATTTTTACTATCATATTTCTTGTGATCTGAAATGCTTGATTGTGCTTGTTTCTGAGGGGAATCCTCAATTATAAAATGAGATACAATGTCATATAAGACCTTGTGAGGTGAAGTACCATTAATTTCCCCATGCTCATGATTTGTCATTTGAATTATGGTTGGAATCTCCATTATTGCCAAACATTTATCCTTGATTGGCTTGCCCTTGTATCTTATCGTCTCTTGTGCCTAGTTGATGTTGTTGCTCCCTATGCTTCTCACTTGACCCACTATGATATCTATCTGAAGAATTCTGATTGCTTGCATCTACTTGCTTTTAAATTGAGCAATCATGTTGTTGCTCGTCTTGTTAGCTTTGTTGTTGATTCTGTGTTGTAACCTTTTCTTTTTCCTCCAAAGTGATTTTTGTTGACACCACAATATCACTATATTTCCCTGAGATTCTGATTTACCCATATTTCCTTCACAATGTTGTTGTTCCTACAAGTAATATTCTTATTCACCCTCTATGAAGCTTGTGAGGAGTTATTATTCACATTTAGACATGGAAAAAGGGTTTGTAAGTAAAAAAGACTCAACCATCGTCAATGGTTGACCTCCATCGACATCGGGCATCAATCTAGGCCACCATTAGATAGGGTTTTACAGAGAGGGAGAATTAGTGGTTCCTCTTACTTGCATATATTCAGATTATTTTCAATACTGTCATTAGAATCACAATTTGTAATTTTGGGTTCCAACATATTTTTGTCCCACCACAATCTCTTTCTTAATGGCAACTATTAAGAAAAGCAGTATCGAATATTCAGAAAAGGAATAGTAACAACTGTAAAATAATATGATAAGTGAAACACAATAAACAATCGATGATAAAATATATCAAAATTATAAATAGATTTTAAAAATACATAACTGCACTCAAAGAATGCACAAAATCAAATGATTGTTTTAAAATGGATATTTCTCACAATTGCTCCTTGTGATGTAGTTGAACCATAGCAATTAGGATCTCAAGATGCAGTAACACCTATCATCAAGGAATAACAGACTTGCATTACGATGTTTTTTCTTCGTTACTCTAGTTTTGATTTTCCTATTATGAATCTTAGGTTGCGTTTTATGACATCTGCACTATATGAAAAAAATTGTCTCTGCCATAAGACTAGATCTAAGAACCTCCCTGTCATATTACTATGAAAAAACTATAAATAAATTAGTAAAAAAAACATTTACTCTTTTTACTATGTCAAATAATGAAAATGGTAACTCTTTTTTATTTTCTTTCTAATCCTTTGATTAAATTAAGTGAAGCATTGCAATTTTATTGAAATATGAAGACCAAAATATTTTTAGGCCTATTTATTTGGGCAATTAAGATATTTTGCAATTAAGTATGTAGAAATAATTTTATTTGTTGGTAAATGAACACAGACCTTCTTGGTCATAGTGGTGGACTAGAGAGGAGTTTACTCCTGACCACTAGGTCAAGAGTTCAAGGCTAGTAAACAAAAAAAACCTAACAATATTGAGGTATTCTATAATACCTTTTTAACTTTTTTTTAAAAATAACAAAAAACAATAGTAGTAGGTAATCAAAGAGAAAATATATTTTCAAAAAAGTTATAAAGGTATTTTAGAATACCTATATTAAACAATGATTTTCTTCGGCTTACCAGTCTTGAACCCTTGACCCAGTGGTTAGGTGAAAACTCCTCAACCAATCAACCACTGTGAAAAGGCTGGTGTTAATTTATCAATATGTAAAATTATTTATATTTACTAAATACATAAAATGAGTTAGGTCAACAATATTTAATTACTTAAAAATAAAGTCCAAAATATCTTAATGACCCAAATAAATAGGCCTACAAATATGTTTATCTTCATATATGGTTCAACAAGATTTCAGTACTTCACTAAATTTTATTAAAGGATAAGAAAGAAAATAAAAAGAGTTACCATTTTCACTATTTTTTGAACTAATAAAAAAGAGTTAATGCTCTTTTTTAGTTTATTTTAAATTTTTTCTTTGTTTCATACAAAGGAGGTCCATAAATCTAATTCTTATGATAGAAACACTTAAATGATTAATTGAGGTATTGTTGAAACCTAATTGTTTTTTTAAAATGTCTAATTAAGATCTCTATTATTTCTTTGCGGCGTGACCACTAAAAGTGATAAATCTAGGATAATTATAATCATATTTGTATATTAATTTTGTCTTTTTCTAGTCGGTTATGGACATGATTTATTTATTAATCGAAGTTCAATTTATTCCAAATAACTTTAATCACTATCGATCTACCAATACGAATATATGTTTTTCCTATGAGATTTAGGTAAATTATATTTTATTTTAATAATAAATATTGTAGGTGTGACTTATTTTATGTTTTTTGTAAATATAAATAATTTTACTTGTTGGTAAATTAACACCGGTCTTATTGATCACAATGGTTTATTGGTTGAGGAGTTTTTTCCTAACCACCGTGTCAAGGGTTCAAGGCTGGTAAGCCAAAGAAAATTAATGTTATTAGGCATTTTATAATTCCTTTCTAAATTTTTTTAAAGAATATTTTCTCTATTTGATTACAAATTATTGTTTTTTGTTTTCTATTGTAGAAATTTGAAAACTTATCAAATTTACTTTTTGTTGTATTTGAATAGGCACACTAGCTTTCAATTAATTTAACTTCAAACTTTTGAAGTTTTTGCTTGTAAACATTTATATTTATCAAAAAATTTAATCGTTCCATAACTTAATTACATGTATTAATTGTTAAGCTAAATCTATAGTGCTATTTTTAATTAAATCTAATATAATGATGGGTCATTAAAATATTTTGAAATTTATTTTTAAGTAATAAAATATTATTTGCATGGTCCATTTAATGTTTTTAGTAAATATAAATAATTTTATTTGTTGGTAAATTAACACCGATTTTCTTGATCATAATGGTTCACTAGTAGAAGAGTTTTCTCTTGACCACTAGGTCAAGGGTTCAAGGTTGGTAGATACCTACATAGTTGATTTGTCTACGTCTACCAACCGTGAACCCTTGACCTAGTGGTCAAGGGAAAACTCTTCAACTAGTGAACTACTATGATCAAGAAGGCCAGTGTTAATTTATCAACAAATAAAATTATTTATATTTACTAAAAACATAAAATGGGCAATGCAAACAATATTTTATTACATAAAAATAAAGTTTAAAACATTTTAATGGCCCGTGATTATATTAGAGTTAATTAAAAATAGCAGTAAAAATTTATCTTAACAATTAATACATGTAATTATGTTATGGAACGATTAAATTTTTTATAAATATAAATGTTTACAAGCAAGAACTTCAAAAGTATGAAGTTAAGTTAATTGAAAATTATTTGTGCCTATTCAAATATAACAAAAATTAAATTTAACAAGTTTCCAATTTTCTACAATAAAAAAACAAAAAAAACAATAATAATATGTAATCAAATAGAGACAATATTATTATTATTTTTTAAAAGGTATTATAAAGTGCCTAATAACATTATTTTTCTTTTGTTTACCAGCCTTAACCCTTGACATGGTGGTTAGGAAAAAACAAACTCCTCAACCAATAAACCATTGTGATCAAGTAGGCCAGTGTTAATTTACCAACAAGTAAAATTATTTATATTTACCAAAACACATAAAATGAGTCACGCCTACAATATTTATTATTAAAATGTATAATTTACCTAAATATCATAGTGTTAAACGCTTATTACATTATTTCCCTACTCTTTTTCAAATTATAAAAATCCCTTAAAATTTATAAATTTCGAATAGAACACTGGAATTTCGGATACATTAGTGAACTTCCGGATATAATTCAATTACAATACTAACATTGAATTAAGTAATAATCCAATGTCCTTGATTAATAAGTAGGGGGTTAGATTTATATATTGCATGGTTAGATAAGAATTGGAAGGGTATACCGTGTTGGTTCGAAGAATTTGAGGGACAAGTGTTAGTGTTGTAATTGAATTATATCAAAATGACATTATGTTTTGCATATAAGTTCATTATTGTTCCTGATATGCAGGTTAATTACATGTAGGTTTTTTCTTACGAATAATTTGTAGTTTATTACGATGTGGTTAATTCATTCTTTTGCGATTTATTATCGTAATTGGAAGCATATGTTAAATAAATTTGTGGTCCCAATTATGTCAAACTAATTAGCCGTATCTGGGAAAAGGTAAAAAAAATAGAAGAAGTGATATATTCAAGAATCTTCTGAAAGAAATTCTTTTATATTTCAAACTTTTAAATGGTATATAAAGACAAAATTATTTTGCTGATTAAGGCAAAAACGTTTATGGTTTTATGAGCATTTATGCTCTCTTTATTGTCTCTTGAATTGCCCTCTTGAATAGCACCTAATGTTGGTTTTATTGGATACATACAAAGATTTAAGTATAAATAAGTAAATTACGGAAAATTTAACATAAAATAACTTACAGTGTATTACTTCATTTAACCAGAAATATGGCATCTTTTGTTTCTTCAATCTTGTTAAAATCAAGACAATTTTAATTATTGTCTGAAGTAGTTCATCTTATTTCATCATCACTTTCTGATATTTTTTGGTTAGAGTGTTAGAAAATGAACCTTATATATGTACTGCAACTCCATTCAATTTGATTAAGAAACACGATTTCTTTTTGAGAAAAAGGGTAAGAGATAGATTTTTCATATAAAGCTTCAAGGGTAAATTTGTTGCATCAATGGTTGCAATCTACAGATGTGGCCTAGCTAATAGATGCACATGTCAGGGAGTTTGATATTTTATTTTAATAAATCAACCAATCACTTATCATTCCTTACAATCTTCTATCACTTTAAAAAATTGAGAAGGTGTTTATATTTAAGAAGCTAAAATTCTAATAAAAAGTGGCAAATAAGAGTAGTTTTGGAATATTATAGATAATTTATCATTTAAGTTAATTAGTTTTGTTATAAAAATATAATAATAAGGAAGGTGATTGTAATATCTCAAACCACAAGATATTAATGTTATAACGTTGGTGTCTCCAAAATTAATGTAGAAATCTCACGTAAGTATGGAGAAAACAAGGATTGTATTGATAAAAATAATGTTGAGTTACAAGTTCATTATATAGGAGAAGAGTCATATTCTAGTTATACTGGGAATCCTACTACAACACAAATATATTATTTACATGAGTAGTATTATACTATAACTCGAATACCTTATCATAGTCGACTCCTACACTATACAGTAGCTTAGTCGTACATATAACTTAGGATTTGGCAGTCTAGTCCTAGTATGACTCTAACTCTAACTCGTCAGTCAGCTTCAATGGACCTTCTTTTTGACATGTTCCATCAGACTTCAGGCTTCCTTCAACACTTCCCCTCAGGCTAGTGAGTGGAGGAACTGTAACTCCTAGCTTGCTGCGAAACCCAGAAAAAACCTATTTTGTGAAGGCTTTGGTATGAATATCAGTTAGACGATCCTTAGACTTCACAAACTGAGTAAGAAGTTGTCCCCTGACCACTTTCTCATGAACAAAATGATAGTCCATTTCAACATGTTTGGTTCTAGCATGCATAACTGGATTAACCGTCATGTACAATGCACTCATGTTATCACAATACTACATAGGAACTGATCGAAGGAACAATCTAAGGTCATGAAGAGGATATAGGATCCAAGTCATCTCTGCGGCAGTGGAGGCTAGTGTTTTATACTCAGCTTCAGCACTCGATCGAGCTACTGTGGTTTGTTTCTTGGAGGTCCAAGAAATACAATTTTCACCTAGGTAGATGATATAGCCTGTAGTTGATCTCCAAGTGGTGGTCCAACCTCCTCAATCAGCATCTGAGTAGCCATACAACCTACATGGTGATTGTGAAATAATTCTGAGTCCAAAGTGTAAAGTACCTTTGATGTGCCTAATAATCTTTTTTACCCATTGAAGATGTTCAATGTTTGGGCTTTGCATAAACTAGCTTGCTAAATTCACAGCATGAGTGATATAAGGTCTTGTGAGGGTCAAATATTGAAGGCTCCCTACTATGATTGTACAGGAGGCATCTACAAGACTTCCCACAACTTAATGCAGACCATGCTTTTGAGCCAAAGGAGTTGCTACAGCCTTTGGCAAAGTCATCTTTGTCTTGGCTAGCAGCTCAGCAGCATGCTTGCTTTGATTTAAGTGAATTCCTCCTTCGAAATAATTCACCTCAACTCCTAGAAAGAAGTGTAAAGGGCCAAGATCTTTCATAGCAAACTCCTTCCCAAGTTGTAGAACCAACTCTGAGACATGAGATAGATTACTTCCTGTGACAATGATATCATCCACATATAACAATAGAAATATTTTGCCTTTGTGAGTTTGCATAGTAAATAAGGAAGGGTCAGCCTTACTACAAATGAAACCAAGATGAACGAGATGCATGCTAAACCTATCAAACCAAGCTCTTGGTGCTTGTTTAAGACCATACAGTGCCTTTTTAAGTAGACAGACATATTGAGGATATGGGATCAATAAAATTAGGAGGTTGACTTATGTACACCTCATCTTGTAGGAATGGAGAAAGGCATTTTTTATAGCTAGTTGTCTAACTTCCCACTTTTATCTGACAGCAATGGATAGAACTACCCTAATAGTTGTGGTTTTAACCACATGACTAAATGTTTCTTCAAAATCTATCCCTTCAAGCTGTAAGAATCCCCTTTCCACAAGTCTGGCCTTGTATCTATCTACTGTTCCATCAGCTTTTAATTTTGTCCTGAACACCCATTTTGAGACAACCAAGTTTATACCAGGGGATTTGGGCACCGAAATCCATGTCTTGTTAGTATGTAAAGCATCAATTTCCTACATTGTTGCAAGCCAATGAGGTGACCTTAGTGCTTCCTTAATAGTATTTGGTTCTCTAGAAATTCATGTGTTGTTGCAAGTAACAAGTGATAAGTGATGTTCCTTCGCCTTGTGCCTAGTGATCATATGATGCCCTTGTGGTGCAGTAAGTACCTCAACTGCTACATCAACCAAAGTAGTTGAGTAGAGTGTAGCATTGTCAGATTATCAGATCAACTGGTATATCAACTAAAGTAGTTGTTTGATGATGCTCATTGGCTGGACCTATAAGTGCAACATATTCTTCACTGCCACTAGCAGATCCAAAATTTGCAGCTGGAGTTTCAATACTATTGTATGGATCATCACTTTCAATGTGTTCCTCATCATCTGATCCCGAGAGGTCAATGGTACTCTCATCATCCAGAAGTATATGAGTTGTAGCAGCATTATCACCATTAACGTGTGTACTAGCAGCATGTACTTTCCCTCAATTAGAATTATCATGCGCCAGCAGTTTAGAGAAAGATTCAACAAAATTAGCAAGGTGAGGTGAGATACTAATGTTAGTCTGAGATTGTTTTGGAGACACCTAGGGTAATGTGTTTTCATCAAACACAAGGATATGTAAACTCTCCTTGTAGAGGGATGATAACATATATATCCTTTGTGTAAGTTGATGTACCCTATGAACACACAAGGGTAAGTCTTTGGACTTAACTTGTTGCTACCCTTTATTTATGTAAAACATCTACACGCAAACACTTTTAGGTTGTTGTAATCAGGTTGTTCCCCAAACAACTTAACAAATGGAGTCACCATCTTCAGGAATGAGGAAGGTAGTCTATTGATTAGGAATACTGCAGTGAGGAAAGCCTCAACTCATAGAAACAAAGGTAGGTTAGCATGAAGTAGTAGAGTTAAGCCAGTCTCCACAATATGCCTATGTTTTCTCTCTGCAACTCTATTTTTTTTTTGGTGTGTTAGGACATGAAATATGTCTCACAATGCCACAATCTTCCAAATGCTTGATGAAGATTGTTTGGATAAACTCACCACCTCCATCACACTGAAAAATCTTAATCTCTTTAGAAAATTGTTTTTCCACCATTTTCTGGAATTTTACAAAGACCTCAAAGAATTCAGATTTCTTTTGCAGTCGATAAATCCATGTATATCTCATCTGATCATCAACAAAAATGACATAATATTTCATATGTTGGGAAGATTCGAGAGGAGCAGGTCCCCATAAGTCACAATGGATTTTCAATAAAGGTTCTTTCTTATTTTATTTATCAAACCAAATGGAAGTTTACAACTCTTTCCCAACTGACAATTAGAACAAACAGTAGGCATTTTATTCCAACTACTAATATTGATGCAACTATTACTACTCAAGACTTTTAAAGACTTAAAACTAGGGTGTCCTAATCTAGTATGACGCATGTTGTCTGACGTGTTCCAATCATGTACAACAGTTAAAGCATATAGATTGTTATCTTCCAAAGCATAGAGTTCATTATTTTTAGATCCCTTGGTCAGCAGTGTTCTTGTCCTCTTGTCCTTTACAAAAAAGTTTGTTTCATCAAATTCAAGAGTGCAACAATTATCCTTTGCAAGCTTACTAACTGAGAGTAATTTTTTATTAATATTAGGAACTACAAGAACTTCTTTTAAATTTAGACCTGATCAGGATATGTACCCAACCTGTGTTATGTCTAATTTGATCCGTTCCCAATAATGATTTTATGTAGTCCATTGTAGTATTTAAGATCTGTTAGGATACTTGAGTTATGTTTCATATGGCTACTTGATCCTGAGTCCACATACAAGGTGTCATCAGTAGTGTTTTGTAGATTAGTAGCAGCAAATGCTTATGGTAGCTCCTGAGTCCACATACAAAGTGTCATAAGTAGTGTTTTGTAGATTAGTAGCAGTCAATGCTTGTGGTAGCTCATCTGTTGCTTGGTAAGAGTAATCCCACCTGGAAAAACACTTAAGAGAAGTATGGTTATTCCTACCACAAATTTGACACGCATCAGTATTGTTCCTCTCATGATTTCCACTTGAAGGACTGTTCTGAGGACCTGTTCTGTTTCTGTTGTTATAAGAACATGTTCCTTGTCCAGCAGGCTTGAAGCCTCTTCCTCTGGAATTGAAGTTATTGTTTCCTCTTCTTTGAGAGTAGTTTCCTCTTCCCCTGCCCCTTTGAGCAGAGAATGCCATGTTATCATTTTGTTGGGGCACTTATTCTTCATCCTCCCTCATATCAAAACCCCTGAAAGCATTAACAAATTGATTAAGAGTAGGATATGGTGTCTTACTTAGCATGATAGTCCTGAAAGTTTTGTACTTAAGACCTAGACCTCTAGCAAAATTAATCACTTTGCTATCTTCATCTACAGGCTTCTGAATAGTTGCAAGGCCATCACATATGCCTTTGAATTCCTTAATATATTCGTCAATTGTTTTGGTTCCTAGCTTCACACTTTGTAGTTATTGTTTGAGCTGGAACTCCTTATCTTTTGTTACTTGAAGATAAACCTCTTCCAAGCATTCCCACATCTCCTTGGTAGTTGAGCAGCCTACAATCAGGTATATGATTTCTTCTGTCATGCTGCTTGAGATCCAACTCCTTAGCAACACATCCTTCTCTTCCCATTCGTCAACAATGTTGTTGTCTTCTGCACCCTTCTCGCCTGCTACAACTTTCTCAGTAGTCTGTTAAGTGGAATAGGTACAATTAGGTGGTTCTTGGATGAGGTAGGTTAATCTCATTACTTGAACCAACTGAGACATTTGTGTCCTCCATACAAGATAGTTCGTTGTCTTAAGTTTAATGGAGCAGGACGAAATAAAATGATGAAGTGAAGAGGTCGAAGGAGTATTGGTAGAAGGGGCCATTGCAGTTACATATTGTAGTTGTTTTGATTTTGATCTAATATGTTAAAGAGCGAAAAATCTTAAAAGCTCTGATACCATGTAGAAATCTCACGTAAGTATAGAGAAATCAAGGATTGTATTGATAAAAATAATGTTGAGTTACAAGCTCCTTAGATAGGAGAAGAGTCCTATTATAGTTATACTAGGAATCTTACTACAACACAAATATATTATTTACATGAGTAGTATTATACTATAACTCAAATACTTTATCCTAGTCGACTCCTACACTATACAGTAGCTTAGTCGTACATAACTTAGGATTTAGCAAAATCTAGTCCTAGTAAATCTAACTCTAACTCACCAGCCAACTTTAATAGACCTATTCCGTTGACATGTTTCATCAGGCTTCAAGCTTCCTTAACAATTAATAGTATAAAAAAGGGAGGGAGGACGAGAAAGGGATCAAAATGGTCTTTCATGTATGGGGTTGAATTATTTTGGTCGTTTACATATATCACCTAATCCAAATAGTCATTAATGTATATAAAAAGAGAATCATTCTGATCCTTAGCCCTAAAAACTAACTGAAAAATTAAAAACCGTTAAACTTAACTGTGGGTCCCACAGTTGGTGGAGCCTTTCTTCCTCCTCTTTCTTTTTCCATTTCTTCTTCTCCATTTTCTTTCTCCCGCCATTTTTTCTCCAATTTCCAATTGATTTGTTCTTCTATTCACTGCCAAAATCCTCTCTTACATACTAAAATTTCTTCAAATTTCAAAAAAAATAAATTGTAGAACTTTAGGTGGTAGGGTAGTGTCAAGTGATTAGCCAATCAATCGATCACTTTAATTTACTCACCATAGAACAACATGATAAGAAATGATTATGATCTTTCACTAATCATACAAGACGAAATCACAAGACATCTTATAGAACCTTTAAAATTTATTCATAAAACTACCTTTGAATGTAATAAAGAAGTTACATCTATATAATTTTAAAATAAGAAATCTTAATCAACTTCATGTTAATGTTTTGGCCTATGAGCAATATTGTTATTTGTATAATCGACTAATCCATGAAGAACCCATGATACAGAGCACTTCTTGATCTTATGCGGTGCGAATCTAAATTAGTCTGAATACGAATATCAATCATCAATAAAAAAAACATGTGCCTCTTGTAAATAAGCAAGAGTTGAGTGTTAAAACCGACAACATATTTACAAACACCCAAATATCCATAAATCAGGGTGGTAAAAACTGAACGAACAGAGGTAGAAAATAAAAATTTACAAACATTATTTTGAAATTTAAAGAAATCTTAGCATGTAATAGAGGATTTTGGCAGTGAATAGAAGAATAAATCAATTGTAAATTGGAGAAAAAATGGGGTAGAAAGGAAAATTGAGAAGAAGAAAGAGGAGGGAAGAAAGGGTCCACCAAGAATGGGACCCACAATTAAGTTTTTTTAATATTTCAGTTACCTTTTAGGGCTAAAACCAATTATGATTATGGATGGAAAATGGGAGGGGTGAGACTTAAACCCGCATAAACCCGCAAAGTCTTTACCTCGCCCCGCATAGCACAATTATTTTTTATTGCCCCGCCCTGCCCGTTTCACATAAACCCGCCCCGCTCCGCATAGCTTTAATGTTCTTTTGAACCTATTTAAATCACATGAACTATTCAATGCCGACACCTGGAAGATTAAAATATCATCAAATTGACTAAAAATCATTAAAATCACTAACATCTTTTAACTCACATTGTTATACCTGTAAAAAAAAAGAGCGCAGTTATATGCACAGACAAGTTGAAACACCAAAATTGATTCTGAACATATATTTCCATCGAACTCCACATATGAAGTCCAAGAATTTTTGAACTCTTGAGCACTTTACCTTCCAAACCTCAATATATATCTCTTATAGTCATTGATAATGGACAAGTTCTATACTTATCTTTCTTTACTAATAACTAGTAAGATTGTAATCCCATAAGCAACAAACTTTTTTACACAAATCAAAAATATTTATGGCCAAAAAGATCCTAAAGCTTGCAGATCATAATTTACCAAAATGACAAGAATTCAAGACTACTAATCACATTCAACAAAATCAAAAGACTCCATATGCGGCAATGCCATGTTTCAACAATAAGGATTCCAAATAGTAAATATAAAGCAAGAGTCTTTATAACTTAAAGCAACAATCATTATAACTTAAACCAACACCAATTCATAAAACAAAAGATTAAAAGCAATAATCTCTTCTATCGACTATCATGGCATTTCAAATGGTCTACAACTTGAATCCGGCTCTTCTTCTTCATCAAGCAAGGTCACATCAAACTCTATCAATGCTTGAAACCAAACCTAAGAAGAAAAGTATATGGTTAAAGTATTAAGAACTGGAAAAATTATTAAAATAACACGTCATTGAAAAGTTCGTTACAATTTATTTCGTTCCATAGCCAAGTGCGAGCACACATCAAAACTTCCAAAGTAGTAGGATGGAGTCTAATGCGGTGTGGACTTATCAAGTTTCCGCTAGTGCTAAATGTCGATTCAGAAGCAACAGTAGACACGAGAATGACTAAGAGGTGTAGATTGCTCCAATTGAGGCCTTATATGGTAAGAGGTGTAGATCTCCTATAGGATGGTTTGAGGTGGGTGAAGTTTCCCTAATAGGTCCCAAATTGGTACAAGAAGCAATAGAGAAAGTTTGGCTTATAAGGAAAAAGTTGAAAACGACTCAAAGTCGGCAAAAGTCATACACCGATGTGAGAAGAAGGGATCTAGAGTTTGATGTTAATGATTGGGTTTACCTAAAAATCTAGCCCATGAAGGATGTAATGAGGTTTGGTAAGAAGGGAAATATCACGACCCGAGCCTACACCTCAGACGTAACACGACGTACAAGACTCAGAAGAGCCTCATACAAGCCTCATAGCATATCATGAACATAAGATAATAGAAAAGTACGGAAAATTTATAACTTTTAACCATACAATCGAAGTCTTTTATTAAAAATAAGCGGAAGCCTTTTTCTAAAACTGTCTCAAACCATCTAATACAACTTTGAATAAAACTCTTGGGACACAGCCCATACAATAGTCTCAAAATATGAAATAAAAGACATCAAGGAAATAGTGGGTTTGTCCTCAAAGCTATGAGGACTTACCAAACCTTCAACTCTTTTGCTCCTTAGAAACCTAGCTTCAAGAATGGAACTTAATCTCTCAAACCCTACATTTGGTTAGAATGTAGGCGAAGTATGTGTTAGTACAAAATGTACTAAATATGTTAGCTAGCATAATCATAAGAGCATAAGGCAAGGGTTAGTCAATATAAGACATAACCCATAATCATATGAAATACTTCATGAAACATAAACTACAAGCATAAGAGACAATATCATAATAATAAGCAAAGTCTCCAACATAAGCATCATATAAGCATTACTCAACTCATAGTCATTCACATCATGATAATACCACTCTCAAGTAACCTCAAAGCATACTTGTGCAATGCATGAATGACATCCCATCATACCATCCAAGCTAAGTATCCCTTTTGGTCATTTTGAACATAGCCATTATTACTAATCAAGCTTTAGACTCTTCTACCATAAGGTCACTATACTCCTAAGTAACCTCAAAGCACACTTGTGCAATGCATGAAAGGCATCCCATACTACCCTTCACATTAAGCATAACCTTGAAGTCAACATAGTCATACTTACCCTCCTTTGGTCTCACTACTAGCTTACTTCTCATAACCAAGGGAATCTCTCACCTTTATTCAATCATATCATGGAAGGCAACTATAGCAACAATCCATCAAATATACACCATAAGCACAAATCATAAAAACAAGAAAAGGAATATACCATAGATACCTTTAAAACATGATTGTGCAATGCATAAGTAAGATCCCATACTCTACCAATACTAAGTAAGCTTCTTAAGTACCCATAGTTCACAACTCATACTCTTATTTATAGTACTACACTATTTGGGACATAAGCCTTAACCGACATAGACCATGTGAGCTAACATGGAATTCGGTATTTACCCCACACCGAAAAGGGGTTGCTCTACTTGCCGAGGGTAGAACTATACTCATAGCTTGGGTGAAACCAATAGCTAAGTTACATATGTGGGCACATAGTTATGGGAAAAGGAGATTGCTTCTTAAAACCCGGACTTAACTATGGTAGAAGGTTTATATCTCATGAGATACCTACTTTGGGAACCCGGACTCAACTAGTGTAAAAGGAACCCATTTAGAAAGCCGAACACAACTAGTGTAAAAGATTTCAAGGGGAAGCCGGACTCAACTAGTGTAGAAGCTTCGATCTCATATTCATATCCACTCGGTGCTAGGCATTAAGTCACATTGAGTTAGCATTAAGTCTTGACTTAAGTTCATGGTTGTGGAAGAATGTCTTGACACTCAATCCAACCTAACTCATACTAAATTAGTCATATTAGCTTTACTGTCAAGCCCTGGTGATTAAAATTCATGACTACAAGCCCTATTCTCGAAACTTCACTTCTACAATCAACATTCATACCTAGTTCTCAAGGTATTCTAATCATATTCTTCATTACAATGTGATTCTAGTGATAATTCATCATAAAGGCACAACTTCAACTTTTCTAGTCAAGATCCATCATATTCATATTCTTCTAATTCATGTCTATATGTTTGTATTTTTAATCAATTACTACTCATAGCACTAATTCTAGAAGATCACCTAAGAATAATCAAGTTCACCTTTCATGGCATAAACCCACATAATACCAAATTCATCAATTAGGCTAGGGTTAGCCATAGAAATCAAATAAATTCATTATAATAACACAATTCAATACTAAATCAATCACAATTAAGTATTATCCACTAGATTGGAATCATATTCAAACACTACCCACAATGTAGGAAGAAACCCTAGCTAGATTGGGGTTTTTCTTCACAATTTGAGGGAAATATAGGGGGCTCTATGGGTGGAAGAACCCATAGATGAATAAGCTAACATACCTTATGAATATTCATCACGAAATTGAAGAGAAAAGGCTGCTCCTTGAACCCTACACTTGACCTTCTCCTTCTTCTTCAATGGAGTTTTAGAGTGTGAATTATTTGGGGGAAAGTTAGTTATGATTTGGGTGGGGATTTTTATGAAGTGTTAAGGGTTAGTTAATAGCTTAATAACCCTTATATTGGTCTACTAAAACAATATAAACCGGCCCTACATTAAACTAGCTAAAATAGAAATTACCTAAGCTAACTTACCTTTTTGCCGAGATTGAGGCAGATTGTAGGCCCTATCCACGACCCCAACCTACGTGGCGTGGATGGACCCACGGACCATACTGGTCCTTCTTGGGTTGGATTCTGCAGCTCCTTGATTTTTCCTTGATCCCCGAGGCACCACCCACTGAGCGTGGACCACCCTACAGGCATATGTCCCTCCGTGGGTCAGTAATTTTGGGCAGTTTTGGGGCTGTTTTAGGGTCCTCCTTCGGGGTCCTTGGGGGAGTCCTTCCTTGACGCCCTAACCCTAACAAATCCTCATTGTTAGTGTTATTTTCACCCCTCTTATGATATTTTGAGAATGTCCTAGATTAGAGTCGATAGTTCCTCATTGGTTACATGCATTGCATTAATAGGTTAGGTTGTTAGTTCCTCTCCTACTTCTTTAGAACCAGCTTGAATCTCATTCGAGGACGAATGATCCCAAGGGGGAGATATTGTAACACCTTGTATCCAAAAAAGGGAAATGAAACCAATTCAGACATCGTAGGTATGGCCGTAGTTGGCCTGCCTAGCAATGGTCTGAAAGCCAGAACAACGGCTTGACCAACGAACCGTTGGTCATACCACGGTCCGTGAGGGGTCCGTGGACCAAAGCCCCTCAATTCAAATTTCTGATGACCAACGACGGTCCACCAGGAAGGACCTTAGGTCAGACCATGGTCCGTCGGCTGGGGTCCATAGTTGGTAGGACGATGGTAGCTGACAGTTATTTTCAGGGGCTGTTTGGTTTTTCCTAATTAATTAGATCATATACTATGTCATTTTACCCTTCACTAAGACCCCTATATAAATACTTTCATCCACCAAATTAACCCATTCACTTCATTCTTCCAAATTCACAAAAGAAGATCAATTCTCCCCTGCAAAATATTTCTCTCTCTAGAAAGAAAGGGAAGAAGAAGAAGAAGACGAGAAAGAAGAAGAGGAGGAGGAGGGAAGAAGAGGAAGAGGAGGAAGGAAGAAGAGGAAGAGGAGGAAGAGGAAGAAGAAGAGAGGAAGAAGAAGAAGAAGAAAAAGAAGAAAAAGAAGAAGATGATGACGAGGAGGAAGAAGAGGAAGAGGAGGAAGGAAGAAGAGGAAGAGGAAGAAGAGAGGAAGAAGAAGAAAAAGAAAAAGAGGAAGAAGTGGATGACGAGGAGGAAGAAAAAGTAGAGGAATAGGATGAAGAAAAGGAAGAAGAAGAAGATGAGGAGGAGGAAGAGGATGACGAGGAGGAAGAAGAGGAAGAGGAAGAGGACGAAGAGAAAGAGGAAGAAGAAGCAGAAGAGGAGAAAGAGGAGAAAGAGGAACAGGAAGAAGAGGAAGAATAAGAAGAAGAGGAAGAGTACGAAGAGGAAGAAGAGGAAGAAGAGAAAGAAGAAGAAGGAGAAGGAGAAGGAGAAGGAGAATAAGAAGAAGAAGACGAAGAGGAAGAGGAAGAGGAAGAAGAAGAAGAAGAAAAATAAGAAGAGGAAGAAGAAGAGGAAGAGGAAGAGGATGAGAAAGAGAAAGAGGACGAAGACGAGGACGAGGACGAGGACCAGGAAGAGGAGTAGGACGAGGAGGAGGAGAAAGAGGAAGAAGAGGAGGAAGAAGAAGAAGAAGAAGAAGAAGAAGAAGAAGAGGAAGAGGAAGAGGAAGCGAAGGAGAAAGAGGATGAGGAAGAGGACGAAGAACAGAAAGAGGAAGAGGAAGAGGACGAGGACGAGGAAAAGGAAGAGGACGAGGGCGAAGAGGAGGAGTAGGACGAGGAGGAAGAGGAAGAGGAGGAGGAAGAGAAAGAAGAGAAAGAAAAAGAAGAGGAAGAAGAGAAAGAGGAAGAAGAGGAAGAAGAAGAAGAAGAGGAGGAGGAAGAGGAAGACGAGGAGGAAAAAGAGGAGGAGGAAGAGGAAGAAGAGGAAAAAGAGATAGAAGAAAGAGGAAGAGGACGAAGAAGAGGAAGAGGAAGAGGACGAGGAAGAGGAAGAGTAAGAGGAATAAGACGAGGAAGAGGAGGAAGAGAAAGAAGAGGAGGAAGAAGAAGAGGAAGAAAAAGAAGAGAAGAAGAAGAACAAGAGGAGGAGGAGGAGGAAGAGGAAGAGGAAGAGTAAGAGGACGAGGAAGAGTAAGAGGACGAGGAAGCGGAAGAGGAAGAGGACGAGGAAGAGGAAGAGGAAGAAGACGAGGAGGAGGAGGAAGAGGAAGAAGAGGAAGAAAAAGAATAGGAAGAAAAAGAAGAGGAAGAAGAAGAAGAGGAAAAGGAAGAAGAAGAAGATGAAGAAGAGGAGGAGGAGGAGGTGGAAGAGTAAGAGGAAGAGAAAGAGGAAGAGAAAGAGGACGAGAAAGAGGAAGAGGACAAGGAAGAGGAAGAGTAAGATGAGGAGGAGGAAGAGGAGGAGGAAGAAGAGGAGGAGAAAAAAGAGGAAGAAGAAGAAGAAAAAGAAGAAGAAGAAGAAGAAGAGGAGGAGGAGAAGAAGAAGAAGAGGAGGAGGAGAAGGAAGAGGAAGAGGAAGAGGACGAGGAAGAGGAAGAGAAAGAGGACAAAAACGTGGAGGAGGAGTAGGACGAGGAGTAGGAAAAAGAAGAAGAGGAAGAAGAACAAGAAGAAGAAGAAGAAGAAAAAGAAAAAGTGGAGGAGGAAGAGGAAGACGAGGAGGAAGAAGAGGAGGAGAAAGAAGAGGAAGAAGAAGAAGAAAAAGAAGAAGAAGAAGAAGAAGAGGAGGAGGAGGAGGAGGAG
>NW_006239082.1:1196381-1228438 GCF_000226075.1 Solanum tuberosum | reverse complement strand
GAAGAGGAAGAGGAAGAAGAGGAGGAAGAAGTAGAGGAAGAAAAAGAAGAGGAAGATGAAAGAATAATAGGAAGAAGAGGAAGAGGAAGAAGAAGAATTAGAAGAAGAAGAATAAAAAGAAGAAGATGATGATGAAAAAGAATGGGAAGAGGAAGAAGAAGAAGAATAAGAAGAAGAAGATGAAGAAGATGAAGAAGATGATGATTAAAAAGAAGAGGAAGGGAAAGAAGAGGAAGAGGAAGAAGAGGAACAAGAACAAGAGAAAGATGAAGAAGAGGAAGAGGAAGAGGAAGAAGAGGAGGAAGAAGAGGAGGAAAAAGAGGAAGACAAGGAAGAGGAAGAAGAAGAAGAGGAAGAGGAAGAATAAGAGGAAGAAGAAGAGGATGAGGAAGAGGACGAAGAACAGAAAGAGGAAGAGGAAGAGGACGAGGAAGAGGAAGAGAAGAAGAAGAAGAAGAGGAAGAAAAGGAAGAAGAAGAAGAAGAAGACGAGGAAGAGAAAGAGGAAGAGGAAGAAGAAGAAGAAGATTAAGAAGAAGAAGAAGCAGAAGGAGAAGAGGAAGAAGAAGAAGACGAAAAAGAAGAAGAAGAGGAAGAGGAAGAAGAATAAGAGGAAGAAGAAGAAGAAGAAGAATAAGAGGAAGAGGATGAAGACGAGGACGAGGAGGAGGACGAAGAGGAGGAGGAAGGGGAAGAAGAGGAAGAGGAAGAGGAAGAGGAGGAGGAGTAGAAAGAGGAGGAGGAGGAGGAGAACGGAGAAGAGAAAGAGGACGAATAGGAAGAAGAAAAGGAAGAGAAAGAGGAAGAAGGGGTAGAGGAAGAGGAAGAGGAGTTGAGACAGTCAGGGTCATCAGTTTCGTGGCTAGAGGTTGACTTGAGATATTTCCGAGCTTTGGTGAGTCCTCATTCTTCGAGGACGGAGTTTTGTTATTTAAGTTTCTTTAATGTATTTCTCTTTTGGACATGATGTATGGGCTAGACCCAATCTCATTCTATTGTATTTGATGGCTATGATGAGACAAGCGTTTTAGACTTTCAATTTTATTTTATAAAATATTTTGGACTTGGAATATTGTTTTGCTCTTATTGTTCTATTTCTTATGTTTTCAGAGCTAAGTGGCTTGTATGGAATCCTTCGGGGTTCTATACTCCATGTTACATCTAGGGGGTACCACTTGGTCTTGACAATTGTTGCAATCATATTCACCTCTTCTCAAGTTCTTTTCATCCTCTTTCATGTGAGAACTTAAACTTTGATTTGTCAATCATTTTATTTTTAACCCCTTTTTATTTCACCAAACTCTCTTTTTCATTTCAATTTTCCATAGATTTTTCATCACAATCTCTTTTTTTTACCTAAGTGTACTTATTGTCCAAACATTCCAGATCCTCCCTTTTTCTGCTTATGCCATACCTAGACAGTTCCCAGATTTTGACTTTCGTGTCGTGGATACCTCTAGAAATCATAGCGCAAACCTACAACACCCGCAGGAGGCATGACAGGAAACAAGAAAAGGGGATAAACCTCAACGTAAGAACTCTTAAGGCAAAGCAATAAGGAATTAGAGGAAATTTTTTAAATGCTTGGGGAACAAAATACGGGGAAATTTACATTGGAGAAAATGTTCCTCAAAGAATTCGAGGAAGCAACCAGCATAGCGATTGTGGTCCAATGCCCCGAAAAAATTGCCAAATGCACCTTAAACTTAATGAACAAATAGAAGGTGGTACCATCAGTCGTATGCCTCAATCCATTGAGAGATGTGAAGAACCCAACCTAGGTAGAGAAGGCCAAGAGCTCACTAGAACAACCACCATCTCAACAAGCACTAATAAAGTTCATTATCTTGAATGCGAGAGGGGCCAATATTGTCAAGTTCAGGCATCCATGTGCACTATGGTCCAAACCCACAAACTTGCTATGTTGGTTTTGCTAGAAACAAAAATAACTAACCATAAGCATCTTACAAACACTCTGAAATTTGATACTCATATCCAGTCTGCGGCGAATGGACTCTTTGGTGGCATTATCATCATGTGGAAGGAAAAAATTGTGAAGATTGACAACCTAACTATTCCCCAGCAAGGGGATCCATGTGATGGTGAAGGTACTTCCTAACTTAAATTCGTGGCTTTTCTCTGCTATTTATGCTAGTCCGAATATTAACATGAGAATGAATCTTTATGATGTGGGCATCCATCTTTCCAAAGCAGTGTTGTCAATGCCAATAATAACCCCTTCAGAATGGAACCCATGTGGTGTGGGCATCCATCTTTCCAAAGCATTGTTAAAAAAAAAATTAACAACACCAATACCCTTGACAAAGTTGTTAGCCTCTTCAAGGAAGAGGCGATCACATGGAACAAATCTACATTTGGCAATATCTTCAAGAGTATGAAGAGAATTTTTGCCATACTCATAGGCATCCAAAACTCTCTTAGGTACCACAATAGCCTCTTCCTTCAAGACCTAGAGAATGATCTCCTCCTCGATTATGAAAACCTACTCAAAGCGGAAAAGGTCTTTAGGAGGATCAAATCAAGAATTAATTGGTTAGGCAAGGGGGATGCCAATACCAAGTTCTTCCACACCTCCACCCAAAACCGTAGGAGGAGGAACAAAATAACTTCCCTAAAAAATGAAGCTGCTTGGATAATAAGGACATTAGGGATAACACAACTAACTACTTCATCAAGCTCTACACCACTAACCACTCTCATTCCAGGAATCTTCCTCTGGGGAGCAAGCTAAAACAAGTTGGATTTCCCAGGGGACCTCTTGGACCTCCCAATCACTAACCTAGAAGTTCTGAATGCACCAAATTCTTTCAAGCCCCTGAAAACCACAGGGCCAGATGGCCTCCACCCTCTTCGCTATCAAAAATATTGGGACCTAGTTAGGGAGAAAATCATCACCTTCTGTAAGGAAGTCTTCCATACTTCCACTATTCCCCTAAAGGTTAACCAAACCCTTTTGTACCTTATTCCTAAGATCCAAAATGCCACCATGCTTAAGAACTTCAGGCCAATTGGGCTTTGTAACACGAGATATAAACTTGTGACAACAATCATTGTGAATCGCATAAAACCCCACCTCTAAATTATCATTGGTCCTAGTCAAGTCATTTTTCTCTCATCCAGAAGAGCCTCAGATCATGTCGTTATAGTCCATGAGTACATCTCCCAATTCAAGTAAATGAAAGGGAAAACCCTAATCTGATCTTAAAATTGATTTGGAAAAAGCCTTAGACAATCTTGAGTAGTCAGTCATAAGAAACACCCTATTATTCTTCAATTTCCCCCAAAAACTCATTTCTCTCATCATGTCTGGTGTCTGCTCTAACTCCATCTAAGTCATAGTTGATTTTTTTGCGTCTACCAACCTTGAACCCTTGACCTAGTGGTCAAGGGAAAACTCTTCAACTAGTGAACTACTATGATCAAGAAGGCCAGTGTTAATTTATCAACAAATAAAATTATTTATATTTACTAAAAACATAAAATGGTCCATGCAAACAATATTTTATTACTTAAAAATAAAGTTTAAAATATTTTAATGGTCCATGATTATATTAGAGTTAATTAAAGATAGCAGTATAAAATTTAACTTAACAATTAATACATGTAATTATGTTACGGAAAAATTAAATTTTTTGATAAATATAAATGTTTGCAAGAAAAAACTTCAAAAGTATGAAGTTAAATTAATTGAAAATTATTTGTGCCTATTCAAATATAACAAAAATTAAATTTAACAAGTTTCCAATTTTCTACAATAAAAAACAAAAAAACAATAATATGTAATCAAATAGAGAAAATATTATTTTAAAAAATTTAAAAAGGTATATAAAGTGCCTAATAACATTAATTTTCTTTGGTTTACCAGCCTTGAACCCTTGACATGGTGGTTAGGAAAAAAAACTCCTCAACCAATAAACCACTGTGATCAAGAAGGCCAGTGTTAACTTACCAACAAGTAAAATTATTTATATTTACCAAAAATATAAAATGAGTCACACCTACAATATTTATTATTAAAATGTATAATTTACCTAAAATATCATAGTGTTAAAAGCTAATTACATTATTTCCCTACTCTTTTTCATATTATAAAAATCCCTTAAAATTTATAGATTTCGGATACATCACTGAAATTTTGGATATATTACTGGACTTCCGGATATAATTCAATTACAATACTAACATTGAATTAAGTAACAATCCAATGTCCTTGATTAATAAGTAGGGGGTTAGATTTATATTAGAATATTGCATGGTTAGATAAGAATTGGAAGGGTATAGCGTGTTAGTTCGAAGAATTTGAGGGACCAGTGTCAGTGTTGTAATTGAATTATATCAAAATGATATTATGTTTTGCATATAAGTTCATTATTTTTCGTGATATGCAGGTTAATTCCATATAGGTTTTTTTTTACGAATAATTTGTAGTTTATTGCGATGTGGTTAATTCATTCTTTTGAGATTTATTATCATAATTGGAAGCTTGTGTTAAATAAATTTGTGGTCCCTATTATGCCAGACTAATTAACCATATCTGGAATGATGCAATACAGATTGCCCCCAAACCATTCATTCACGAATTTCAACGTATTGATGGGTCATTCTCAAGGATGGAGGTTCGTGGACTTGGGAAATGCGCTTCAAAGGAGCTCCGAGCTGAGCAACACTCTGTGTGGATGATAGCTTGGAGCATGGGAGGTCCAAAGAGGCAAGGAGGAGCAAAGGAAAGTGTTGCTCCATTCGGCGAGGTGCCAGCCACCTTGGCGATTCGCCGAACCACTTTGGCGAGGGTTCCAGTATCGCCGACTGATCCAATGAGCTGCAGAAAAAGGCTGCCCATTTGGCGCATCGCCCTTTGAACCCCAGACCGCCGAAAGTTACAGCAAGCCATCCAAGGAGAAGCCAATGAGCAGGTTTCTCGCCGAACCAATTTGGCGGATCACCGAGTCATTTGGCGAGCCCGACTTGGCTAGCCCATTTTCGGGTCACTTTTGGGCCCATCTATGTAATAATGCCTAACACTACAAATAGGTGTCTTAGGGTTCATTTTAGGAAGACTATTTTGAATATTGATGAATGATAAACTTAACTCCTTGTATGAGTATGGAAAGCTTGGTAAGCTTTTGTTGAACATTGTTTAGAAATGACGGTTGCTTGGGATATCGATTCCTTTGAGGTCTTCGTAAGAGGTAGGTGCTATTGTAGGATTAACGGATCGAGGTCGTTGGGTTTAATATACCCTTTGATTACTTTTTGTTTCCTCTTTGTGTGTCTATCTATTTATCTTGATTAGGTGCTTGTTTAGGGATTGTAATTGGAGGTTTTAGGATTTAATACATCCTTTAGTTGCCAATTGTTCCTCTTCTTTTGTCTCTTCTTCTATCTTTCTTTTGTTTCCGTTGTTATCATCGTTTCTCTTGTGAGAATCGTATCATTTGGTATTAGAGCCAAGCTTAGTAACATCCCTACATTTCTAGTCTTGGGTTTGTTACGAAAACAAAAAAAAAGTGTTCAACTCATTTTTGAAGAAATTTTGAAATGGGTCTTGTTGATTTGAGTCTTCTTTGGAGTTTCCAAGGTTATATTAGTGTTCCCTAACCTATTTCGAGTCTAGGGCTGAGATTTGAAAGGGTTAGGTTCATTATTGAAGTTTCCACCATTGTTGGTTGAAGAAGCTTTGAAGAAGACGAAGTGGGTTTTGAAATCTGGAAGATTTGCCAAGGAATTAAGCACTAAAAAGTATTGGGGGTTTTCTCCCACATCTAAGAGAGCTTGGATCTCGAATTTTGTGAAACTCCGAGCTAAAAATCTTCGGGGTTTATTTTTGGATCTTCATTGTTGTTCTTGAAGTTCTTGAAGAACATTCAAATCTTCAAGAAGGAAATATTTGAAATAGAAAGAGTTTGATCCAAAAAGAAAGAAAGAGAAAGTGTTAAAGTGTTTGTAAAAAGAGAATTTACCAAAAATGGGTAAATACTAAAGGCAAAGGAAGAGGGGGGGACCACCAAGGTTAAATTTTTGGAGCCTTGCAGCTGCAGCTTGAAGAATTTGGGGGAATCCCGACTTGGATCGCCCATTCCACTCGGCGCCTCGCCCTTTGGGCAGCTAGGTCGCCAAGTTGGACCTCATTTAGGTGAAGACACTGGAAATTTCGGCGAGCTAAGCCATGGTCGCCAAACCCATTAGGCGCATCGCCGAACTTCCACCCAGATCGCCGAGTTGTCTTGTCCGATTGGCGAGTTTGGCGAGTCAATCATCAAGTTGGCGAACGGAACTTCAACTTAGGTGAAGAAAACAGGCCATTTGGCGATGGGAAAACTCGTCTTATGACCCCTTTCATCTCAGGTTCTAATTCCTAGTTTCTTTTTTTTTGTTTCTAGTTCGTTGTCAAGAATCCTCAACTGATTTTCAACTTGTAATTACCTACTAGTTGACTATCAGTTCTTGAATTCACTTCTTTGTTAGTGCCTTTTGTTTGTGTGCTTTTATTCGTTTTTACTTCGTAGTTAACTTCTTGATTCAAGTTCATTTGTTTTAATTGAGTCATCCGTTCTTCTTGAAACAAAAATCCACTCTGGCCAAGAGTAGAAATTGAGCCCTTGTGATCAACCGAGTATAATCAGTCTTCAACATTAGCCACGCCAATTTGAGAGGCAATCAAAGGTGTGCAAACACGAGTGATTGTGAGTTCATTTAACTAATGCTAATGTTGTGTGCTATTTTTTTTGTCGAGTTGTCTTAATTGTTAGGTACCATGGCCACCGAAAGTGAGACCCTCCCACTTAAGGGGAAGGTTACCTGGGAATCCCTAATAGAGGCCGTTGCTGAAGTGCGTTGGAGAATGGCGAACATGAAAGAGCGAATGGCCTCTATGGATGATAGGTTGGGAATGGAGGAGAGGTCGAACATCCCTTCGAATAGGGTGCCACGATCTCAACCTAACCATGTTGTTTATCCTTCCCTTTGTAAGGATTCTTATGTAGGTACAAGCGCAATGAAGGGAGGAACACGAGTTCCCAACCAAGAGCCTACAACTAAAGGTGTGACGGATGCCTTTGTGGGATGTTCCGACATCCAAGGTAAAGAAGATATTTCTTGCTGGAGTCAAGGTACAATAGCTAATCTTAACACTTTTACCATTGCAAATGAACAAAGTGTGAATGTTAGCTTGTCTTTATGTGAGCCTATTGATTCTTTACCATGTGTTTATAATGTGCTTGTTGAGAATGTGGATACACTAGTTGATCCTATTGATGACCGAATTGATTCTTCTAGTAAGATTGATTTGTGTCCACCTAGTGTTGACACCCATGCTTTGAATGCTAGATCATTATTTTCTATTGATTGTGTTGATCAACCTGTTTGTAAGTGTAGTTCACTGGTTGAGGGTCCTGTAATGTGATTAAGGAACCTCAAGTTGGTGGCACTAATGAGAATGTTGATCATCTGATTAGGAGTGACTCTTTGAGCATATCTATTGCAGAAGATCCAATTGCTTGCTTTGCTCATAGAGATCATGTGCTTGAAAATGCTTTGAAAACTGATATGTGTCTTTCTGAGGGTGAACTTGCATGTTTTAATTTTTCCCTAGTAGTTGATCATTCCCTATTTAAGTTCAATATCTTATTTGAAGATGATGAAATCAGTCCTAGTGATGTACCTAGTGGTATGAATAATGAGAGCAGTACAGTTCTTGATAGTTATACTTGTTATAGTAACCCACTATGGTGTGAAGCTTCCCCTCCCAAAGATGGAAATCTCTTCTTGAAAGATGAGGGTACTCTTGTAGGGAAGGAATGTGATGAGGAGGAAGGTGGTGTGTGTTTTCCCGTTACACCTTCTTCTTGGTGTGTTTCACTTCTTGATGGTATGACCAGTGCCTTTGAGCCTATTTGTAGTCATACCCATGAAAGCACCCTAGAGGAAGTTGATTTGAGAGACACATTTCTCTATTATTTGTTTACATATGATGATGCCCATGTTGTTGAGTGGAGTATGTTATTGGAAGGAAAGAGTGCCAACATGATAAGTGGATGTGCACTTGATCCTAGTACATGGCTTGCCTTTCCATTTGACCCCAGTAGTGAGCTAAATTGTAGCATTTGTGTGGGAATGTTTAGTCAAAATGGCAAGCATATGGGGGTTGACATTGTTAATTCCTTTCCCTATGCAGAAAAGCGCTTCTTGAGGTTTTACCATCCACTTAAAGAGCCTACATTATGTGTGAGAAAGGATAGCTTCCTAGACCCTTTTTCTATTTCTTATCTTGAGCATGATCTTGTTGAATGTGCATCTCATGGGGGTAGGAGATATTTGCCAAGAGAAGGTAAAGTTCGTACCTTCCTTTACTATGTCTTTGCATATGATGAAATCCCTAGTTGGATTAGAAGTGCCTTGCATGTGGATCAGGGTATCATTGAGGTCTACATTTGTTGGTATGACCCGGTTCTGTGGACCATTTATCCTTTTGATCCCGGTGAATGCATGAAGGTATTTGAACTGGTGGAAGTATCATCTTTTGGGTGGTACTACCTTGTTGTTGAGAAGAACGACCATTGTCCTTGTTCTCCATATGTGGGCTTGATAGCCATGACAATAGAGGATGTTTGGTTGTTCCTTGAGTTTGAGTCTCCTCGGTTAAATGTTTTAAGTGCTAACCTTTGTACTATCCATCATACTAAGAGGATAAGCTTCTTGCTTGTGATCTATGTGATTTTACAAGGTTTGGATTCGAGGACTCAATTTTACCTACTTGACATAAAGGAGGTCTTGTGCTTGATGGGATGTGAAACCAATGAGGGCTTACATATGAATTTGTTTAAGTGTGTTGGTTCCTCAGCTCTACCCGTTTGTCAATGTGTCTTACTTAGCCAAGTGTCTATTACTTTGATGGGTTGCAAACCCTTTGTTGCTACTTGTGACGCTTGGTTATATGTTAAATTTGTGCATCCTTGGCATGGTGATGAAATTGTTATTGCTAACGCTAACCCTCATGCCATAAGGATTTTTGTACTGTTTGCTTCCCCTATGGTTTTGCAAGGTATGGATTCGAGGACGAATCATTTTCAAGAAGGGGAGAATGATGCAATACAGATTGCCCCCAAACCATTCATTCACGAATTTCAACGTATTGATGGGTAATTCCCAAGGATGGAGGTTCGTGGACTTGGGAAATGCGCTTCAAATGAGATCCCAGCTGAGCAACACCTTGTGTGGATGATAGCTTGGAGCGTGGGAGGTCCAACGAGGCAAGGAGGAGCAAAGGAAAGTGTTGCTCCATTCGGCGAGGTGCCAGCCACCTTGGCGATTCGCCGAACCCCTTTGGCGAGGGTTCCAGTATCGCCGACTGATCCAATGAGCTGCAGAGAAAGGCTGCCCATTCGGCGAGCATGGAGGACATTCGGCGCATCTCTCTTTGAACCCCAGACCGTCGAAAGTTACAACAAGCCATCCAAGGATAAGCCAATGAGCAGGGTTCTCGCCGAACCTATTTGGCGGATCGCCGAGCCATTTGGCGAGCCCGACTTGGCTCGCCCATTGACCCATTTTCGGGTCACTTTTGAGCTCATCTATGTAATAATGCCTAACATTATAAATAGGTGTCCTAGGGTTCATTTTAGGAAGACTATTTTGAATATAGATGAATGATAAACTTAACTCCTTGTGTGAGTGTTGAAAGCTTGGTAAGCTTATGTTGAACATTGTTTAGAAACGACAGTTGCTTGGGATATCGATTCCCTTGAGGTCTTCGTAAGAGGTAGGTGTTATTGTAGGATTAAAGTATCAAGGTCATTGGGTTTAATATACCCTTTGATTTCTTTTTGTTTCTTCTTTGTGTGTCTATCTATCTATCTTGATTAGGTGCTTGTTTAGGGATTGTAATTGGAGGTTTTAGGATTTAATACATCCTTTAGTTGCTAATTGTTCCTCTTCTTGTGTCTCTTCTTCGATCCTTCTTTTGTTTCCGCTGTTATCATCGTTTCTCTTGTGAGAATCGTATCAAGAAAAAGGTAAAAAAAATAGAAGAAGTAATATATTCAAGAATCTTCTAAAATAAATTCTTTTATATTTCAAGCTTTTAATTGATAAATAAAGACAAAATTATTTTGCTAATTAAGGCAAAAACGTTTCTAGTTTTATGAGCATTTATGCTCTATTTATTGTCTCTTGAATTGCCCTCGTGAATAGCCCTAATGGTTGGTTTTATTGGCAACTTTTGGGTGTATAAAGAGGGAATGTTTAATATATCAATTAATCACTTATCATTCCTTATAATCTTCTACCAATTGAGAAAGTGTTTATATATAAGAAGCTAAAATTCTAATAAAAACTGGCAAATAAGAGTAGTTTTGGAATATTATAGATAATTTATAAGTTCATTTAATTAGTTTCGTTATAAAAGTATAATAATAAGGAAGGTGATTGTAATATCTCAAACCACAAAAGAGATTAGTGCTATAACATTGGTGTCTCCAAAATTAATAGTATGAAAAAAGGGAGGGAGGGCGAGAAAATTATCAAAATGGTCTTTCATATATGGGGTTAGAATTATTTTGGTCGTTTATATATATCACCTTATCCAAATAGTCCTTAATGTATATAAAAAGAGGATCATTTCGATCCTTAGCCCTAAAAATTAATTCAAAAATTAAAAAAATGTTAAATTTAACTGTGGGTCCCACAATTGGTGGAGCCTTTCTTCCTCCCTCTTTCTTCTGCCTTTTCTTCTTCTCCATTTTTTTCTCCCGCCTTTTTTTCTCAAATTTCCAATTCATTTATTCTTCTATTCACAACCAAAATCCTCTCTTACATACTAAAATTTCTTCAAATTTCAAAAAAATGTTTGTAAATTTTATTAGATTTTAGCTAAATCAGAAATTGGTTAATTAGTTGCAGCTATTAGTCGACTAGTTAGTTACACTGTTAGTGCTAAAAGGCATGACATGCCAATTGTATTAAGTTAGTTGTTAGATATTTTGTTAGAGAAGTTAGTTACAGTTTTTTGTATATATGTATGACTTAGCTAATGAATTGAATACAAGTTTTCATTCTCCACAAATCACTCTTCCTTGCTTTCTGAAACCCTCAAGCATGTTCATATAGACTTCCTCATAGAGATCACCTTGCAAGAAAGCATTGTACACATCCATTTGGAAAAGATTCTAGTTCTTTGCAGCCAAAGCAATGACAGACCTTATTGTTACCATTTTTGCCACAGGGGAAAAAGTGTCATGATAATCCAACCCCTCTCTTTGGTTGTATCCCTTTGCTACCAGCTAAGCCTTGAATATTTCCACCTCTCCATTTGCTTTGTACTTTATCTTATACACCCATTTAGATCCTATAGCATTCTTACCATGTGTCAAGGACATCACCTTCCAAGTATTGTTATCCTCTAAAGCTTGAACTTCTAGCTTCATAGCTTCTACCCATCTTTTATCTTGAACAAAATCATTGAAACATTTTGGTTCTACAAATATAGAAAAATTAGCCAAATAGGCTTTGTATTTAGGAGATGTTGCATCATAGCTCAAATAGTTTGAAAGAGAGTAAAGGTTGGCTTTCTTTGTGGTCACATAATCTTTCAACCAAACTGGTTCTTGAGCTCTCCTAGTGGATTTCCTTGTGTAAGTTGGAGCAGTACCTTCTGTATTTGAATCATCAGTAGGAGAAGCACAACATGCATCTACAATAACAGGAGTGTGATCATGAACTCCACAGGTGGATGCATCTCCAGTGCCAGTAGGAGAATCATCAGGAACAAGAACATGAACATCTGATTGTTCTGAAGGAGCGGGTGCAACCTGAGTGGTATCCATGAGATTCCATGTTTCAACATCATTGTACTTTCAAAATTGCCTTTTAGAAAAGGAAATTCAACTTCCCTGAAAGAAACATCTCGACTCAAAAAGAACTGACTGGTCTTTATGTTCATGAGTATATATCCCTTCTGAGTTTCAGAAAAGCCCATCAAAACTGAAGTTATAGCTCTTTCACCAAATTTTTCAGGTTTTGGTATTGCAATGGCATAACACAAACATCCTAAAACTCTAATGTGTTCTAGACTTGCCTTCTTTTTATACAAAAGCTCAAATGTAATGTGTCCATTGAATGCATCAGATGACATTCTATTGATCTAATAAACTGCAGCCTTCACACAAACACCCCGAATATTTCAAAGAAAACCCACCCTGATGCCTGAGTGCCCTGACTGTATCTAAAATGTGTCTGTGTTTCCTCTCAACAATACCATTTTGTTGAGGGGTATAGACACAACTACTTTGGTGAACAATACCAAGCTGTTGTTAGAGATTGGTGCATTGAGAGTTGAAAAACTCAGTGCCATTATCTTACCTTAATGTTTTAACCATGACTCCAAACTGATTTTTGACCATGTTGAAGAATTGTTGCAATATCACAATCACATTAGACTTTAACTGTAACAAATATACCCATGTGAATCTAGTATAATCATCAACAATAGTCAGGAAATAATGCTTCTTATCAAGAGTAGGAATTTTATAAGAACCTCAAAGATCCATGTGTACAAGTTCAAAAGGAGATACACTTCTTGAACTACTAGTAGGAAACTTCAATCTAGTTTGCTTAGCAATAGGACAAATGGAACATTTATCATGTATAGAACTACCATTATGGTATTTTACATGTGATATTACCTTCATGATAGCTTGTGATGGATGACCCAATTTCATGTGCCACAACTTGTATGCTTCTTCATTTCCATAAGTAGTCGTTGCACTTATTGCTTCATTTTCCTTTGAGCTGACTTTATTTACCTTCAACACATAAAACCCATCTTCCTCTCTACCAATCCCATTCACCCTGCCACTGTGAAGGTCCTAAAATATACAAAAATCAGGGAAAAATTGACAAAGCAAGATAGTTCATTGGTTAATTTTGACACTGCCAAAAGATTAAACTTAAATTCTGGCACATGAAGAACATTAGTAACATTTGCCTTGTCTCCTGTAGGTAAGTATACCTTGTTCCTGCTAGAATTATATACCTGCCTACCTTGTTCTAGTAAGCTTAAACTTGATGAAATATGATGTGTTGCTCCAGAGTCTACAATCCACTCTCTACGAGGAACACCTGACATTAGACAACTAATTGTACCTGTCATGTTAGCATTTTGCTCCTCTTCATCTTTGTTAAGTAGGTTAACAAGCTGCTTCTATTGTTCTTTAGTGAAATCTGGTCCTTTGCTATCAGCTACATCACAAGGTCCCTTGGACATCTGTCCTCCTTACTGAAAGCAACCAAGACATGTTCCAGCATTGTTGGCATTAGAAAATGGTTGGCCTCTAAAACCACCTTGTTTCTTCTTCCCTTTATCTCCAGGATAGCCAATGATTTTCCAGCACTGACTCTTAGTATGACCCTTCATATGACAATGATCACACACTAGTGGTGGTTTGTGGTGTGGAGGACCACATGCACTGCCAGCTTGCATAGCCAATGGCTCACGACCTCCATTACCATCAGTGACATTATGCATACTCATGGATCTCTCACCTTCGTCCTCAATTATCATAGCATACACTTAATTAATTGTACGATCAGCAGATTTTACAAGAATTTGCCTTCTAGTTTGATCATACGATTCATTAAGGCCATTGAGAAATTGTAGTACTCTTTGGTCTTGCAAATGCTGCACATAGTCCTTAGATTTGGGACATCCACATCTAGGACTTGGTACAAGCATGTCATATTCATCCCATAATTCCTTCATCTTTGAAAAATAAACAGATGTAGAACTTGTACCTTGGATAAAGTTGTTATTTCCCTGTGCAACTGGAAGATTCTAACTCGATTCACCTTGTTGAATCTCTCCTGCAAATCGTCCCAAACTGCATGTGCACTGGAGCCATACACAATGTTGTTTAGTAGATCATTGCTCACAGAATTCATGATCCAGGAATGAACAATAGCATCACACTTTTCCCACTGGTCTGTTAGCTCTGCATAAGACTCCTTCAGACATTTTCCATTGATGTACCCTAATTTCCCCTTTCCGAGAAGAGCAATCTTCATAGATCTACTCCATAGGCCATAGTTTTCAGTTCCTGTTAACTGAACTAGAACAAGCACAGATCCAGGCATATCAGAAGCTTGGAGGTGCAACACATGATTGTGATCGATATCTGGCATTGTTGAAGAGAGTTATCGATCAAAGTAAACTGAAATTTGAAAGAACGAGTATTGGAGAAGAATCAATGTCCACAAAATCAACTCAGATCTTCATGTTCTGATACCAAGCTAAAATCCAAAATAATTCCATTGTTATGGAACACTTGAGAGAAACAAAGAGTTGCATGGAAGAGTGATTTGTAGAGAATGAACTGCTGACATGCTAAAATCCAAAATAATTCCATTATAAGGAACACTTGAGAGAAACAAAGAGTTGCAGGGAAGAGTGATTTGTGGAGAATGAAAACTTGTATTCAATTCATTAGCTAAGTCATACAGATATACAGAAAACTGTAACTAACTTCTCTAACAAAATATCTAACAACTAACTTAATACAGCTGGCATATCATGCCTTTTAGTACTAACAGTGTAACTAACTAGTCGACTAATAGTTGCAACTAATTAACTAATTTCTTATTTAGATAAAATCTAATACTCCCCCTCAAGATGGAGGTTGAAGAACATTGAAAACTCCAAGCTTGGTCATTAGATAATCATTTTGAGCCTTAGTGAGAGCTTTGGTAAGTAAGTCAGCTTGTTGGTCCTTAGTATGAACATAGACCGGATCAATCAGTCCTTCCTTAGCTTTATCTCATATGAAATGACAATCAATTTCAATGTGTTTGGTTCTTTCATGAAAGATTGGATTGGCAGCTATTTGAATAGCTGATTTGCTGTCACTAAACACCTTAAATGGTTGTCCAAGCTTAACTCCTAGATCCTTGAAAAGACCAAGTAACCACACAGTCTCAGCCACACTTGCTTCCATGCTCCTATATTCTGCCTCTGCGGAGCTTTTTGAAACTGTTTGTTGTTTCTTTAACTTCCAGGAAATAAGAGAATTCCCAAACTTTATTGCAAAACCAATAACTAACCTCCTAGTATTGGGACATGCAACCCTATCAGAATCACACTAACAAGACAATGTTTGAGGTCCTTCAGATGCCAACAAAACCCCTTGACCTGGTCCAGCTTTCATATATCTAACAAGTCTTATTGTTGCATCCCAATGTGACTTATTTGGTTGATGCATGAACTAACTTAGAGTCTGCACTGTAAAACTGATATTAGGTCTTGTTATGGTCACATACAATAACTTTCCCACTAACTTCTGGTATGCAGTTATGCCCTCCAGTAATGGATCATCTGAAACTCCAATGCTGAATCATATTCTGCAGTAGTGAGTTTAGCATTCATCTCCATAGGTGTCCCCACAGGTTTTGCTCCACTTAGCCCTAATTCTGAAATTAATTCCAGCACATACTTTCTCTGATTCAATATAATCCCTTGTTGTGATCTCAGTATTTCTATTCCCAGAAAATATTTGAGTTCACCAAGGTCCTTGACTTTGAACTTCTGATGCAAAATGCCTTTTGCTTTGTTGATCGAAGAACCACTACTACCAGTAATCAGCATGTCATCAACATAAACAAGAATAATCACAATGTCATCTGACTCCCTCATTATGAACAATGAGTAGTCATTACTACTATGTGTGAAACCAACATCCAACAGTGCTTGTGTGAGTTTAATGTTCCACTGTCTTGAGGCTTGCTTAAGTCCATATAGTGACTTCAACAGTTTACAAACTTTATAGTGTCAAGCAATTAGCGAATCAATCGATCACTTTAATTAACTGACCATACAACAACATGATTAGAAATAATTATGATCTTTCACTAACCATACAAGACGAAATCACAACACATCTTATAGAACCTTTAAAATTTATTCAGAAAACTACCTTTGAATGTAATAAAAAGGTTACTTCTATATAGTTTTAAAAAAAAGTAATCTGAATCAACTTAATGCTAATCTTATGGCCTATGATCAATACTGTTCTTTGTATAATCGACTAATCCATGAAGAAACCACGATATAGAGCTCTGCTTGATACTATGCGGTGCCAATCTAAATTAGTCTGAATAAGGATATCAATCATCAATAAAAAAAATATGTGCCGCTTGTAAATAAGTTAGAGTTGAGTGTTTAAAATGACAACATATTAACAAACACCCCAATATCCATAAATCAGGGTGGTAAAAACTGAACGAACAGCGGTAGAAAATAAAAATTTACAAACATTATTTTGAAATTTGAAGAAATTTTAGCATGTAAGAGAGGATTTTGACAGTGAATAGAAGAATAAATCAATTGGAAATTGGAGAAAAAATGGCGGAGAATAGAAAATGGAGAAGAAGAAAGAGGGAGGAAGAAAGGATCCACCAAGTGTGCGACCCACAATTAAGTTTACAATTTTTTTTATTTTTCAGTTAGCTTTTAGGGCTAAAACCAATATGATCCTCTTTTTATATATACATAAGAACTATTTAGATAAACTGATATATATAAAGGACCTAAATAATTCAATCTTCATATATGAAGGACCATTTTGATCATTTTATCGAAAAATGGCTATAAAGTCGGTTTGTTGTAACAAAACATATTTGGCTTTCTTGTCCTCTCTACTTTGAGATCAGAAAAAAAACTTGTTAAAAAAAATGGCATCTTTTGGTGAGGCACCACCAGGAAATGAAAAGGCAGGAGAGAAAATCTTCAAGACTAAATGTGCTCAATGTCATACTGTTGAAAAAGGTGCCGGTCATAAACAAGGTACCTTCCTCATCTATTTTTATTTTTTTCTTTAAACATTTCTTGGCAGATCTATTCTCTTTCTACTTCTGTTCGTCTTTTATTTGTTATTCCTTTTTTTTTCTTTATTTCCTTGGTGCCTATATATTCTACTAGATCTGCAATTTATAAATTCATGTTACTTCCAACTTTTTTTTTTGGCAATACAATGCATATACAAATACTCTTTCTGTCTTAATTTATGTGATACATTTCGTTTTTCTTTTTGGCTTTATATGTTGACAAAAAGATAGTTTTATAGGAACTAATTTCCACACCTAAACTAGTGATTGCTTTGTGAACATAGGTTAAGATCAAATAGCACTCTATATATTGTTTAACATGCATGTACTGGATTTTATGAAAAAATTTTGTGAGATTTCTGATTATTGATTAGTTGAATGCCTAATAATCATTTAATCATGATTTACTTAACGGAAAATGGTCCAAATATATAATCCTTCCATTATAATTTGAAACAAATTTTTCGTTATTTTTTTATGGAGGAACACATGTCTAACTTATAATCAAATAAATCACTCCTAATTTGATCTTTAATTTTTTTTTAGAACCATCCGTTTGATCCGATCAGACCAATTGTTTTTTTAAAAAAATTCATCTTCTTCTCTGTAGACCCAAATATGAGATAATGTTAAGTACTCGCGAATAGTATATGTGTATATTTGATCCTTTTCTGTTTACTTAATTTGTGAATTTATGAGCTGAACACGATATATTTGGTGCATGTGGTGATTTTAATATGCTTAAACTGTATATAGGCGTTGTTTGTTCTGTCTATCTGCTAATTAGTTTGCATAATTTTGAAGTAAGTAATGTTTTGTTGATCACTGAAAACTAGTTGCTCGATTTCACTAGTTTAGAAATTTCCAATAGATAATTTTATTAGCTTATTTTAACGCTACTTTTTCAATTTCTCTTTTTTTTTTTTTTCTTTTGAATGGTTGACAAATGAGTCGTACTTGGCTATTATAGAAGTAATTAGGAATGACAATGAGGCGGGGTGGAGGCAGAGTAAGGGGGAAGGAGGTAAAGTTATGCATGTGCGGAGTGGGGTAGGGTGGGTTACAATAATTTTTGTAGAAAATTTATGTGGAGCAGAGCGATGGGGTGTTACAGAATTCCTAAATTTAAATTACAAAACTTTCTTTTAAACTATTTCCTCCATTTAAAAAAAATGGTTTCCCTTCCTAATTTTTAGTCAGTTTAAAAAAGAATGACATTTTTTTCTTTTTGTGGTAATATTTTAGTTTCAGTTTTTCACGCGGTATGTTTAAGGCCACAAAATTAAAGGGCAATTTAGTACATTTGACATAACTTTAATTTAGGACCACAAGATTTAAAAATCTTCTTCTTTATTTCGTAAACTCCGTGTCAAGTCAAACTAGACCAATCTTTTTGAAACGGAAGAATTAATATTTATTTAAACAGGACCCAATTTGAATGGACTCTTTGGAAGGCAGTCTGGAACAACTGCTGGTTACTCCTACTCTGCTGCCAATAAAAACATGGCAGTCACTTGGGGAGAAAACACTTTGTATGACTATTTGCTCAACCCCAAGAAGGTACTACGGTTTATCTTTTTGTTATGGGAAAAAAAAATTAAAATATATCGAAACTTTGATCGAAATTACTGTAACACTATCGAATTTTGGAAAGGACATTTTATCCCTGCATCATTTAATAGTGTATTTTAAAGGTATATATGTGTCACGTGGACATCATAAATATTGCATCATTATAAATAGTAATGTGTCCACGTAGGCACATATATACTTTTACAATAAACTATTAAATAGTACAGGGTAAAAGATCTTTCATAAAGTTTGGTATCATAACAGCAATTTCGACCAAAGTTAGAATATTTTTCAGTCTCTTTTTCCTTTTGTTATCTTCACATTTTTGTGTTTACCAGACATATAAGGTTATTTGAATTGAGTTCTATTTAAGACTACTATCGTATATAATTCAATCAAGTTGAATGCAACGACAAATTTAAACTATTAATATTTTTGTTTTCGAATCAATTAATTATAAATTTCTGTTTTCGGAATATGCAATCTGTTGATTGTTTCTACAGTACATACCTGGAACAAAGATGGTTTTTCCTGGATTGAAGAAGCCACAGGAGCGTGCAGACCTCATTGCGTACCTGAAATCTGCTACTGCCTGAGGAAAATGACACTTGTTTTACCATGCGGTGAAAGATAAATTAATTGATTTTTTTCTTAAAAAGAAATAATAATAAATAGACCTCTTATATATGGCCTGACTCATTTATTTTCCAAAGAACTGGTTCATAAGAAAAACACTTGATAAACAAGGCCAATTTTAATATCATAATTTTCTCATGATTATGTTTTGGTGGTATGCTGTTTTACTTTGTCTTTTCTCTTTTCATTTAAGTCGATAGCCAATTCGGAGAATTGCTTTATTTTTATCCTTAATATATTTTACTTGATCCATATTATATTATTTTTAATGTATTTAATATATTTTACTTGATTCATATTATATTATTTTTAATGTATTATAAAAGATGCTCAATTTGGTTCTTTGTCCCTCAAACTAATAGATTCATAAGAAAAAACTCTATTAAATGTAACCTTGTTGCCCCACATGCAGCTTAACGTGCAAAAAAGGAAATCATGAAACACTTTTCATTTCCAATCATAAGTCATGGCGCGACAAGTTTTCCCTAATTTCTTCATCTTCATATCTTTCAAGTTTCCTTGATAGAAATTATATTTTTACTAAAAAGACACTTATTCTTTCTGCTCTTACGAAGAATGTTAAGCAAAAGAATGGTGCCAAAGAATTGTTTTTTCAGGTTTTACCTTAGAGAAAATGGTTAAAAGCCCCCCTATTCATGGTCGGATTTCTAACTATACACTTATATTTTACGGGTGTCCTATTACCCCATGAACTATTTTAAAAGGCTATAAATTTCACCCTAAAATGACATAGTCACTCAGGTATATTGTGGTGTAACACACGCACATAACATGTCAATGCCACATAATAAATATAATAAATTAATTATTTTCTCTATTTTTTATTATATGCTCATTACAAACCTCCATTATCACCAAGAACGTCCCATTATAAAACCCACTTCTCATCCATTGACATTTCGGCAAGAGAACAGACGATGAATTTTTCGACGAGTAAAAGTCTCAATGGCCAGTATCATTATCTAATTCCCCACAATTTCTCTCAAATCCCATTGCTATACATTTTACTCTTGTTGGGGAACTTTTGAAGGAATATACCAAAACTAGTATATGGACATGCTATAAATGTCCAATTCAATTTATTTCTTTTCTTAATGTTGGTGAAAGTAGCAAACCAAATTAAACTATTGAAATTAATCCAACTGAAAAAAGTATGACCCAGTTGAATTTTTTATGCTTCATTTCGAAGATACCCAATTTATGGTTGAATTCAAGAATTTGCAATTAGAGTCAATGTTTGAGAGAAGAGCTTGTGAAGATGTTAGAAAGTGAAAATTTTGTTTTTGTTTGATATGGGTTCCAGCAAAAGGATTGATTTTTTTACTTTTTATTTTATTACTTTGATTTGGAAGTGATAACTAAATTTATTTAATGGTGCTTTGATTATGGATAAGAGAGTGTTAATATGCAGAATTCCTAAAGAAATTTGTAGAAATTTGCGATGAAGAAGAAGAAGAAGAATAAGAAGGGGGGGAGGGGGAGGGGAAGAGGAAGAGGAAGAAGAGGAGGAAGAATAGAAAGAGGAAGAGGAAGAAGAACAGGAGGAGGAAGAGGAGGAAGAAGAAGAAAAGGAGGTGGAAGAAGAAGAGGGAGAAAAGGAGGAAGAAGACATAAAAAGAAGAAGAAGAGGAAGAGGAAGAGGCCGAAGAGGAAGAGGAAGAGTAAGAGGAGGGGGAAGAAGAGGAAGAGGACAAAGTGAAAGAGGAAGAACAAGAGGAGGAAGAAGAACAAGGAGGAGGAGGAGGAATTATTTTGATTTAATAAGAAAGGGAGAGAGAGAAAAAAACAGCCCTATTAGCTCATACATTTTCTTTGCCAACTCAGCAGTAAGGGTTTATTTATTTTCTTTTAAAATAGTTCAGGGGATGATAGGACCTCCGTGATACTTGAGTGTGTAGTTGAAAATTCGGTAATAGGTTTGGGGGTGGGTATTTGACCATTTTCTCTTTTATCTTATGTACCCTGTAACTAGTTCTCTTTTGTGATCTTTCTACTTTCGATAAAAAGAATTATGTTTTGTCTATTTTAAGTTTGTTAACAAAAACATAAAGAAGCGATAGATAAGAGTTCCAAAGCTTAAAACTTTTTCTCATAAAGTATTTAATAGTGGAACAACAGAATATTTAGAATGAGACACTTATTCCATAAATTATTAAGGCCGAAATAATTAGGTGTCATGTGGACGCTAACAAAGTAAACCTCAAAAGACCACGAGTAAGAAGACAAATGAGAAATATACCATGAGACACAAAGATTTAACATGGTTCTATCAATCAACCTACATCCACAAGAGAGATGAGCAATTCACTATATAAACATTAGAGTAAAAAAATATAGAGAGAAATAACCTCACCTAATTCACTCGGAATAAAAAGAGGTTCACACAAGTGATAACGCATCACTTGTGCCTAATAAATTCTCCCCCCTAACAAAAACTCTCAAACCCCTAGGACTACATTGTGAATGTTGCATAAGTTAGAAGGAATGTGTCACGACTTAACTTCACGAGTCATGATGACATACTTAAACCCACAAGTAGGTAAGTTGACCCGTACCCAAAATGACAAGTAGTGAGTACATGAATAGACCTAAATAGAAAATAATACTAACTATAAGAAAAGACAAAACGGAAAGCAAGTCAAAACTATATACAAAGGAAAGCCTCCCAGAACCTGGAAGTCACGAGTACAGAGTTGTCTAACAAGATAAATGCAAGTCCCAAAAGTGCACCACAATAAGTCATGTCAAAAGCAAAAGACAAGCTAACATATGTACAAAAGGAGAAAGGCTCATCCAGGACATCAAGTGCTCACCCTCGTCTCTGATATCCACATGCTGTAAAAGGCGACACAAATGATCTGTCATTACCCAAAGTACACCCTAAACGTGACATGACATATAGGACCCGAGAGGCCCTACACAAGCCACTAATCATACATCATACAAGAGTATAGAATTTAAAGTTCAAAAGAGTTTTTGAATCAAAGCGGAAGTCTAACATTTGTCTCAATAAGCCATCAACTACATCGTAAGGAAAGTGTTTGGAACGTAACCCATACATCACATACAAATTCTAAAGAATTGAAAAGACATAAAGCTATAAAAGTGACACAGTCCTCAAAGTATGAGGATTCACCAAGTCTTCAAATCTCTAATGCAATAAACTAGCCACGAACGGAAGGATAAGAATCGACAAGCCCTTCATTAGTGAAACAATGTAGGCACAAGTATGAATTAGTACCTGAAATGTACTTAGTATGGGGGGAATGCAATAAAACATCAGACATGATCATAAAGGGACATATTCATAAACATGAAATGCATGACCAAGTTAAAACATAGTAAAATCATTTAAGAAGATTCATAAATCATGAAAATGGTCAATGCATCATAAAATTATAAAGGAAGCTTCATAAACCATTAGTAATTAACTTAGTTCGTTTTGTGGGAAGTTTACTATTAACCAACATATAGACCATGAGAGCTATAACATGGAATCCAGTGTCTACCCCGCACCGAAAAGGGGTGTCCTCACTTGCCAAAGTAAGAACCATGAGTCTGAGCTAAAGTGGATCCACTAGCTAATGTTTTTCTATGCCAATCATCCTATGGTGGCACA
The DNA here is from genome assembly GCF_000226075.1 of Solanum tuberosum. Classification (NCBI taxonomy): domain Eukaryota; kingdom Viridiplantae; phylum Streptophyta; class Magnoliopsida; order Solanales; family Solanaceae; genus Solanum; species Solanum tuberosum. The sequence goes on along the minus strand of NW_006239082.1, from coordinate 1,205,704 downwards.
TAGTTATGGGATAAGGAGAGAGCTACTAAAAACCTGACCTCAAGCTACGAGAAAGCTTCCATCTCAATATGCTCTCGGTGCTAAGCATAAATCGCATGGAATGGTCATTAATCTTATTCAATTTTATCACTCATCAAAAAGTACAATTAATATACTAATCCAAGCTAGAAACATCATAGGGTAGCTCTTTGACCATGCGTGAGAAAACTTTTCACCATCCATGATTTTTTCATATTAGTTTTTTAATGCCCATAGTCATTCACTTCATGCTAGAAATACCCTACTTCTAATGGATATAGTTTTGAAAGTGTGATCGATAATCATTGATGGCATATCCGGATAACATACTAATCAAGACCTAATTTAGGAAAATAGCCCAAAAGACATTGAGAACAAATCTAGATGCCATCATAACATATGACCAATTTTCTTAGAAAATATAGATACATTCATCTATAAGCTTACTTGAGTCATAAACATTGCTTTCATAAAACATATTCATACATTCAAACTTTTTCATAAATTCATGCAAATTATGGCTCATAGCCAAAATAAATAAATCAATGCATGGGTTGACATGGAATTAGTTGAAAAATATGTAACGAAATCCAATTAATCAAAATAAAATCATAATAAAGCAATTGAATCCATACAAATAGAACCCATGGAGAATTAAGTGAAAACCTAATCAAATCTTGGGAAATTGAATTTGAGAATTGAAGAAACCTTTGGGGACTCAATGGGTTATTAGAACCAATTGATGAAGTCCCTACATACCTTGATTGAAGCCCTAATCAATAATGAAGAAAGGAGACTTGAACGTCAAGAACCCTAGCTTCTTATGCCTTGTTCTAGAGAGAAGATTTTTGGAGAAAACCTTGGAGAGACTATAGGAATTTGAGAGAATGAAAAAGTTGGGGGAAATTTCTAAGGGTTAAGGGTATTTATAGGGTTTATATTTTGGGGCAAAACGATGTACTATAGGGCTAAAACAATTAGGGAAAAAACACAAAATCCCTTAGAAAAATAAATGTCAACCACCATCTACTGTTGGACTTACGGTCTGTAGGTCCTTCTACGGACCGTACTGGTGAACAATAGAAAGTGATCACAGACTCTAGATTTGGCCAACAATTGACAGAACCCATGTAAGGCTCGTAGTTTTATCTACAGACCATACATGCTAACTGTAGAAATCAACTTTAAGCTTTAAAATTTCACAAAGTCTGGGGTCACCTACGAAACCTACCTATGACTCGTTGAAGGAACAACGACTCATCCTGTTGAACCGTCAAAAGGGTACTGGGACTTGTTTTGAAAATTTTATTTTCTCCTACCTACGGTGGCCACCTACGGCCCGTAGAAGCTTCTACGGTCTGTATATGGGCCCCATAGATACAGACTTTAGCCTAAATGTTTACTTTCTCCCTTACCAAATCTGAGGTGTTACACGGTCACTGATGGTTGCTGGTACTATGACATGCATCACAAAAAGATGCAGAGTGTAACATAAGTAGTAAAACGAGGTACTTAGTAGACATCATAGGCCGATTGAGCTAGCGGATTGGCACTCGGAGTTGTTCTTAGGCAACGGAAAAACAAGTTCTTTCAATTCATCTACTATGCTAGAAAAACCTTAAACTGTGCTCAAAAGAACTATACTGTCACTGAAGAAGAGTTGTTGGATATTGTATATGGGTCTGAGAAGTTTAGAGCTTACTTTTTGGGTACCAATGTGGTTGTGCATACTGATAATGCCTCTCTAAGGTACTTAATGGCAAAGAAATAAGCAAAACCAAGGCCTATCTGATGGGTGCTTCTCCTTCAAGAATCTGATTTTGAAGTGAAACATATAAAGGGTGTGAAAACCAAGTGGCTAACCACCTATCAAGTCTTGAAGCGGATGCTAAAGTGGCTAAGGGACGACATATTGGTGATGCTTTCCCTGATGAATAAGTAATATTGATTTCCCAAACCTTTGTCCCTTGGTATGCTGATTATGCGAACTTCATTGTATGCGGGTTGTCGCCAGATGATTTGAGTAGCCATCAGAAGTGAAAATTCTTATTTGATATGAAGAAGTATATATGGGATGAAGATTTCATCTTTAGGGAGTGTGCTAAAAATATTATTCGGGAGTGTGCCTGAAGTGGAGGTGCAAGAAATGCTTAAAGTCTGCCATGCTTCACCGCGGTTGGACATCATGGGGTATTAGTACAGCTTATAAAGTGTTACAAAGATACCCATACCTTTAGCAAATGTTGTGTTCAATGTCAAACCAAGGGAGTATCTCTAGGAGGCATGAATTACCGTTGTCACAAATTCTTGAAATTGAGTTATCTAAAGTTTGGGGAATTGATTTCATCGGTCCCTTCCCTAGAAATTTTGGGAACAAGTATATCTTAGTGGCAGTCGATTATGTGTCCAAGTAGGGGGAGACAATACCTTTAACTGAGCTAAAATTGACTCCATCAAAAGTTACTAATCGTCTAACTAAGCTAGTACCTTGTAATGGGACACAACTTCATGCTCGCAACAGCCTAAAAAAATACACAATAAGAAGATGAGGAAGCCCCTTCGGGGCAAGAATTACCTCAACCGAAGAGCCTCTGAAACTTCTCGATCACTCCAATGCTAAACAGGAAGATTCGGGACATCCACGACTTTGAATCACCTCAATCGAAGCTGCCAAGCTTGAGATATCACATTTTCAGGTTTCAAAGAGCTGCTAAGCACGACCTTAAAAGGACTGGAAATTTCCTTTCGCGAACACAGAGGGAAACCTCATCCTTCTCCATGAATGTGGGAAACTAGTTCATGAAGGCGGAGAGTAACCAGCTCTTCCTCCCTGAACGCGGTACCTAGTCTGCAAATGCGGAGACCAAGTTTAAATGCACCAGCTTGATGAGTCCACAAATTGGACTCATTTAGGGCTTTATTTTGATAGAAATAGTGTCCTCAAATGCTTAATTTGTCTCAATATATGATGAAAACTCTTAAATTTTAGGTATTTGAAGTTTTATTAAAAGCATCGACACTTAGGCGCAAAAAGGAACAAAAAGGCTGAAAAGAACGAATAAGCTAAAGCCTGAGCATCACCAAGAACACTTGGCGATTCACCAAAGGGATTCACTCCGCCGTTTGTTCCAGTGCGCGAAGCCCTAAAGAAGAAGGATCAAAAGGCGATAAAAGGACCAGTTGGCGCTTCACCGAATATTTCCGTGAAGCAGTACTATACCGCCCAATGGTCCAGAACGTGAAGATGTTGAAGGCAAGCACGAAACGGCGATGAAACAGAAGAAAGGCGAGTCGCCGAATGCCGAATCATTCGGCAACATCGACTAACCTCGCCAAAAGATCCGCCAACTCTATTTTCTGAAGTCTATAAATACTAAACTTGTTATTACTTCTTGAGGACTGAACATTTATTTTAATTTTCACAATATAATTGTACTTTTTAGGATATTTTCTCTCAAGTTTGGAGAGCGTTTTGTGGGAGACTTGAAGAGAGAAGGATTTCATCTTCCCCAAGTTGGAAGTGGGTCTTCTCCATTCTTCTTCCTTTGCTTAAATCAAGGTTTAATTTATTATAGGAACCCATTTGAAACGGGATAAGTTGCTCGAGAGGGAACTTATTTCCATCTAAAGATTAGCCTAGTCACTATTATCTTGTAAATTTCCTATCAAAAGCATGTACCCAACGATTTATCTCAACTTGTATTGCGGTCACACCCCAAGAACTTTCTCCCATACTTGCTTTTCTTGTTAATTTTTGTTGTTTTTACTACTTGTGACAAAAACCCCAATTGATATTTGACACTTTTGTGTCACCCCCTTTTAATTTACAATGTTTTTGTTCGTTAATGTCTTTAGCTACGACTAATTAGAACTAAATTTTATTTTTCTATTAATTCTCAAAATCACTCCCTTGGGACACAACCCCCAACCTTTAGTGGGGTTACTATATTATCGACGATCGTAGACACTCATACCGTAGGTTAGTGTCGTTGGTCACGATAAGCATCAAAATGGCGCCGCTGTCAGGGAGTGGTGTTATTTGAGAATTTTTAGTTTAATAGAGTTTATGTTCTTCTTAGTGATAGTTTACTAACTTAACATTTAGTTTTGGTTCATTGGTTTGTCTGCATCCAGACAGGGTAAGTAAACCTGGCGAGTAGTATTCAGGAGCTAATAGAGTTTCCTCCATTAGAGGTAATGATGTTCCGCGATCGTATTTTCACCTTCAAGCAATTGGAAGGTGAAAGGATCTATGAGACATGGGCAAGATTCAATGAACTGCTAACTCAATGCCCCACTCATGAAATTTACGGTACGATCCTCCTTGATTGCTTCTACAGAAGTCTTGACCTCAAAAACAAGATGATGGTCGACCAACTCCTTTATGGCGGGACATTAAAGCATCCACATATAGTAGCAGTCCAACTGCTTGACAATATGGCTAAAATGAGCCAAGAGGCTGAAAAGGATTTCTTGATAACCGCACTGATAACTCAGATGGATGAGTTGAAAAGAAATATGGTGAAGGTCGAAGCTCAGTGCAAAAAGAAGGATAAATACATCCCTCCTCATAATAGAAGAAATAATGAGAACAAAGAGCTTGAGGGATTGAAATAAGACATCGAAGGAATGAAACGAATTATTTGGTCTCATAAATTTACGGTACGATCCTCCTTGATTGCTTCTACAGAAGTCTTGACCTCAAAAACAAGATGATGGTCGACCAACTCCTTTATGGCGGGACATTAAAGCATCCACATATAGTAGCAGTCCAACTGCTTGACAATATGGCTAAAATGAGCCAAGAGGCTGAAAAGGATTTCTTGATAACCGCACTGATAACTCAGATGGATGAGTTGAAAAGAAATATGGTGAAGGTCGAAGCTCAGTGCAAAAAGAAGGATAAATACATCCCTCCTCATAATAGAAGAAATAATGAGAACAAAGAGCTTGAGGGATTGAAATAAGACATCGAAGGAATGAAACGAATTATTTGGTCTCATTCCAAAGCTTTCCAACTGCTCGAAGACCTGATGAGCCACGCGTTGCCTCAACTCCATCTGCAGAGAAACAGGGGGTTGCCTAATGAGGATATGGCCAACCCCAACAATGAAACTTGAGCAATCACTTGCGTCGTACCACGACGGTGAATAAGGCGCTTCTTGGGAGGCAACCCAAGGTCGTAAATGACTAGGTTTTTGCTTTTATGAATAATGGTGCGTTGATGTTGTAGGTTAAAGTGAGGGAATTATAGAAAAGTGAAGATTGGCGAGCAGAAGTCCATTTTGCGAACCACCAAATGGGTCAGCGAGCCTGACTATATTCGCCATTTAGCTCAATGCAAGTGTTGTGTGGAGCCTGTAAAACTCGGCAAACTCGGGAAAAAAAATAGGCGGCGTATCGCCAACATGATTCGACGATATCAAACCAGACCGCCTACGTGATCCCCAAGAAATTGATGCTTTACATAAATGGAGGGATAAATGATCACTCAGCGAGTCACCGAGTAGGTTGGCGAGTGCAACTAACGTCGCTGAATGGACACAAATTGAACAGCGTATATGGCCAATAGTCACACTTCTTCATTCTTTCTCACTTTCAAACTCCATGACTTCACACCAAGGTAGTAATTTACATTTTATCACTATAAATTAGTATTTTAGTAGTGGATTAGTGCTTGGAACTCGTATTTTCGTTGCCGCCTAGCATTACAACTTTGTTTACTTAGCGAAAAGGTTAGTTTCTGAAAACCCTTCGTTCACTCTTGAAAAGATAGACCTCATATACAATCTAGGAGTCCACTAATGCATGTTAGATCTCTCTGATATGAGTAGACATTTTCAAATACCTGCTTCTGTTTTGTAAATTGGGGCCTATTTTCTTTTACTGTTCGAATTCCTTTTTCACTCTGCTTACCTTGAATCTAAATGTGGAAAACTATGCATAATAGGTGTTGAACATGAATGGGTGATATGGGTATGGGCTAAATTTCATTAATGCTTGGTTTAATTTTGCTTTTGAGGTTTGTGCAATCGATTCTGAAAAGTGAGTTGAATCTCAAGCGCATTAAGTCAGTCGGTGAGCTAAGTTGAGCTCGTCAAATCACTCAGCGGTTTATCTCCTAGACCTAAATCACCTTTAAATTCTTATCTTAAGTGTTGTGGGTTTTGTAACTTTCGGCGGACATACTCATGATCGCCAAAGAGGTTTGGCGATTCGCTGATCAGATGGGCGGGTCTGTTTGAAATTTTGTGATACAATGTAATTACTCACTATTCTCTCTCTAACGTTTTGCAGACATGGCCAAACAACCGACTAGAGGGAGGGAGAAGAAATTATGATCAGAGAAAATACACCTCCACCCAAGGGAAAGGCTACCAGACTTCAAAAAGCAAGGGAAACGGTAAAGCCCTCGAAATATTTCATGCAAGCTCTGACAGCACAGGCTTCTAAACCACCGAGCCACCCACATATAACAGTGAGAGTGCAGAGTCTGACGAAGAATACCAAACAGAGGCAAGGAGGGTTGAGTTACGATCCAAAAGGATACATGATCCATATCAGATCAGAGATAGTCAATCCACCACTCAAACTCCTCCATCTCTAGGGCAAGCATTAGTGCTGGCACATCTAGTACAAGGTCCCAAACATGGATCAATGAATAGATCAAAAGCGGATGGTCTGAGGACGATCATTGAGGAGAAACGACTTTCCATAGATGGGATTATTGATAGGTATCCAGAAGTAATGGAGTGCCTCAAATACCACAAATTCCAAATCTTCACAAGACATCGTGACTCTTACATACCAAACTGGGTTAGAGAGTTCTACGATGCATACAGTGCATTAGTACCTCAACGGAAAAGGCTAGTCTCATATTTTAAAGCAGTTGACCACGTGGTTATCAGAGGAAGGAAGGTTCACTATCAACATAGCTTTGGGAATGTCCGATAAGATTAATGACCACTGCCAGCACTTGATCAGGACACAGAAGCTAGATGCAATGAAAAAGTGGTTAGCTCCGCTAGTCTCAGATGATAATGCTCCGACATAGTTAGCAGAAGGAGTTCAAATTGAGAAGAAACATATGAACATAGTTGCACGATACTGGTTCGGATTCATCAGCAGTACAGTTATGCCATCACATAATGAATCAATTCTTCGTCATGCTAAGGCAGCTTGTCTTGGATGCATCATGGAAAAAATCAGGATAAATCTCGGGAAGATCATTTTCTGTGAAATCCATATGCGTGCAAAGCAGGGCCAGACATCTCTCCCTTTCCCGGTATTAATCACTGAATTATGCAAAAGAGCTCGGGTGCCTGGAGATGCAACGAAGGATGTAGAATTGGCTTCCACCGCCTCCACCAGTATCCGAAAGATCGAAGTCGAATATCTTAAGGACCAGGCAGAAAAGAAACAGAAGGAAGCTGTAACCAATAGATCTATACCTGCAGAGGCATCTTTGCCTACTCCGTCCCCTAGGCCTTCAGCTGTTGTTGCCCTCTTTGAACCAATCACTCAAGCATCCTTGATCTGAATAGGACAGGTTGCCCAAACTGCTAATTGTCGTACTGCTAACATAGAGAGCTCCATTCCAGGCATGATTCAGGTTGCCCTCGACAATGCTGTGAGACTACTGAGCACTACTATTGATGCTCTAGAAGCCAGGATGTTAGTGTGTGAGCATGATCAAAGAGCCACAGAGGAAGTAACAGCCGTAAAGTCCACCATTGCAGAGCTGAAGAAAGATGTGGACTACCTAAAGTCCACTGATATATCCATGATCTTTGGAACAGTGGAAGTTCCAGATGTGCCTGAAATGCCTCAGACTGCCACAGGACATGGAGATGGAATGGAGCATATAGCTAATCCTGAATCGGAGGCAGAAACTGACGAAGAGATATTTGAGGAAGCTACAACGGATGACATAGCCGAGACTGAAGAAATCATGATAAATGTTGTTGTGCAAGCTTCTTTAGCAAAGTCTCCTATTGCGAGATCCAGTGGAGCTGGTCCTTCTGGTGGTCACTCCGGATACTGATGCCATGATAGATAAAGCAACCCCATAGCCAGGATCCCCTCTTTACCTCCCTCTCTGTCTTATCTTTCTTTACTTTGCCTTTTAGATTCTGTATTATTTACATTTGAGGACAAACACTTTTATTTGTGGTGGGGTGAGGTTCACCTTTTGTGTGCTATTTGTGATTTGTGTTTCGATTATATTTGGGTTGTTCTATTTAAAATTGTGTTTACACTGCTTTTTGTGGATGTTTGAGCTTATGGCTCCTTTTATTTTAAATTGCAAAACGATTTTACCCTTTCGAAAAATTATTATTATTTTTCAAAGATTAACATCACCGCTTGTGTTAAAAGTGGTTGTTCTCGTACAAATTTAAGTCTCGGTTTCGATCAATACCGATGACTTGAATAGTGCTCTCAATTGAACGAACATGAATGTACGGTGAGGCCAAATGAAGTTGCATAGATAATATGTGAACTATTTGCATCTCGTTGTGATTAGCCATTTATCGAATTGATTCTCGTGTAATGACCGTTGCACACTAGTGAAAGTGTGTAGTCCTGTTTGACTTAAGTGTCGATGCCTTGTGTGACTAGCTTGCTTTGAACCATGCATGAATAAACCTAGAATTTTCCTTGTTAGTCTGATTGATTTAGAAAGGTGTCATATTGATATGATCTTAGGCAACTTTAAAGAGTGTGAGCCAAATTCGACGTATACCCCTTTTGTGGCCTACCCGTGAGCGTGTGAAACTCTTTTGAACACCCTTTGAGCCTTACCTTTCTTTGGAAGAACCTTGATGAACCCTAGACCTTACTTGACCCGCTACCTATAATCCTCTTAATTTGTGGTTTAGTGAATTGCCCCTTAACCCATGGTGTTGCAGAACAATGGAAACCCTTCAAAAAAAATTGTGGAATAAATACAAAAGAAATCGGGTTTCCAAGCAATCCATGGAGGTGAATAAAAAGATGACTTAGAAGCACTAGAAAAAGAATTGAAAAAGGGAAAGAAGGGAATGCCTTGAGAACACCACATCTCACGAGGATGAGAAAGTCACTAAGCCTAAATGACCATACATTTGCACTCAGCCTCATTATAAGCCTTGAAAAGACCTTTTTGATCTTGAGTAAGCCAATTCAAAAGTCGATTGGAAAATAAGGGCAAACCTATGGGTGAAAACATGCATTGTGTTCCTCTTTTTTAGTGTGAGCGTTGCATCTGATTCCTGAACTTGAATTAATGAACCTCTGTGTGAATATGGAATCATTCTTCATGTGAG
>NW_006239082.1:1195660-1196035 GCF_000226075.1 Solanum tuberosum | reverse complement strand
AAGTTAAAGCCTGAGCATCGCCAAGCACACTTGGCGATTCACCGAAGGGATTCACTCCTCCCTTTGTTCCAGTGCGCGAAGCCCTGAAGAAGAAGGATCAAAAGGCAATGAAAGGACCAGTAGGCGCTTCGCTGAATATTTCCACGAAGTAGTAATATACCACCCAATGGTCTAGAACATGAAGATGCTGAAGGCAAGCACGAAACAGCGATGAAATAGAAGAAGGGCGAGTCGTCGAATCATTCGACGACATCCACTAACCTCGTCGAAAGATCCGCCAGCACTATTTTCTGAAGTCTATAAATACTAAACTTGTTATTAATTTTTAGAGAGTCAAACATTTATTTTAATTTTCATAATAGAATAGTACTTTTT
>NW_006239082.1:1186133-1195243 GCF_000226075.1 Solanum tuberosum | reverse complement strand
GGGTAAGTTGCCCGAGAGGGAACTTATTTCCATCTAAAGATTAGCCTGGTCACTATTATCTTGTAAATTTCCTATCAAAAGCATGTACCCAATGATTTATCTCAACTTGTATTGCGGTCACACCCCAAGAACTTTCTCCCAAACTTGATTTTCTTGTTAATTTTTGTTGTTTTTACTACTTGTGACAAAACCCCCAATTGATATTTGACACTTTTGTGTCACCCCCTTTTAATTTACAATGGTTTTGTTCGTTAATGTCTTTAGCTACGACTAATTAGAACTAAATTTTATTTTTCTATTAATTCTCAAAACCACTCCCTTGGGACACAACCCCAACCTTTAGTTGGGTTACTAAATTATCGACGATCGTAGACACTCGTACCGTAGATTAGTGTCGTTGGTCACGATAAGCATCACAGCTGAACTTTAAGAGGTGAAAAAATAATTTGAAGGGCTGCTCCGGATTCGTTCGGAACCTATGCACGCAAAAAAAAAATATACTACCCCATCGAATTAAGAATTTTGGACTCAACAGAATAATCAAAACTTCCATCCGAGGTTGTGCGAAGAAAGTGGTTCACACGCCTAACTTCCATTTTAAGCTAAAATTCACAAAAAGACTCAAAATGAGATCGGAAGCCTTAGGAACCGCACGAAAGGTTGTTCTAGACCAAAATCGATATTCTAAACCTAATCGAACGAACAAAATTCTCATCTGATCATATTTATCAAGAATGTTTACCTAAGACAAACCTTGACTTAAGCTTTAAAGTTAAAATTCCTAACAACACAAACTCACACCAGAAGTCTCGGGGCCCAAACCAACCATGCCCTTAGCCTAAAATGGCCCTTTCGGAGCTGATGAAACTGTCAGAATAACATTCTTGGGCTATCTTCCTTAACTTTTGAATGAAGTCAAATTTCAACGACTCCAAAACAAGAAAACTTGCACAAACCCAAAACGAACGAAACTATCAATCCTAGCAAGTCATAAATGACTTGGGGTTGCTATAAAAAATTTCCAAACACGAAAAAGATTGGAAAATGAATAAAATGACAGGGAGGGTCATTACATTTGTTTTGTGTATTTTTATCAATTGTATATTTACTCTATTTTTTTCCACTCCCTCTATAGCAATTTTTATTTTATTTTACTTTGTATTTTTGTGTTAGTTGTATATTTACTCTCTCCATATCCATCTCCCTCTCTCATTGCTTCTCTCCTTTTTAATTTTTTTTGTACTTTGCTTTATGTGTTTGTATCAGTGGTATATTTGCTCTATATATATATGTCTCTCCGCCTCACCTTCTCTCGCTGTCTCTTTTTGCCTTTTTCATATATTTTATTTTGTGTACTTATATCAATTGTATATTTGCTCTCCTTGTCTCTAGCCTTTTTTCTTGTATTTTATTTTTGGTGTTTCTATCAATTGTATATTCTCTCTTTAGAGAGACTTTTTTCTTGTATTTTGTTAATTGTGTTTATATCAATTGCATATTCTCTATATAGAGAGACTTTTTTCTTGTATTTGTTAATTGTTTTTGTATCAATTGTATATTCTCTCCGTCTATCTCTATAGCCTTTTTTTGTACTTTATTTTGTGTGTTTGTATGTATTAACTATATATTTTTTTCTTTCTCTCTCCTTCTCCTTTTATCACCGCCTCTCTTTCTTTAGCCTTTTTCCTATATTTTACTTTGTGTGTTTGTATCAATTATATATTTTCTTTGTTTTCCTCTCCGTCTCTATGTAGCCCTTTTCCTTGTATTTTGTTTAGTATGTTTGTATCAATTACATATTTTCTCTCTCTTTTCCTCTCACTTTCTCTTTAAGCCTTTTTTCTTGTAATTTGTTTTGTATGTTTGTATCAATTATATTTTGCTCTATTTTCCTCTCCCTTTCTCTCTATAGCCTTTTTTCATATATTTTGTTGTGTATGTGTATCAATTGTATATCCTTTCTATATATATAGTCATTTTCTTATATTTTGTTTTGTGCAATGATATATTTTCTCTCCTTTTAGCCTTTTTTCTTTCAGTTTTTTGATACACATTTCTACGTGCAAATGAATATAAGTGATACAACAGTGAATGAATTCAAACTATCAAGAACAAATTAATACAAGTGACACAAAAAAATTTAATACAAGTGATACAAGAGTGAATTAATACAAGAATAAATGAATAAAAGTGATACAAAAGTTTTGAATACAAGTGATATAACCTAAATGCACGCATAAAGACAACAAAGACATTCACATGATACCTCAAAATTAAAGAGATTGAGAATCAAAGCAAACTTGAATGATCTTATTAAATCGTAACATCAACTTAAATACAAGTAAGATGTAACTAACTTGACTAATTCTAAGGAACTACTCTAACAACTTAATATGTAACTAACTTGACTAATTCTAAGGAACTACTCTAACAACTTAATATGTAACTAACTTGACTAATTCTAAGGAACTACTCTAACAACTTAATATGTAACTAACTTGACTAATTCTAAGGAACTACTCTAACAACTTAATATGTAACTAACTTGACTAATTCTAAGGAACTACTCTAACAACTTAATATGTAACTAACTTGACTAAATCTAAGGAACTACTTTAACAACTTAATCTAATATTGTGGAAAAGAGCAATCAAATGATTTGAACTAAATCTACTCTAACAACCTAATAAGTATTGATAACAGACTGCTGCGAGTATCTCAACACACCCCCTCAAGTTAGGTATGGTGCAACAACGCCTAACTTGGATAAACGCTGAAGAAAGGCAGGCTTGGGCAGCGGCTTTGTGGGAGTGTTTGCAATTTGATCCACGGCATGAAAATATTTGACTATCACTCTGCCTGATTTCACACCGTTGCGAAGGTAATAAAGGTCTACTGCAATGTCCTTCATCTTAGTGTGGAAGACTGGATTTATGCTGAGATATGAAACACCAATGTTATCACAAAAAATGCTTGGCGTTTGTGAAACTTGATATCGTAAACTCATTCGATAGGTTATGGACCCAAGTAATCTGAGAGAGTGCATTGGCTACCGATTTATATTCTGCTTCAGTAGCAGACCGAGCAACTGATTGCTGCTTCTAATTAGAGGACCAATAGATAGGATTTGGTCCTAAGAAGAGTATATAACCATATGTGATTCGGTCACATGGATCGCCCGCCCAATCAGCATCGGCATACATATATAGATTACTATCAAAGTGACGAGATATTTGCAAACACGATGTTGTTGATTCCTTGAGATATCGAAGAACCCTTTTTACTGCTTTCCAGTGCTCCAGACTCGGGGATTGCATAAACAAAGCTAATTTGTTAACTGCAAATGCAATATTAGAACGCGTGAATGATAAGCATTAAAACTTACCCAGAGTGCATCGATACAAGGTTGCACCGGCAGGAGGTGAACCATCGCCTGCTTTTGTTGAGCACATGGGTGTCATAACCCCTTTATAGTCGGCCATATCTACATCTGGGAGAATCTTAAGTATGTATCTGGACTGTGATAAGAAAATCCCATTCGGAAAATGTTTGACTTCGATCCCCAAAAAATAGTTGAGTTCACCAAGGTTCTTTAGAGAGAACATGTCAGCCAGAGAGTTGATTACATGTGCGACAAGGGTTGGGTAATTCCCAGTAATGAGGATATCAGCAACATACACCAAAATATACATCGTGACAGCTTCAGATGTGAAAATAAACAGAGAAGCATCTGATTCATACTTAACAAACCCAATTTTAGTTAAGTGAGATTTGAGAGCTTCATATCAGGCACGTGGAGCTTGCTTTAGGCCATAAATGGCCTTTTTGAGATGGCATACATGAATGGGAAAATCAGAGTTAGCATAGACTTTCGGCTGAGCCATGAATACTTGCTCTTGCAAGTTGCCTTGCAAAAATGCATTGTTCGCGTCAAGCTGGTGAATTTTCCACTTGTTTTGAATTGCAATTGAAAGAACGGTTCTGATGGTGGTTGGTTTGAAAATCGGACTGAACGTTTCATGAAAGTCCAATCCTGGACATTGTGTGAAACCTTTTTCTACTAATCGTTCCTTGTACCTGTCAATAGAACCATTAGTTTTCCTTTTAACGCGAAATAACCTCTTACAATCAACAACATTGTTCATCGGGTCCCTAGGTACTAGTTCCCAAGTTTGGTTTCTCATTGAAGCTTCGTATTCCAGATCCATGTTATTCTTCCATTCAATGTGCTTAACTGCTTGCTTAAATGTATTTGGTGTGGGAGAAAGGTGAGCCAATAAGTTGAATTGTTTATTCGGTTTGAAGATATTATTTTTGGACCTTGTGACCACACTGGAGGGTGGAAGGGAAGCGATAGTTAGCATAATTTCTGGAGGATTCAGTGGCTGCTGGATCAATATTGGTTGGAGAGGACTGGAATCGAGTGATGGGAGAGAGGTGTTATGGGCAGCATTATTAAATAGTGAAGGAGATTGAGAAGCGGAAGGAATTATACCTAATTAAGTGGAGACTGCTGGTGGTTGCCTTTCAATTATGAACTCTTAAGTGTTTGAATGAAAGGGAAGTGTTAGGGGGATAGGAATAGGCGACGGAAGAGTTGGAACGAGATTGGAGTCCAAGTTGTGTTGGACTTCTGTATGAGTTTCTTTACAGACCTGGGACTCTATGATTTCCCATTTTAACATGGAAAACTTATTTTTCAAGTGTGAGAACATTTGAGTAAAAGAAAAAATATCTTCACAAAATTGAACATCACGACTAACGAATATTTTTTAGTGCACTGGATCAAAATAGAGGTGCGCATGATGAACAATAGAAACTCCTAAGTAAACACATGGTGTAGATCTAGACTGAAATTTATTGTGTGTATATGGTTTAAGCCATGGATAACCAAAGACAATCAAAAAAAATTAGCAAAGAGTATTTTGGAGGTTCGCCAAATAATTTTTTTGTGAAGAGAATCATTATTTAGACTAGGTGTAGGGAGTCTATTTATGAGATAGACAGCATGATGATAGGAAAAGGACCATAATTCAGATGGTAGTGAGGCTTTATTGAGAAGAGTTCGAGTTGTTTCGATAATGTGATGATGTCATCGTTCAGCTATGGCAACTCGTTGGGGTGTGTAGGGTTGGGAAATTAAATGCTCAATGTCATTGCATTGTAGGTAGTGTTTAAGAACTGTGTATTCACCCCCTCCATCAATATAAAGTGAGGCAATTTTGTGTTTAAAAAAGTTTTTCACCAAAGGATGAAATTGCGCAAAGATGGAAGCGACTTCACTTTTGTTTTTGATTGTACATAACCGAATATATTTGGTGTAATGATCAACAAAAATGCAGTAATACAACTTTTTATCAATGGATAAAATGGGTGATGGACCCCATAAATCACTAAACAAAGTTTGAAGTGGTGCATTACTATTTAAAGTGAGTCATTGAAATGGCATACGATGAGCTTTATTTGATGAGCAAGAATTACAAAACTCAAACTTTTCTTTGGTGGAAAAGGGAAGTGAAAATTTATTCTGTACTAAGTCTAGGATTTTCAAATGAGGATGACCCAAGCGGCGGTGTCATAGTTGACAAGAGGCTTTGGTGGAGGTGAAGTTGGCGGAAAGTGACATATGATCCCTCTAGGGCCACTCATAGAGTCCATGTTTATTCCAGCCTTGTACCAGCATTCTCTGAGTTTTGAGATCCTTCACAAGAAAAGAGTGTGGAAAAAATTCTATTGAGGTTAGATTGTCAGAGCAAAACTTAGCAAAAGAAATAAGGTTCTTTTTTATAGCTGGAGCACAAAGAGTGTTAGAGAGCATGAAATTATAGTTAAAAGATTTAATTTGAGTTAAACCAGTGTGAGTAATGAGAATAGTTTTACCGTCACCCATGGACACTTCCTAATTGCCAGTATATTCTTCAAGATTATCTGAATTTGTTGTGACATGATGGGTTGCTCCAGAATCATGAATCCAAGGACTTGCATCTGAGTGATGATTCGATACAAAGTTGACCTTAGTTTCAAAGTGATTGTGCGATTTTAAGCGACACACATTAGTTGTGTGACCGATCTTTTGGCAAAGTTGGTATTTCACCGCTTGCCTGGGCTGTCTCCCATTTTGTTGATTGCCAAGGTATGCCTGTCATGGATCTTGTGGTTTCGAAGATTGATTAGGGAAGCGGCGATTATTCTTCTGATGTTGGGGCTGAAAGTTGGTCCTTTGTGCAACTGCTACCATGATGATGGAGGATGATTTCTCAATATATTGATGTTTGAGAAAGAGTTCATGGTCCATGAGTTTCTGAAATAGCTCCTTAAAGCTTAAGGTTGTGTCACGCGCTCTTATAGCGGCAGTGATTTCACGGTACTCATGACCTAGGCCACTTAAGATCTTGACTGCTAGTTCATCATCAGCCACTGGAGAGCTTGCTACTTTGAGAGCATCAGCAATTGATCTGATCTCCTGTAGGTAAGTAGCAACTGTCTGGGAAACTTTTTTCAAGTTTTGCAACTGATCTCGCAAGCTAAAAATGCGAGTGTGACTCCTATTGGCATAAGTTGTATGAAGGAGATCTCATGCTATTTTTGTAGAGGAGATAGTTGCAACAGTGGGAGCAATGGTGTGGTCAACTGATGCCATCATTGCCTGTTGAATTAGTTGGTCTTGGCAAAACCACATCTCATATTCAAGATTTGAGAGAGTACTATCAGTTTGTGTGATAGTGGTTGGCGGAGCAAATTTGGCACTAGTGAGATGCTCAAGGAGATTGTGTCCATTGAGTAGCATCACTAGTTGCGCCTTGAGTTTAACTTGCAGTTTGATCGGTAATTGGGCAGCTAGATTGAACTGTACCACATGAGTGGTAGTCGAGATTGCAGCGGCACTGTCACTTGTGGTAACTGGTACAATCATATTTTTTACGCGGAGAGAGAGGAAAAAATTGGATCAGACTCGTGAGAGCTTTAGAGGGGATCTGAAACCATAAAGAGATTGAGAATCAAAGTAAATTTGAATGATCTTATTCAATCGTAACATCAACTTAAATACAGGTAAGATGTAACTAACTTGACTAATTCTAAGGAACTACTCTAACAACTTAATATGTAACTAACTTGACTAATTCTAAGGAACTACTCTAACAACTTAATATGTAACTAACTTGACTAATTCTAAGGAACTACTCTAACAACTTAATATGTAACTAACTTGACTAATTCTAAGGAACTACTCTAACAACTTAATATGTAACTAACTTGACTAATTCTAAGGAACTACTCTAACAACTTAATATGTAACTAACTTGACTAATTCTAAGGAACTACTCTAACAACTTAATATGTAACTAACTTGACTAAATCTAAGGAACTACTTTAACAACTTAATCTAACCTTGTGGAAAAGATTGAATCAAATGATTTGAACTAAATCTACTCTAACAACCTGATATGTATTGATAACAGACTGCTGCGAGTATCTCAACAAAAATATGTGTAACTACATAGAGAGGTAAAGATACAAAGTACAAAGAGAAAAAAAGAAGGTGAAAATATAAAATACAAAGAAGAGAGGTGAAATTATAAAATACAAAGAGGAGAGAGGTGAAAATATAAAATACAAAGAGGAGAGAGGTAAAAATTTAAAATACCAAATACAAAGAGAGAGAAAGAGACAAAAAAACAAAATACAAAGAGAGAGAAAGGGAAGAGGTGAAAATATAAATACAAAGAGGGAGATAGGTGAAAATACAAAGAGGACAAGAGGTAAAAATATAAAATACAAAGAGAGAAGGTAGGGGGGAGGGGGGGGGGGGGGGTAAAAACACAAAATACAAAAAGAGACAAAGTGAAACTATAAAATATAAAGAGGCAGAGAGGTAAATATACAAAATATAAAATACAAAGAGAGAGAGTGGTGAAAATACAATATACAAAGAAAGAGATATAGGGGTGAAAATATAAAATGCAAAGAGATATGAGTGAAAATACAAAATACAAAATACAAAGAAAGGAAAAGAGAAAGGACATGTGAGACAGTGAGAGAGAGGAAGAGAAAGAGGGAAATGGGGATAGAGGCGAGATTTTTCGTTTGAAGCTCAACATCTCAAACAATAGTTATAAATTGCAATTACTCGAACAATAGTTATAGATCTCTAATAATGTCCAAATGATAGTCATTTTTAAGGTTTGTCAACAAACAACCCATTTTGGAAACCTCATTTCTCTATGTATATTTTATACGAAAAAGGGTTGACATGGTTTTAACATATTAAAAAAGGTTCAAAATGTCTTTCTTTCAATTATTGGATTAGATTTGCCTTTCTTCTATTTATATTTAATTCAAAATGCTCCTTTCCCACTAATTTGGATCAAATATTAACACTATTTTCAAACTCAAACTTGCCCCTCCATTAACTGTACAGTTATAAGAAATTTAATCAAACACGTGGTCAATTTATTTTTTACACCTCCCATTTTCAATAAAACCTACACTCATTATGCAATTAACAACTCCCCCATACACATCATAAGGACTAAACGTCGAATTGAACTCTTAATCTCTTCAAATTATTTTGACATTCTTTTTGAAAATATAGTGGGTGTGTTTGGTATGAATAAATATTTTCTCGAAAATATTTTTCATTTTTTCCATGTTTGGTTGGCTTAAATGTTTTGGAAAATATTTTCCAAATCATCATATTTTTCTCAAATTTATTTATTTATTTTAAGGAAAATGACTTTCCTTCAAAACTTATGGAATACATTTTCCAAAACTGTCCTCCAACCTCAAATAAAAAAAATTCTTACCCTACCCTGATTACCCCCTCCATTAAAAAAAATAAAATTTTAAAAATTTCCTTTTTAAAAAAAAAATCAATTTGTTTTGTCCCTACCCTCCCCCCTACCCCCAAACAAGCCCATCCCCCCAACCAAAAACATTAACAACTTAAAATTTTATTTTCGAAAAACAAGTCAAATTTTAAATTTTTTGATTTTTTTTACCCCACCAAACCCTGACTACCCCTACCTCCACTTCCCACAAAGAAAAAAAAAATTAAGTTTGTTCTTGAAAAAAAATTCAAATTTTCATTTTCTTTAAGCCACACCTACCCC
>NW_006239082.1:1156536-1186019 GCF_000226075.1 Solanum tuberosum | reverse complement strand
CCACACACATATAAAAGAAATTTAAATTTTTTAAAAAAAAATAATCTCAGTTTGAAAGTTAGGTATCGAGTCGGGTGTGGTTGTATCTTGGTTTGAAAATAGGGGTTGAAATTTAAATTTGAAAGTCAAATCTTCAATCTCGCGTCAATTGTTGGTTGTCGAGATCGGATACTGATTTGGAAGTTGGGTCTCAATTCCAATGGAGAAGTCGAAACCCAGATTGATGGATCGTATTCAAGTTGGATGTCGAAGTCAGGTCCTGTGTCGGATATCTAGTCTCAATTTGACTATATCGGGTCGAAGTCAGGTCCTGTGTCAGATTCCATCAAGAATGCTTAAAAAGTTTTCATAATATAAAACACAAAATTAATTCAATACAAATTCATCAAAAATAAAATTTTACAGATCATTGAATAAAACACTAACATAAGTTGTTAGACAAAGTGATGAAAGAAGGGAAAAACCCACAAAAAGAAGTAGGTATAAACCAAAAAATTGCCATGATTGTGATGATATCTTTGAGAATTGATCAGTTGAAATGATTTCTCTTTTGACATGTTGAATGGAGGAAAAAAAATTAAGAAAATGACATAAATAGTCCCTCAACTATAGGAGTAGGTCTAAAATGGTCCCTGAACTATACACTTAACGGATTTAGTCCTTCAACTATTCAAAAACTTGTCAGTTTTGGTCCCTTAACTATACACTTATCGATTTTAGTCCTTTAACTATAAACTTACCGATTTTAGTCTTTTAAGTATTCAAAAACTTATCAAGTTTGGTCTTTATCCATTTTTTTAATACAAATAGCTTAGGTTTATATTAATAGAATCTATGCCTCGAGAAATTAAATCATTTAGCAACTTTTTCTGTTGGTTCTCTCTCCGTTACTTTTTCTTCAAATTAACCTTACGCGAAGAACCTTAACCTCAACGATTTAAAATAAAATTCACGAGGAAAGAAAATATAAGTCATAATTTTATTCAACAGAGGATAAAATGAAGCATATTATTGTTACTAATGACTTGAATATGTTAAACTTTATTATAAAAAGAAAAAGTTATTATCCGTTAAATCCAAAGTTTGTACTCCAACGATTTCATTGAACAGAATTTGTTTAATTTTTCAGAAATGGTAATTTATAAAATGGTAGAGTTGCAATTTTTTAAACTTTTTTTAAAAATAGATCAGTTTTATTATTCTATTCATTTTATTTTACTTAAAGAAAATTGAGTAAATTAAATAAAATTCGCATTGATTAGCATGATGCATGATAAGTTTCTCGAACAAAAACTATCAAAGTTTAGGATAGTGCGTATTAAAAACCAAAGCTATTTGTATTAAAAAAAAATGGACAAAGACCAAACTTGATAAGTTTGTGAATACTTAAAGGACTAAAATCGGTAAATTTATAGTTTAAGGGACTAAAACCGGTAAGTGTATAGTTAAGGGACCAAAGCTGACAAATTTTTGAATAGTTAAAGGACTAAATCCGTTAAATTTATAGTTCAGGGACCATTTTAGATCTACTCCTATAGTTGAGGGACTATTTATGTCATTTACTCTAAAAAAACTACAAGGAAATTATAGTTTTATTTCATTGTTTTTTTGGTGAAGATCCAAAGTATACCTCCAAGGAATTGGCAAAGTTCCACAAAAATAGGGATGAAATTTGTCATGAAGACGAAGATACAATAATGAGTATGATTTCTCTAGCTTTTATAGATAGCTCCTGAAGAGGAGCATCGGAAGGAATACTGAAAGGGACACATGAGTTGAAGAAGTGGGCTTAAAGGTAAAAACAAAATAGAGGTAAAACCCCAAAAGTACGAAAGAAACATAAAAGTAAATTTCAAGGTGCTATATATGTATATATATACACACATGAGTATTCTAAATTTCAAGGTGCTATATATGTATATCTATACACACACATGAGTATTCTAGGCCGGCCTATGTAGCACCCTTAGAATTCAGAAAGTATTTAGACGGACTAAACAGAGTCCGATATAGTCAAAACAATCTGGAGGTACTAATATGCACAAAAATATCATACATGGACACTCAAACAATTAGGGGCAAATTTGATCAAATAAATGAAAAGAGATCATTTTTCAATCAAATTGGTTAAAGAAAGGACAAATCTGATCTAATAACTACTAAGTTAAAAGAACATTTTAACACTTTTTGGCATTTTATATCATGAATCAACAGGAGGGTATGGTTATTATTTTATAGACAGATAGTAAAAAACATTTCTAGTACCATAATGTTGAATCATGAAAGGGCATGTACCTTAATCCTTGCATTAATAAGAAACAAAAGGTTAAACTATTTTAAATGTTCTTGTTTTCGGAATAGAACATTTATTACAGTTGACACCTTTATGTACAATCTCCATAAAAACATCTCCAAAGCTTTGATTCGTGATACTAAAAGTTACTGAGCCAAGCTATTAAATTATTATTTTGCATCACTCCAGTAAGGTTTTGACTGAGGGGGTCGACGAAGCCCAGGGATCTGCAAACAAAGTTACCATCTTAATGCATTTTCACTAAAGTTGTAAGAACATGTGTGCTTACAAGTAACACTGCAAAAATATGTTTTATTCTAAAAGGTAACCAAGATATCGAAGAACAAAATTCGACCAAGAATGGCCTGGTGATAGACCCTCTGCCTCTAAAAAAAGTCTTTTGAGTCATGAAGTGATACATAGGGTCCAGTACGGATGACAATGGGGCGGAGCGGTTTTTGGGCTATGCGGAGGGGATGCGGGTATAAGGTTATGCGGGGCGGGTTACGGGTCTATACATATTTAAACAAAACAAAAGCTTAAAAAATTATGACTCTAATTTTATGTAATGATATAACCTTCCAAATACTATATTCATCAAAACAATACAATAAAATATTATACGTACATTATGAAACAATATATAACCATCCAAAAAAAAGTGTTACTTGCTCAACACGTGGCGACCTTATTACCTGGCAATGGCCTCCCTGCTTCTTCTTTCTATTGTTGTGGAGTTGATGTTTAGTATTTATTTTTCCTTTCTAACCCATACAATTTCCTTATATATAAAATCAAAATGATTGGAACATGGTGGATGTACCTGATGAGGCTATGTATCGGTGGTTATAATAAGATTTGTGGGTTGAGTTGGACTGGATGGAGGTGTGAGCCATTTATATGGACTAGACGGTGGTGAAGCCATTATGTGGGCGGGTTCATGTGGGGCGGGGAGGAGCAGGGCAGGGAAAAATTAAAAGAAAAAAAATTGTTAGGCGGGGCGGGGCAGATAGAAGTGTCCGCAAGTTAATGTGGGTTTGCCCAGCCCCCGCCCCACCCCATTTGCCATCCCAGGGTCCGGAGTCTACCGTACCCGAAAAAGATTAAATAAGAAAAAAAATATTTTTGGCTGTTAAAATATCATGCTAGACACTTCAAAGTAGTCCAATAGCAAGTTCCGCAAACTAACCTCAATTCCATGTGGGCCTATTCGGTTATGGGAAATGAAATTGAGTACCAAAGTGACAAATTCATCAGGCACATCTTCCTGCAATGTTCAAAGGACAAACAAATATTCAGAAGTACAATCCAAATTTAAACCAATTGGCATCTTAAGAAAATTAAAATGGACCTGTATAGCATGGCCTGTGTGTCTGACGACCACCATTTGGAACTTCCCTTGCATTTGACCTATTGTGAGTGTTCTGTGACAATAAAGAGAAACTATTGACAAATTGGTCTCATGCTTTATCAAAACACAAGCTAGAGCGATGTAATTCATGCTTCTAGCATATATTTTTTTGATAACTGATAACATAGTTCATGCTTCTAGCCTTAAACATCCCCAAATGTTATGAAATAAGCTTTTAGAATCTTTCATCGGAAAAAAAAATCTTAACCTCTATCCGGATAGAGATTCTACTTCGTAGCTTCTCTTAAGACATTGGGTTTTAAAGTACATTATATCTGGAAAAGGCATCTTGAACGAGTCCTCTGAACAAAACAAGCATCATGGAGAACACAAATATAAACAAACTCAACTGTAACAAATCCAATGGTATATCGAAGCTCTACAATGAAGACATTATTTTTGTGAGAGAGAAAGTAAGGTAGATATAATGAAGGGTATTTGCACAAGAAAACTGTTACCCAATAAAAATCATAGTGACATCTATTTACTTGGAAACTAGGTAGTTCCCACGTACATGTTCTGAACATTGATTGTTTTTGTTGGATATAGGTGTAGAACCCTATATAAAAGGGTTAGAGTGCTGAGCATAAACACACTTATTTCTCTAATATCTTTGTATGTCTGTTTCAGTTCCATTAGAGGTAGTAAAGGAGAGCGCTAGAGGATAATACACTTCTCTGAAACCAAATGACATCACTATTGCTTTTACAAGACTCTATTCTTAGTTCATAGACATATAATGACAATGCCAGAAAGGTAGTCATTTATGTAATTGATAGATAAATGGCAGTCCTCTATTGCTTCCATTGATATGTCCGCTGTTTGCTGCTCGTTTATTCATATACTGAACAATGACAAGTCTCCAGAGATTCTAAGCAGACTTTGACAATTCTACTTTCTGTTTAGGATTATACACATTCCCAACCAATAGATAGTTAACTAGGATAAGATAGGCAGTCATTTAGAGATACTTTTGCGAGAGCGATGGCCATGCAATTTCTCATTACAAGTGAGACTGCAAGCATTATATTGTTTAGGAAAGCCATGCACATAAATTGTTTCGATGACTCATTATTAAGTTGGATCAGAAACAGGAATATAAGGAACCATCAGGTGTACTTGAACCACATATCAGAATAGGAATATACAGAAACATCTTGCATACATAACTACATAGTGGTGAAGCTTCACATGCATACTAGCATCAATATAGAATTCAGCACAACCTTTGATACAGGTAAAAGTACACAACCTGTCAAGTCTGTCTGTCCCAGCTAAAAGCAATATCTTTGGCACAGGAGATGACAAAAACTTTTCTGAAAGGCCTTCATACCTGAGACGAGAGCATTATAGTTTCAGGTTCAAACTGGCATATGCTAGAATGGAAAACAATATGCTCAACATCCTGTGCAGCACTACTAGATATCAGAACTCTTGAAGCATGATAGAGACTGCAGTTTCAAAAAAATATTTCTCAATTCTAAAACCTAGTCAATGCCATTCTAAAAGTAAAGTAGCAGTTATATAAATCCAGAGGGAATTAAATAAAAACAAATTTATTTGAAGAGGAGTTTTAACTTGCAGGTTCTGTATTCTGAGACTAGATGAGAGATTATCTGTCATTTCTTCTACATTGCATCATGTAATACGTCAAGGGAACATACACAGAGTAGAACCACAAGCTTGGGTACCGACAATCATAAGAGCTTAACAATTAGTCCTTTTTCATTTTGAATACTTTAAGTGTTTATGATAAATCATAATAGTATCTTTTTCTTAATACCTTACGGTTTGGTTTAAGGGAAAGAATTAAAAGAACCCTCACCTCTACCAATGTAGAAAATTAAACAATTAAGTTCTAGAGATCCTAAAAATACGCTATACAAAAGCATTTTTGATAGCTCCATGGGCAAGGATGAAGCTATAGAAGCCCTCATAAGATTGTCGTCAAGGTCTCAAGCTAAGGAGTTGCAAGCCACGGTTGTTGGGGTTCAATGGGAAATCAAGAAGATGTATGTCGTGGAAGAAGAGCCCAAGAATTGTACCAAATAGTAGGCTAAGTTCTAACATATTTCATGGTCCAAATCCAAGCCCAAGAGGAGGAAGATTGGGGCCCAAAGGAGAGACCAAAGGGGGCATATTAGCATGCCCAAAGGAGCTGAAAATTAAAGCCCAAAAAGGCTGAAATCGCGCCCAAAAACACGAGCTGATTCACACCCAAATTGAGTGCAAGTTTTGGTGCATATATTGTCACTTATTTCTTGTTTTGTTAGGGAAGAAGTTTGGCATTATTTTACATCCTTTCCTAGTTAGGGTTTAGCATTTGTAATTTCCATAAAAGTATGATTTGAATCTCCTACTATTGAGGATAGATTTCCCCTATATATAGGTGTGAATTTTGATATTTTTCATAACAACATTATTATTATTTGAGGGTTTCTCTTTTTACATCTCTGTGTATTGGCTACTTGGAATTTATTTACAACTGTTAGAATAAGAGTAGAAACAAGAATAGAATTGTAATGCCCCGCAATTTCTAAGCATAGATCCGCATCTTGCTCTGTATGCATGTAAACTCGAACCCGAGGATTTATAATTTGTACATGTGTATTAAGGTCCTCTACTAAGTATGTGAAGTGTATAGAATGTGGTTTAGGGTCATAAAAAACCTATAGCACTACAGTGAGTTCAAGGCCTTTCTATCGGCTAAGTTTTTCGCAAGAGTTAATACAAGGGTCAACGTCAAACGACCATATCTCTCGGAATAGTAAGAGTTAGGTGACCAATGACCTATCAAATTAAAGGTCAACGAGTCTTCTTTCCAATGCCACCGACCGCTCGTCAATCTGACTCTTGCGTAAAATGTTATGAGCATTTTACCAAAAGACTATCAGAATGGCCGTGTGCGCAGCACCAAGACAATGTTTCTGTGTCCGCAATATTAAGTTGCTCTATTTATTAATTTAAGTTAGGGGTTCACTTGGGCAGTCATCTTGGACAACTTCTGGTTTATTTTCTCTCAAATTCTCTCCTCTCCTTCATCTCCAACACCAAGGTATGTTCCTCATATGTATCTCAAGTGTTTTTACACAATTCCAATCTCTAATCACGAATTCTTAACAATATTCTAACATCAAATCCTCCTCCCATATCTAGTGAAAAACAAGAACTCATCTCAAGGTACAAGAAGAGACTTTTGGGGTTCCTCTTCAATGTTAGAGTTTCAATTGGAGTGATTCAAGGTATGTAGGACTCCAATGAGGAATTTCTTTCATCCACATGCCCAAAATTCCTCAATTATCATGAATTGAATTCAATAGTTAGGGTTTATAAACCCACTTTCAAATTCACCATTTTTATAATCCAATTGCATCATTTCTTAAATTACTTACTCATGATTATGAATTTTGACTCTTATATTTCCTTTTTATGCTTAGCAAGGTTTTCTATTGTCATCCCTACTAGTTCTTGACTTGATTTTTGCCTATGATTCTTGAAATTTATATTTCAAAACATGATTTTAGCGTCTTTATGTTATTGTGAAAATTATTTTGATAATCTACTAGTTATGCATGTTCTAGAAAATTCTTCTCATGATTTGAAAGATATGTCTTAGAAAAAGATTCCAGCACATGATTTTAGAAAGCGAGATTTGAGCTTCGTCTCACAACAAGATAAGTTTTAGAAAGAGATTTTGAACAAGACTTGTGATAAGCTTAACAGATATTTTATTATGAGCTATATGGTTAGTATGTTGTGGGAGTTGTATTTAGCACCGAGCGAACGAGGGTTCTAGATAGCCCAAATTCCAAAACTATGTGCTACCGTAGGATTATCTTTCATCGTTTTATTGATTGACCATTTGACTCTGAGAGGCTCAGATTAGTGGATCCACATTAGACAAACAAGTTCAATACCCTGACAAGGTATAGGGCAGTCCTCCCTAATTGGGATTGTAAGTTGGTGCATCATGAGCTCACACGAAGTATGTCGGTTACGAGAAACTCCCACCTAAAAGATTTACTTAATTTATTTTATGTTTTCTTGATATTATCAGTATAAGATTTTCATATATGCATCCTTTCAAATATGATTTCAGAAAATATGGTCTCAGATATACATTTTTGTTTCTGTAATATTATGTCATGTCACAGTTTTGACTCTCAGTTCTTCAGTTATTGTTTGCGTAGAACTCATGCTCAGATTTATAATTCTTTCAGTTGCTTGTCTAATTGTTGATCTCGGCCCTTACCTTGCATACCAATCCATTCCATGTATTGACTCTACTTTGCACTACATTGTTTCATGATGTAGATTTCAGCACCCTGATAAGGATTCATGGGCAGACGTTCCACTAAGTTCCTCTACTTTCAGCATTGAAGTGAGTCCTCCTCGCATTCAGAGGACTTCAGTTGTGAGATTAGATTTTATTCACTTCAATTGTGTTAGCTTTCAGGCAATCCGGGGTATTGTCCCAGCAAATCGTTTTATTCAATTTAGAGGTTTCTAGACATTAGTACTCAATTGTAATAGACATATTCTTGAACTTTATTTCAGTTATGCTTTTAGTTTATAGCTTCCACTTTAGTTTTCATATGATATGCTATGCCAAGGGTTAGCTTGGGATCACTTGTGGTTCCAAGTACCATGTCTCGGCTAGATTGTAGACTCAGGTTTGACAAGAATATAGAATACTACTTGCAAAAGGATTGTAATGTAGTGTCCTACTTGGAAAAGGAGTCCAATGTAGCATCTACAAATAGGGTTTCAATGTAATAATTTAGAGACACAATTCAATAATGGAAAAAGGCATAAATTCACCCTTCAACTTGTACTGAAAAGTCAGTTACACGCTTAAATTATCATGACGATCTATTACACACTTATTTTGTTAAAAGTGTAACTAATACCACCCCAGAACTGACGTGGAAATAAAATTAAATAAAAAAAATAAAATAGGCGCGTTTGAGACGAAAATAAAGTCAAAAAAATATTTTTTTTTTACCCCCACCCCCTTTGTTCTCCTTCTTCGTGCTCATCTTCTCATATTCTCCAGTAGACTTCTTCTTCTTTATTTTTTTTCTTATCACAACTCTACAATTTCTCACTCAATTTACTTGAGAATTCTCCACTAATTTCCCACAAATTCACCAAAAAAGGTAATTTGCTAATCTAAAATTTACAACCCATTAGCATCAAAAGAACATTGAAGAGTCGACCCCTAAATTCCCAAACAATTATTACCAAGAAAAGTTAATTGCTTCCCACCCCATATACCAAAATTATCAATTTTACAGAGCGTTGCGAATTTGATAGAGCGGGGTTTTGGGTTCAATGTTGATTTATACATAGCAAAATCAAAATTGGCTCGACAATATAAAATTGATCAGTATCAAACTAAAATATTTATTTCAAGTTTCACAACCCCCTACCATCAAAACACTAATAACTAAAAAGAAAAATTCAAAACAAACCATCACCAATTAAGGTTCATTTTACCCATAGTTGAAAAACCCAGAAGAAAGGAAGATGATTAGACATGGCTAAGAAGCAGAGAAAGATAAGGTTTGGGTTCAAAATTCATGTCAGTTATGATGACAAGTGGGGTGAAACCATATTGGGTAATAACTTTGATTTAATTTGCTATCCATATCCCCCACTCCTTCACGGACATTCCAACCACCGCTGCTACTCCGGCGATCTTATCTGTCACAATAGTTTGTATGATATGTTTTGTAATCAGAAGAAAGGATTGAAAATGGAGTCATTCAGATGAGGAAAAAGTGAAAAGAAAAAAAATGGTGTCATTCAAGTGAGGAAGAAGAGAGAAGATAGAGGTAAAAATCGTTGGGAAAAAAGTGAAAAAAAGAAAGAGAGAAGATAGAGGCAAAATTGGTTGGAAAAAAAGTGAAAAAAATTTAAAAAAATTACACTGTATTCTTGCATAGATCTGGCAGGCGCGTGCGCACAACGCTAGTATGTGTGACTGGTTTTGTACATTAGAAGGTGGTATTAGTTACACTTTTAACAAGAATAAGTGTGTAATAGGTCGTCATGATAGTTTAAACATGTAACTGACTTTTCGAAATAAGTTCAGGGGTAAATTTATGCCTTTTCCCTTCAATAATACTCTTCTCCAATATTTCTCGCATGGTATCATAGCTTCTACGGTCCTGGTAGAGCATAAAAAAAAGATTCCACAGTCGGCGGGCGATTATAATTCATACAGCTGCCCATATAGCCAATGATTATGTTGGCAAAAGTTGGCAATACTATATGCATGAAAAATAATCATGCTGAGAAGGAATGATTTGAGAAGCATCTGAGACAAAAAAAGTAGTCACCGTGCTTCTTTGTGGTGGCTTCTTAGATTTGATTTGTGTAGCACTATGCATCTTTCCAGTGACTACTTTCTCATATGCGTCGCACTATGCATCTGGTGACTACTTTCTCATACTTGATTTGTGTAGCACCGTGCAGCTCTTCAGTGAATACTTTCTCATATTTGATTTGTGTAGCACTATGCATCTTTTCGGTGATTGCTTTCTCATATCTAATTTGTGTAGCACTGTGCATTAATCCTGACTACTTTCTCATATCTGAGTTACGTAGCACTGTGCATCATTTCGGTGACTCTTCATATCTAATTTCCGTAGTTTTGTGCATCTTTTTGGTGACTCCCCAGATGTGACGTATGTAATTTCACTTTTCGTCAGTGTTGTATGAAAACCAACACCACCAAAAGGTACAGTGTCTCCCTGCGATAAAACTACAACCAGCGCCGCTATGAATCGACCTCCTATGGGCTTCACACGCTACCCAGGAGATCATCACCTTTGATGAGATCTGACCATGCATCGGCGCGTGAGACTATTCTGACCACTTTTTCGGCGAATTTGTTGTTCAAATTCTACTAGTCTCTTGATTTTGAGACAACTCAGATTTTATACCAATTTCTGGCAGTTTTTTAATTTGTTCCTTTACAATTGAGGTTGCCTAGACATCCAAAGTAGTCCTTACCAGTTTTCTTGCAGATATCTTCATCAAGTCCCTCATTAGTCCTCGTATTAATCACATCTATAATAAGCTCGATACTTATGGCATGTATGTACCAGCTTGAGGGGGAGTGCGAGAATAGGAGTAGGAACAAGAATAGTATACATAACCCTACTTGGAAAAGATTATAATGCATTCTGGTTGGAAAAGGAGTCTAATGTAGCGTCTATAAATAGGAGTCGAAGTTTGGGGATTTTATTCTTAAATTTCGCTTATTTTTAATTTTCTTCCTTTAATCTTCGTACTTTTGCTTCCACATTATTTTCTTGTTTTTCGTTCAAGTAACCCGATTCTTATCAATTTTGCAAACAATTCAATGATTGAAGGCCCACTAAATAGTAACTTCAGTATTTTAATTTGTCTCAGGTACATAGATGTCAGGAAATGTGAAGGCATGTGTAACAAACTGGCAAGGACAGTGGCAAGGAAAAATATAGGTTTCTAACGCCAATGTGCATCCTATGGTTAGTTTGATCAGAAAGAAATCATTGGTGCTTTGAAGAAAAACCAGAAGCAATGTGTAGATTTAGATGTGTTTAACTGTTGAATATTTGGTGTAATAAGAAAATTATTCATGATTTTATTCATGTATACAGACTCCTTACATATTTAAAGGAGTAGGTCCACCATAATCTGTAACATCTCAGAGCCTTCTTTTCGTCTTGGTACTGAATGGATTCACTTTTTTTTATTTGATTCATACCTGCGTAAAGGCTTTTCCTGATTAAGGAAGAAGACTAGAAGGTAGAGCTCTGAACTGAACCCAAAGGCTAGATCCCATTTCTCAAGTGATAGTTACTTTTTGGGGTTAGTCTGACTTCATTCTAGTTGGTAGGTGTGCGAGTAAGAGGGTAATAAGCGAAACTATATGAACTTCAGTCTTTACAATTGTACCCTCCCTCCAGAAAATAAGGTTGAGAGTGCAAGGAAAGGTAATTCATACCTTACTGATCACAAAAGACTAAATATTCATTCGGTTGGCGTAGTAATTTAAAGTGACTGCTATCTTACTGAATGAATTGGTCTACCATGACCTTCAAGATCACAGGCAAGGGAGAAGAAAAATAAAAATGATTTTGAAATTGCACAGAGAACCAAAAAACAGTTTTTCCCTAATTGCTAGACAACTTATGCAACACAGTCCCCCATGGTCTCCTAGGACCCTAAATCAAAGATTCAGTGATTTTTGATGCAGCACAATATGTCAGGATATATAAAAGATTTAGACTGGATAAGCAGAAAGAATAGCTCATACCACCCTCTCCAAAACTGTTCAGTTTCTTCAAGTCTTGCTCTATGCGTGTAACTGCAGTATAAGTGTTTGTCAATGGGTAATTAGACGCATCAAAAGACAACACCAAAAAAAAAAAATTACATCTACAAAACCTGCATACTAATACAAGTCTGAAAAAGAAAACTGAAAGACAGAACTCCCCCTTCCCATTACCATCCCTAAAATAAAAAAATAAAAAAAAAAAATAAAAGGAAAGAAATGCCATAAAATATACATGGTTACACACCATTTTTTTGACTCATCATATCTCAACGTGCTGGGGATTGATACACAGGCAGAGTCGATATTTCTCAAAGAGCCTGATTTGATACTCCATTCAATCTGTAGATGCATAAAATTTCCAAATAAAAACATGAGAGCTGCAAAAGATCTAAGGGATAAGAAGAGCTCCTATAAAACTCAAATCCTGACAAAGTAGAAGCGACATATAGGAAAAATACGTATAAACCAGGATGTTTTCTGGATATAACAGATAAATCATGCTATGTTAGAGGAGTAGGAAAAAGGTTTGTGAGTAAAACTTCACAATGTTATGGTGTGAAAGTTACTTAAGATGACAAGGAGATGTCATATGGAAAATCGTTCACCTGATTATATGACATTGGTGGTCAGACACTCAAGACTGTATTTGTCAACAAAAAAATAACAAAAATAAGTGCATGTACTTATTCTTTGATGAAGTAAATGATTTCATTGATGGCATCAAGAGGATGCAAATATTACAAAAGATATTACATCCAAAAATACTGAGCTAGCTCCATAGCAAAAACAATGTGTTCGTTTTATTAAATTAGAAACAATTTGTTGTTTAACAGGCACAGGACACGAAGCGAACAGCAGTAACATAATATAAATAATCAAAATATAGACTATTGCAGAGTACTCCCTATGATAGTGATTTCATACTTTCATGGAAAATAAGTTATTTTTGGGTTGGGCTGGGTAGATTGAATATAAACCAAACCCAACCTGAGAAACAAGGCTACTTGACTAAAAACAAAATAATAAAACTTTGCTCAATATGATAAGAGGTGCGCAAGAATGCTGTCAGAAATGGAAGGAGTTTTAAGCATTGGGTACCGCTTTTTCAGGGGTCGAGAAATGCTGCATTCTGTTCGATAGTATCTTCTGCATATGAATCAATGATGCCATTGCTGTACCCTGATATATTAGGAAATCAGTACAAAATGAAATAAAAAGCATATCCTAAGAAGTTAGAAAGACTGACAACCTCAACAACATCCACAACCACCAAGCCAGCCAAACTTGGAAGTGATTTCTTTGCAGCAACATGAACTGCAACTGCACCTCCCATACTGTGACATAAACTGAAAACTCTAAGCACCACCTCTTATTTGTGGTACAGAAAACATTTTAACCCAAGCATGCAGGTGATTAAGATATAAAGCAAAAATAGTTAATTCATAGCAGGACAAAAAATTCTTTCAAGGGAAAACATGTAAAGGGTTTTTCCTTATTTCTTATGCTTGCAAACCATTTCAATGTTGGTAACAAATATCTAGGAAGAAATGACAGGAATTCAGACCAACCAAAAAATGGAGAAAAGTAAAACAACAAAAGATACATTTCATGACTCTTCAGACTGGAAGATAAAATGGAAAAAGGCAAAGAAATGTGGCAAATCAATGAGTTAAAAATTCCAAGTAATCATCAGTCTGATCGTTGCGACAGAGATCGATTTGGTTTACAGACCACTGCTACACTAATACAAGTCATTCTGTTATAAAACTACTGAGCTAATGTAAAAAAATGGTTCAGGGAAATTGCATCCAAGTAAAAAGCTTTGTGCCTCTTAGCTTGCAGCTACTTAGCAATGTTATAACACAGAATCTTTTATTTAGCTTAACACAGCAGAGATGACTGCAAAGAAATCCTCCAAACATTTTGGCATGAACAGAAATGGCTACTTTAGATTTATGTACCAAGGCTGAATGCAATCTAAAGTGCTGTATATAGAGTCTCCAAAGAATTGATTCTTTATTAGTCCTAAAACTGTATGATCCTGAAAACTATGTTTTTGATTAGCATATAATACTTATTTGGGACTGATCTCCTATGGGTTGTTCTGCTCCCAGCATCGCATACACCTTTAGTGCTGTAAGTAGATATTTATCTATTCACAAAGTTACTCCCAACATAGTAACTAGTCAAATAAAGGCGTAAATAATTGAATATGAACTAACTTCATGAACAAAGTACAACCTGTGGCCAACAAGCACAATTGCAGGCGGAGCATCTCCATACATGGTCTTCAAAACAGAAAACACATCACTGCATAGCCTCTGCAACCAATTAGTCCACCATAACATGGGAATTGGGGCAAAAAAAGTTTCTCAAAAGCATTAAATGCTGCAGCTCATAGTAGCAAGATACATCGTTCTTAGGTACCTCAATAGACAAATCTACATCATTTTGTGTAGATGTTTTTCCATGTCCTCTTAGATCCATGGCCACTATCCTAGCTTTCTCCTTAATTTTGCTTGCTGCCAATGCAAATGAGAGCCTGAGAAAATAAAACTGCATAGATTTAGCATACTGTTTTGAATTTCAAAATTGATGTTCAACTACTTCATAGCAAGACACAGATAGAGGGAGAGAGCAAGCAAAACCATTCACCAACAGTCTCTGTACCCTCCAACAGAAAGAAAATTTCCAAGCAACTTGAATTAACTAAAGAATTCACTAAATAAACTGACTAAATGGTATAAGAGCATGGACACCAAGATTTTTTTAAGGTCATTGACTGACCTATTAAAAAAAGGGAGTCACTCAGTAACTTCTTGAACAGAAGGCTACTGGCAAAGCAAGATACCTAGCATTCAAGGAAAAAATAAAACATAAAGTAGTTGCACTACATTTAATTTTATTCTCAAATCCACCACCTAGGTTTTTACCCAGCTCCTTGTCTTCACTAAGTTTCCTCATTTGTAAGATGAAAGCTTCCAAATATCCCCAAAAAGTCAGCACAAATTCCTCTTCCACGCAAGTTCTCAGCTAGAAGACACTTGAACTCCCAAGTCCATTCCCTTGAGAATTGACACAAAGCTACAAAAAGATTCTTTATAGCACGCCAAGCTTGTGACTATTAAAATACAAATTTGTGGCACAACCACAATAACAGCTGTGGACTTTGGGTTTCCCTTGTTCAACATCTCTTTGATTCTCTCAAGAATAGCTGATTGAGTCTTAGCTAGATCGATGATCTAGAAAATTGGCAGGGATAGGAACACAGCTTGGAGGACTACCTCACTATGTCTTTAAATTGGCAGGGATAGAAACACAGCTTGGAGGAATACCTAACTATTTCTCTTTTTTTTTATAACCGAGAAATCCACGAGGGCTAGCTGGCACGGAGTTCAGAACTCGATGGTTAATGAGCCTACCTCCACTCTTCTCCACTTAAATACCTAGCGTTTGTCTATGCTGTGGAAGGGTTCAAACCAGTAACGTGCACCGAACCTACATATAATGGGTGCGGTTTTATCACTAGACCGAAACCAAGGGCAACTACCTCATGTCCTTTAAAAAAACTTATTTAGAATGAGAGAAACAATAGATTGTTCCATACTAGTCAGAATGATGTTAGGAGTAACAAAAGATACTTCTTTCTTCATTAATTGTTCTATGTAAGCAGTGGATTTTGGCTTGTACATCAAGATACAGCAGTTATACGAAGGACAAGGTTCCCCTTTAAATGGTATAATCATATCATTATCCACCCTTAACCAAGCCATTCTGCAATCAAATTACTGTTTTCTACCAAAATGTGAGAACAAGGAAGTGCAAGCTTTCCTATTTGGCTCTTCCTGATTCCCCTTTTTCTTGATTTCTCTGGCATCTTCTGCAGTCAGATGATTCTTAAACAGTTGGCATAAGCACAGGGAAAATGAAGCAACTTCAGCACATTATGCATCAAGTCAAACTAAACTACTACTATTGTAAATAAAGGAGTTGCTATACATCTTTTGCATCTTGCCATAAAATTGATCTTATCCTCTTCCCTCCAAGTCACTTGCGTCTACTCAGGCAAAGCTCCTTTTTTTTGGACTTTGATGTATTATTGGTCAATTAGCGCAAAAGGATTGCCCATAAGAACAAACATGCAGAGTGAGGAATACTCCATTATTTGGATGTCTTGACTCGGATTTTGTTTGGCTATGATATTAATAAGAAGGTTGAAATTCAATATTTTCATTCTTTTAAGAGAAAAGGTGGAAAAGAAGGGTTCAAATGTAAGTTGCTCCCATATCACTTTTTGTTTGTAGACCAAAGTATCATAAGGATTGAATGTTAAAAAAAAAAAAATCATCAGGATTAAATTCCTTTGTTATGATCCAAATTAAACCCTAAAATGGAAAGTGGTTATACACTTTGTAACCACAACTGCTACAACAGAAACATAAGAAACACTAATAATTCGGATTAGATCTTAGAAAGTTGCACCAGAATACCTACCCAGAATAACCACCACCATGCAGGCAAAAAATAACAGGCCCTTCTGTCCCTGCCATATAAACATGAAATACCTGAAATGACAAAGCAAATAAAAGATGATCTTGCTACTTGACTGCAAAAAGAAGAGCATAAAGAAATGTTGTTGTTGTTTCTTAGGGGGGTGACAAAGTGCAGAGAGAAAAAATATTCACTAAGAAAATTCAACAGAAGTTAGCACAAACATCATCTGAATCTGGGATCTGAATGTCATCCTCTTGATCGAAATAATCTGACCAGTCTGAAGGTGCATATTTCTGTGAAGAAGTCCTGCAGAGATAATTAAGACAAAATTTTCAACCAAATAATACTTTAATATAACTAATCAAAAACAATAAATCTCTACACTTCTAGGATTCTGGTTTTGAATTGCAAATAGAGACACCTTTATCTGACCTAAAGCACTAAAAGAACCCCCCATACTCCCCAACCCCCAACTAATATTTATTTATTTTTTATGACAAGGAAAACCCGCAGCCGCTACCATTTGGGTGCGCACAGGGTAAAAGCACCGCTCCTATGCAATAGCTCGCAAACCACATAGGAGAGGTAACCCGCACTAGGCAAGTCCGGTGCGACGAGCTCGACCCAAAAGGCAAACCCTTAAATATGCTAGCATCAAGTAAATGCTCTTTTTAAATTAAGTAATGTGAATTTCATAAGGTGCACTTGGGAAGAGCATATCTATTAACAGCAAAAGGCATTGAGTTTCCTCCGAACATTTCAAGAAATCTATGAAGTCTAAAAAAGAATTGCCATTTTTACATCAGTAGAAGTTGTTAATACTATAACAAGCTATACTAGTTTTCTTTAACATAGATTGAACTTTCAACAAGCAACAACTACAAGAATGTGAATCACATATTTCAAATCAAATTTATTAGAAACCCACAATTCATAAAGCACCCAAAAATTCAATTTTTTTAATTTGGGGAAAATGAACTTACTGAATGGGAGGGCGAGTAGGGGCAGAAGAAAAAGCAGAAGGGAGATTGTGAGAATTATGGGTTTCTTCTGAGCCTTCTTCTGCAACTGATGTAAGGTTTGATGGATCCATGATGCTCACTCAATGTTTGTTTCAAGATTGTCAATTGTGATGAATGTTAACTTTATTTTATTTTTCACTCTTTCTGTGATTTGATGCTTTTGAGTTATGAAGATTTCCACATGATGTGTTGGGTAAAATTATGCCTTTCTGTATTCAAGCCTTTTAGCCCACTAAGAAGCCCACTCCATAGTCGATTGTGGTTAAGGATGTCAATGAGACAGTTCGGTCGTTTATTTTTTCTAAAAAAAAGTAATTTTTTTTTGGATATATTATAATGTATAACTAAAATTAGATGGAAACTACTTATATTTTTTGGATATTTTATAATGTATAACTAAAATTATATAAAAAAAAATTATATCATCTCACTGCGTAGGCGTTTGGCCATGCAATACCATATCATGAGATGGAATTAGTGTTTGGACATGTAATTTCACGCTGATTCTATCTCATGATTTCATATCATGGGATGGAATTTCATATTCTCCAAAACCCATGATATGAGAATTCCATATCATGATTTGAGATTTTTGTATATAAAAATTGACCCACAAGTTTATATTATGTTAAAACAACCTCACATTTATATCTACTAACCATTTATTTCATATGTAAATAAAATTTATAATCACGTCAATACTTCTTAAAATTTATTATTACTTTAAATTTGATGAATATAAATGATAAAGTAGAAATTGATTTGGTGAATATAAATAAGAACAGAGGGAGTAGTACTTTTTTGATTTTTCATAGTAAAATATGTCTCTTTCAGCTACATATGAAAATGTTTAAAGCAATTTAATATGAAAAAAGACAAAATTGGTGATGTATGTTTGATAATCACTACTTCCAATATGTTTGATTTTTAGCACAAAATTAATTCACTGAAAATGTGTAATTGTTTGATTTTTAGCACACAAGTGAAACAAGGCATGAATCATTATGATATTGACACACAAGTGAAAATTGTCATAGTTTGTGCAGTGTTACATAATTATTTGTGAGAATACAAAAGGAATGATCAAACATTTATGGTATATGAGCATGAAAATATAGTTGCGGATGATATTGACCAACAAATGGCTCAACGTAACAATGTTGGTTCATCTTCTCGGTCATATGATCGAGAAATGCGCTCACTTTGCAAGGAGATACAATTACATACACTCACTTTGTAGCCTCTCAATAATACACACTAATACACTACATACGGAGAAGCACATAGTTTACAGACCTTCCAATCATATTCTTCATAATTCGGTATACATCACAAGATACACATTACAATGCAAATGAGTAATTTCAGGAATAAAAAAATGTTGAGTATATTCAATTTTCTGCATATTCTATCACAATATAATAAAGAAAAGTTCAAAATTTTAGAAAAAAATAATAATTGTATCACTAAATTAGTCACAGTGACTTTTGAGCTTTTTAAACTGAAAAAAAGAGATCAATAATTAAGAGAATGTAATTAAGAAATTTGTTTTAAGAAATTAATATATGATATAAATAGGAACAATTACGAAAAAAATCAGAAAAATGAGAAAAAAAGATAAATATCATTCTTGGCTTTAAAAGCATGTCAGATCTTTTCTCCTAAGTCTAGCTTTATTATGCATATGGATTGAAAAAAGCTTGATCAATTATCTAGTGTTTGGCCATAGATTCTCAAATATTTTTGGCAAGTCATTTTTGGGTGAAGTTTTACTATGCTTGGCCATATATTTTGGGAGAAATATTTGACTTTTTAAAAGAAACTAGTATACGTGCCCGCGTGTTGCGCAGATATTATAAAATGTAATTGTATTTTGAATTAAATTTATGATTTATTTTTATTTTTTTAATTTGTTCTTATAATTTATTTAAAATGTTGTTGTTCCTTCTTTCTTTTTTTTTCTTGGAAGATTGTCCTAACCTAACAAATAGTAGAATAATAAGCAGTAACTTGACTTACAATTGTCATAAAATATTATATTATGTGCATTAAATTGATTTTATTTAGATTAATTCGTATAACTTTTCAAGAATTAATTTCATAAGCAAGTCACATATAGTTAGTACTGATACAAACCAACTGAAATTAATATTATTAAATGATATTCTTTTAACAGAAAACTACTCACAACAATATCAACGTTTATTTATGTTTGAATATTTTTATATCAAATTTTTCATGGTTTATTCATAAAAAAAATTTAGTTGTTATTTTTATAAGTGGTAGATGTTCTTCTTAATATCAAGCAGAATGTGTTATGGTCTCTGAGAAATAATTTGTGTTTTTTCCCTATAAATTTACAAAGATGGCAATAATTCTGACAACCTCCCCACCCGAAATGAATTTCTACTTATGTTTTCTATGTTAAATTTTGATGATTATGTTTTCTATATTAACTTTTTATGATTTCACGGATCTAAAGTGTGTTTAATGTGTTTGTGAATAGACCTTATTATGCAAAAAAAAAAAAAAAAATCTATTTGAGCAACGTATATAAAACCAATTTCTTTTGAGGAATTGTAAAAAAATTAGTAATGAACAATATAATTCGATCTTGTTGAATAAGAAGTTTTTCTTGCTTAATGATTACAATATTTCACTTCATATTTTACTACAGTTATGTGCATGGTCTTGAAATAACACTTGTAATTTTATAGTTATGCATTTATCTTGAATATAGAGAAAAGAGAAGATCTTATTGATATGCAATAATTTCATGTGTGATTAGTTAAAAATAATATATTATTTATAAGAATGATGAACCAATTTTTCCTATTAACTTTCAACAATTAATTCTTATGAAGAGAAAATGGGTGGTTAAGAAGAAAGAAGGTTACAATCATATTTTAATTCAAAATGTTCACTTAGAATTAATGACTGGGATAAAGATTAAATTTTAAAATAAAGAAACAATAAGGAGCCAAAAATATAGGATAAATTATATTTAGAATAGCAACTTAGATTAATTCAAAATTTAAAATCAAAATAATTAAAAAGAAAAAGAAAAATCTAACTTCCACGACTAACCTAAAGTGCCGCATGTGGCACATGTGGTGCTAACATGTGGCACTATTTTTTCTCCTACTATATATAGATAGATACTTAGTAATATTTTAAATCCTATTAAATTTTTAAAAATTAGTATAAAGTGCCAAAACTAAATCCTATCGTATATTTTCGTGATTTTTCTGGTGGATTATATTAGGAATTTTTTGATTTTTTTTCTAATCCTTTTAATTTATTTATTGATTTTCCATTTTTTCCATCATCATTAGTATGCATTTTTTTCCCATTATCTTTAGTATGCAATTTACAGAAATGTTCATCTTTATTTTAATAATTTTTTATTTAAGATTAAATAAAGAGTATTAGTTTCTCGTGTTTGTTATTTTGAGTGGAGATAATTGAATTATTGTGTGACTATGATTTAGGAGAAGAGATTCTACGTTGTTAGGAATGTTACTGTATTAAAGTTTTAAATATTTTTTTAAAAATAAAAAAATAAAAACAGTTTTTCAGTTACATGTGACTAATTTTTAATTTTTTTTTAAAAAAAGATATATATATATATATATATGTATGTATGTATCAAACAACATTATTTATTGGATTTAAAAATGAAAATGGATGATCAAAATAAATATCATACTCTTTAGAAGTACTTTTATAGTTATTATTTTTATTCAATAATAGAGAGACACTTTAAATATGTGTAAATAAGAAATTTGGTTGATTTCTTGATGCAAGTATTTTCACCT
Organism: Solanum tuberosum; assembly: GCF_000226075.1. NCBI lineage: Eukaryota > Viridiplantae > Streptophyta > Magnoliopsida > Solanales > Solanaceae > Solanum > Solanum tuberosum. The sequence continues at coordinate 1,164,649 of NW_006239082.1, read as the reverse complement.
ATTTTTGTAGTATTGTCGTAATTAAAATAAAATGTGCTATATATAAATATCAATTTTTGAGATTTTTTCAATTACAACAGGAGCATCAAATGTTGTCAAAAAGTTTTTTTTATTTTTAGTATTTTGTAAAATTTCATACTCTAAAATGCAACAAACTTCAAGATTTAACACATTCACTCATATTATGTACATTTATTTTTTCTGATACACAAAATATATTATAACATAAGATATAAATGGAGATAAGAAAATTAAATAGATATTCAAATACTTTTGAGACAAAAATAGATAATAAGATGTAACAAATAAACAACACATACCAAAGTACAAATTGAATTATATTTGAGAGAGAAAGCAGGTAGTTTATTCCAATTTATTTTTAATATCATATTTAATATAGTCATGAATTTCTCATTCATTGATGTGTTTTATCATCTTCATATGAGATTTGAAAAGGAAGTTAAAAGATGAAGAAATAAAAAGAAGAAGAAAAAATCTTGTATTAGATACATTACAGTAAAATCATAATCGTTAAGTTACTTTTCTTTGTAATTTAATTCATCTTTGATTATGAATATCTACTATATCATGCAAAAAAAATATTTGAAAAAGTTTAGCCTTGAAAAACACAATTTATTATATTTTGAAAGTGATTGTGTCATGATAATGATGAAAATGATAAATTTTAATAGTGAAAAATATAGTTATAAGTAAATTTGATGTTTTGTGCTTTATCACTATTGGGTAAATCTTTCTGAAGTCTAGTCCATTGTGATTCAAGCAAGTCTTCATTCTCAGTATATCCTCAATATATTTGCATACAGAAAAGCCTCAAATATTCATGCAACGTATCTAGAATCTAACAAAAAATTAACAATTTTTTTTATTGTAACTGAATTATCCTCAATTGAAACTATAACTAAATCATACTTATCAAAAACGATCTCTTCACACGAATGGAACGACACATATATGCATGCCCAAAACACTGCTTTGTTTGAGATATAGTGTGATTTTGATTAGTATGTAGAATGTAGATGCCTATTTTCCAAAAAAAAATTAAATTAGATTTATTTATTTATGAATATTTAAGGATAAAGATTACATGAGCAGTTGAACAATTTTAGGTAACTTCTTTTAAATTCAAATAAAAAAGTAACCACTTTGTCATGTTATATTTTTTTCTACCTGGGTTAATTTAAATTTTTCTGTGTTTTTCATTTTTTTTGTCCGTGTTTTCTATTCTATTTTAATGTCTCCATTCTATTTAAATTCCATGTTAAATTTTTCTACGTGGGTTAATGTTTCCATTCCATTCATTCTCTCTCTCTCTCTATATATATATATATATTAAATGTTCATTAAAAGAGATCATCAAACTCTGTGGGAATTTGATTGTGATGCTTATGAACAAAAAACTCTCAGGCACAGAGTCCAATATTTATTTTTAGAAGCCCCTTCAGGGTGACTAAACTCCTCTCCGGTGGTCTTTCACCACCGGAGCTGTCCCTTCTTTTTTCTTAGACCCACTTCCTCCATCTTTTCTTTCCTCCAAGATGGAAAACAACATTGCTTTTCGAATGGGGGGTAAGGCGTATGATATCACACCCACATCGGCGACAGGAGAATGGTACAAATGGGTGGAGACCACTAGACTCTCAGTGAGGAATATGGTCCTTAGCAAGGATGCCCTTTTATGGCTTTGCAAGAGATTCTGTGAAGCCTCGGTTAACAGGGGAAAGAGTTTTAAATCGTGGAGATGTAGGGATGTCTCAACCTACATTTATTGCTCTCAAAAGTTCAATAAATATGGAAGATTTATGTCAGTCATATCTGTCAATGGTCATAGCAGAACTATCATTATCATTCCGGAAAACACTTTTAATGAGGGATGGGGGAAAATTGCAGGAAAAATTGAAAGCTTCATTAATTTAAATTCCCGTACAAAGGCAGTGAACACCACAGCTGGGGGCTTTATAAGCAAACCTTTCACTGGAAATGGAAATTACAAAGGAGCTGTTACAAACAACAAATGGACCCAACAGATCCAAGCTAAAGCTCCGATGAAGAATTGTCTTCAGGAGGAGAATACTTTGCTCCGCAGATGCTTGGTAGGAAGGTTTTCTGGTGGAGATGAAGCCCCTACTCGAAACGACATGAGGAGATGGGCAAATCAAACCTGGAAGGGAGTCCTCAACCTTCAGGTGTACGATTTGAACGGGTTCCTATTTCTGTTCGAGTTCCAGACAAGAAGAGACGCCGAACAAATCCTCATGGGGGAATGGAGGAGACAAGGGCAGTGCCTGAACCTTGAGTGGTGGTAAGCTGGGACAGTCTTCCATCTCTCCCTCTGTCCTGGCAACTACCATCTCTGTTCCAGCAAGCCAGAACTTCTAATGTATTCCTTGGCATAGTCCATCCGAGCCCTCTCAAATTGATGAAAAACTGCCAAAGTTGTTCTGTCACTTTACAGTGTAAGAAAGATGATTTATTGTCTCAGCTTCAGATTCACAATAAGGCATCTGAAGCATAGATGAAGACCCCTTTTCATAAGTTTGTCTTGTGTTAAAACAGCTTGTCTGGCCACCAACCAAGTAAAACATGCCACCTTGTAAGAGATCTTAACTTTCCAAATCATCTTCCAAGGCCAGGAACCAAATTGATGACTTGCATTGCTGTTGCATACTTGCATTTATAGGCAGATTTGACAAAGAATCTTCCCTGCTTGTCCTTCAACCAAACTAAACTGTCCACCCTGGTAGAATAATCCTTGAACTGTTCAAGGGTGTTGTAAAAGTCTGTCAACCTTTCCACTTCCCAATCATTGAGCATTCTTCTAAAGCTGAGATTCCATCCTTGATTATCCCTGACTTCCAAGATTGTTGCTCTCTGCTGTTGGTTCAAAAGGTATATATCAGGAAACAAAATCTTCAAAGGTTGTTGACCAACCCAAACATCACTCCAAAAAGAAAATAGTTCTGTTGGAGTTTGATAAACTTGGACAGATATTCAAAAATAGGATGCTTATGAACAAAAAGCTCTCAGGCGCAGAGTCCAATATTTATTTTTAGAAGCCCCTTCAGGGTGACTAAACTCCTCTCCGGTGGTCTTTCACCACCGGAGCTGTCCCTTCTTTTTTCTTAGACCCACTTCCTCCATCTTTTCTTTCCTCCAAGATGGAAAACAACATTGCTTTTCGAATGGGGGGTAAGGCGTATGATATCACATCCACATCGGCGACAGGAGAATGGTACAAATGGGTGGAGACCACTAGACTCTCAGTGAGGAATATGGTCCTTAGCAAGGATGCCCTTTTATGGCTTTGCAAGAGATTCTGTGAAGCCTCGGTTAACAGGGGAAAGAGTTTTAAATCGTGGAGATGTAGGGATGTCTCAACCTACATTTATTGCTCTCAAAAGTTCAATAAATATGGAAGATTTATGTCAGTCATATCTGTCAATGGTCATAGCAGAACTATCATTATCATTCCGGAAAACACTTTTAATGAGGGATGGGGGAAAATTGCAGGAAAAATTGAAAGCTTCATTAATTTAAATTCCCGTACAAAGGCAGTGAACACCACAGCTGGGGGCTTTATAAGCAAACCTTTCACTGGAAATGGAAATTACAAAGGAGCTGTTACAAACAACAAATGGACCCAACAGATCCAAGCTAAAGCTCCGATGAAGAATTGTCTTCAGGAGGAGAATACTTTGCTCCGCAAATGCTTGGTAGGAAGGTTTTCTAGTGGAGATGAAGCCCCTACTCGAAACGACATGAGGAGATGGGTAAATCAAACCTGGAAGGGAGTCCTCAACCTTCAGGTGTACGATTTGAATGGGTTCCTATTTCTGTTCGAGTTCCAGACAAGAAGAGACGCCGAACAATCCTCATGGGGGAATGGAGGAGACAAGGGCAGTGCCTGAACCTTGAGTGGTGGTTGCCGACCACATGTGCGCTGCCGGAAACCTTTAGGTTTGAATGGTTTTGGATCAGAGTGTTGGGTCTTCCATTGCATTTATGGAACTCAAAGATGATGAAAGAGATTGGGGATGCATGTGGTGGATGGCTTGAGAATGAAGAAGAAACCGAGCTGAAAAACCACCTAAGATGGGCAAGGATTAGAGTTAGGGGACCGAAAGAAAAGATTCCGACATCTATTGAAGTGGCTGACGGTGACCTCATCTACTCCCTTCCGATATGGTGCGAGTTACCAGCACTATACCGGAAAAAGCAAGAGGCTTCGTCGTCTAGAGAGGTGGAGATTGAACCAGGATTCAGATCGTCAAACATTTTGGCCCAACGGTCAGAAGCTTTACACAAAAATGGAAGACTGGCAGATGGAGCAGGAACATCGAAACTCGATGTATACGAGAAAAGGGGAAATTCAGCTGACAGAAATCACGTGGCTGGACACGTGAAATTTTTGAATTCACAGGACCACTGGGTGTGCCCTAGAAATTACATGCGTAGAGAGAATATAAGTGGGGCCTATGATTTAATTGCTGATGGCCTCTCAAATGGGCTCACTAAAGGAAAGCCCAATGAAATTCCTTGGAAGCCCAAAGACATCCCTTCTGCAGCCTTTAAATCAGGCCCTGAAATTCTCAACTTTACAGAGCCTTTTATTGAAGCGATTATGGAAAAGAATCTGCCAGAGAATCGAAACTTTGTGAATTTCGATGGAGCTAGAGAAATTGAGTTCGACAAGGGAGGGATCCCTTTAGCGAGGCGAGGGAGGGGAAAGAAGAATGGCAAGAAACACAAACAAAAAATTAAAGAGGGAGATAATTTGGCTATACAGAAGACTGCTGAAAGCAAAAAACAGAGAACAGGGGAGGAGATAGATTTCTCTGATGCAATGGTTGTCATGTATGCAGATTCAGAACCGGTACCAATCCAAATTGATAGCAGCAATCAAGAAAGAGATGTTGAAGCTACAGCCAATGAATGGGTCCAAGCTAACATGATCAGTTTGAGCCAGCACTTTGGAATTGACCTCAAAGGATGCCAAAGAGAAGCATACGCCTTGTTGATGAAACTTGACCAGAGAACAGGGAAGGAAAAGATGTCAGGAGAGGGTCAAAAGAGCAACAATACAATCAACTCAATCCCAAAAGAAGTTAGAAATTTAATTTTTGATGTGAACTTCAAAGATGGTGAACCGAGATCTAATGGGAGGACTCTATCTCTGAAACAAAAATGAGAGTAAAAATCCTCTCTTGGAATGTAAGGGGTTTAAACAGGGAGAACAAGAGGGAGCTTGTGAGAAAGCTACTGAAGCAATGGGGGCTGATATAATAGTTTTGGTTGAGACTAAATTGAATGGACAAATTGACAACATTCTACAAAGCATTTGGAATAACAGATGGGCAGGGGTACTAATGAAAGAAGCCCAGGGTAGTAGTGGTGGAATCATGATTTTATGGGACAAGAGAGTTTGGAGGGGGGAATTACTTTTGGCTGGGAGTCAATGTTTAACTGGGAAATTCTCTGGAATACATGATGACTTCAATTGGTGTATTACTGCAGTCTATGCAGACTGTGATACAGTGATCAGAAGAGTGCTCTGGCAAGAACTTCTACAGATGAAAACTAGCATTAATGGACCATGGGTTGTCTGTGGTGACTTCAATGTCACCAGGTTTGCTTCAGAGAGAACAAACTGCAACAGGCAAAATGGTGCCATGACAGAATTCTCAGCTTGCATTGAAGAACTAGAGATGGTAGATCCTCCTTTATTTGGAGGATCTTTCACTTGGAGAAGGGGGGAGGATCATAATTGTGCCTCCGGGATCGACAGATTTCTCCATTGCGCAGAATGGGGAGAAAATTTCACTCAGATAAATCAATGCAGTCTTCCAAAGATTGCTTCTGACCACAACCCAATCATGTTGTCTTGTGGTGATGAAGGGTGGAGAAAATCATATTTTAAATTTGAAACATGGTGGCTAGAAGTTGAAGGTTTCAAAGAAAAAGTTAGAGAGTGGTGGGAATCCTTCAATGTGAATGGAAGACCAGGATATATTCTGGCTGAAAAATTAAAGATGCTGAAAACAAAGCTTAAAGAATGGAGCAAAACCAATAGGGGAAATTGGAAGCAAAGGAAGGAAGATATCCTGAGCCAAATCTCAAGCTGGGAAACAATTCAGGAACAAAGGCCACTCACTGACGACGAGTTGATACAGAAGACTCACTTGGGTATGGAATTTGAAGAAGTGGCAAAGCAGGAAGAGATAGCTTGGAAACAGAGATCTAGAATCCAATGGCTAAAAAAAGGGGACAAAAATAGAAAAAAGGGGACAAAAATACCAATTTTTTTCACAGGATTGCAACCTCTCATAAAAGGTTCAACTCAATGGAACTTCTGGAGGTGGAGGGTGAAATCACTAAGGATCAAATCAGGATTAAAGAAGCAGCGCAAGAATTCTATAAAAACCTCTATAAAGAGACTGAAGGGTGGAGACCTGATCAAAGAATATTAGATGTTTCAAGAATTTCTGAAGAAGAGCAGGTGTGGCTGCAAAGACCCTTTGAGGAGGAGGAAATTTTGGGAAGCTTAAACACGTGTGCAAAAGAGAAAGCACCTAGCCCTGACGGATTCCCAATGATGTTTTTCCAAACTTTTTGGACCCTATTGAAGGAAGATATTATCAAAACTATTCAGTTTTTTCACTCCAATCAAGTTTTTTGAAAAAGTAGTTTTAATGCAACTTTTATTGCTTTAATTCCAAAGAAAGCGGGAGCCTCCAATTTGAAGGATTTTAGACCAATCAGCTTAGTAGGGGGTGTCTACAAACTCATTGCTAGGCTGTTGGCTGAAAGACTGAAGCAAGTGCTGGATAAATTGATCAACAAACATTAGATGGCTTTTGTGAAGGGGAGACAAATCATGGATGCTGCACTCATAGTTAGTGAATGTATTGACTCCAGAATAAAGGAAGGAAGCCCAGGCTTAATGTGCAAACTGGATATCCAAAAGGCTTTTGACCATGTAAATTGGTCTTTCTTTTAAATATCCTTAGCCAGATGGGCTTTGGGGACAAATGGCTGAAGTGGATTGAGACATGCATCAAAACTGTCAAGTTCTCTGTGCTTGTGAATGGAGAACCTGTGGGTTTCTTTGAATCAGAAAGGGGACTGAGACAGGGTGATCCTCTCTCCCCTTTCCTGTTCATCCTAGCAATGGAGGGATTTAATGCTATGATGAGGATTGCTACACAAAATAGATGGATCAAAGGCTTCAAAATGGGAGGCAGAGGAGGGGAAGAAAGAGAAATTGATCATATGCTCTACGCAGATGATACCATCATCCTTTGTGATCCTGTAGAAGAACAGATAAGCTACATTAGACTGATATTGGTACTTTTTGAAGCAATCTCTAGATTGAAAGTGAACTGGGGAAAAAGTAGTCTCTTCCCTGTGAATGAGGTACCTCAGATAAAAGAGATGGCAGGCATACTAGGGTGTAGTGTTGGGGAAGCTGCCTACCACCTATCTAGGCATGCCTTTGGGTAACAATCACAAAGCCTTGGAAATATGGGATGGTATTTTGGAGAAAACTGAAAAGAAGTTCTCTGGATGGAAGGCTCAATATCTTTCCCTTGGAGGACGATTGATCTTAATAAACTCTGTTCTTGATCCTCTGCCCACTTATGTGATGTCTCTATTCCCAATCCCAAGAAAAGTAGTGGAAAATCTGGATAAGCTAAGGAGAAAATTCTTATGGCAAGGCAAGAAGGATGGAAAAGGCTATAGCTTAGTAAACTGGAAACTGCTCTACTTAGCAAAGACATAGGGGGGCTGGGAATTAAGAACTTGAAACTACAGAATGAGAGCCTATTGAAGAAGTGGTTGTGGAGGTACACTGAAGAGAGAAATTCCCTCTGGAAAGAGGTGATCATAGCAAAATATGGTGAGTTAAACCCTTGGTGTACAGAGATCACAACAGAACCTTATGGTGTGGGTGCATGGAGATCAATTAGAAACTTGTGGTCACAAATGGAGACAAATTTATATATCAAGGTGGGAAGTGGCACTAAAACAAAATTTTGGAAGGATGTTTGGATAGACCAATCCCCTCTTAGAGATCTCTTTCCAGATCTCTTTCAAA
>NW_006239082.1:1137436-1148132 GCF_000226075.1 Solanum tuberosum | reverse complement strand
CAAATTTGTGGAAATCCTGATGCTAATGTTGGCGATTGCTGGACTGAACAGGGCTGGGATCTAGTTTTTAGAAGACTTCTCAATGATTGGGAGGTGGAAAGGGTGGCTGAGATATTAGGGATGCTAGGCGGAGTGACCATCAATACAAATGCCACAGACAGGATGTTGTGGAAGCACAGCAAAGATGGCCTTTTCTCAGTCAACAGTGCTTACAGAAGAGGTCTCCAGGTGATGGCAGGGAGACCAACACACTTCTGGAACTATTTTTGGAAGGGGGATATTCCTACAAAAGTGAAATGCTTCACTTGGCTAGTGATAAAGAGAGCTTGTTTAACACAAGAAGTACTTCAGAAGAAGGGTAGACAGCTGGTCCCTAGGTGTTTTTTATGCAATTTGACAAGTGAAACTAACAGCCACCTCTTCTTGCACTGTAATTACACTGCTCAAATCTGGAATTTGTTCCTTAGCATCTCAAATCTGAATTGGACAATGCCAGAACGTACATCAAACGTGTTGAAGAGCTGGGTAAGGAGAGGAAGTACCAAGAGCCAGAAGAGATGGTGGAGGTTAATACCATCATGTATATGGTGGTCAGTTTGGAAGGAAAGGAACAATAGATGTTTCGACAATAGATCCAATTCCATACACAAGGTCAAATGGAATTGTATAGTATCTCTACTTTTTTGGTGTAAACAGTTGTGTATAGTAGATACAGACCAGATTGTAGATTTGATAGGAAATTTGTAATTGACACTTTTTGGTGGTGGCCAGCATGCCCTTAATGCTGAAGAATACAACCTTACCAATTTCAAAACAAAAAAAAATCTGTGGGAATTTTTTTTACCGTATTTAATATATATTTATTATATTAAATGCTCATTAAAAAGTAGTGGCCATTTTATTCATTCAATAAGGATATAAATACAAAGTCATGGCACATATCATCAGACCAAAATAAAATAATAATAAAAGAACTAGCCCAAAATATAAAAAATGTTCTCTAAGGTCCCCACCACTTTTAGGAAAGTGAGCTGACCAAATCCCTTCTTATCTGCTGCCTGAAGAACTCATCGAAAAGCATGTCTACTTCTTCAAGATCGACCGCTTCAGGTCTCAATATCTTCTTCCTTATTACCTCTTTTTTTTTTCTTTTTTTTTTCTGTGTTGAAGCTCTTTGTTTCTTCAGGTGATGACTGATGCAGGAAGTGTAGCTGTTGGAGTTTTCGTGTAGGCGAAAATCTTCGTTGTCCCTTAGTTAAGTACCCATCCTCTAGATCTGTACCATAGCCCTTTCCCCCTTCGTCTCTTGATGAGTATTTTTTTTCTAGGCTAGTATTTTACTCTGTGTAACATAGCTGCATTTCCTTGATATATATTGTAATCAACTGTATTAGTCGTTTTGTTGTATTTTCTTCTTCTGGTACTGCTGTGTCTCCTATTTTGCTTCTCGTATCTTGTGATTTGTGGCTGCACCTTCTGCTTTGTTTTATGTATCATTATGAGTGATTTTGCGAGTCTTGATCCTGTAGTTAGGAATTTGTGCTTTATCTGAATTTAGGATCTTCCTTAACACCAAAGGGAGCTCTTGCCAAGCCTGATATTCATTATCTGTTTGTGATTCAATGGCTATATTAGACAGGGCGTCAACCAAACAGTTACCCTCTCTGAAGACATGAGTAATTGTTGCTCTGGTCTTCTGAAGTAGCTCCCGTATTTCCTCCACCTTTTCTATTATTTCCCAAGGAATCCTCCAAGTCTTCAGAATGATCTTCTTCAGACTTAATTAATTCGTTTCAATTATAGCATTCCATAACCTTCTCCCCAGACACTCTCTTAGAGCTGAAAGAATTACAGATGTTTCTGCTTCCATGTTTGTTACAATTCCTATTCCTTTAGCTTTAGCATAGATTAGATCACCCCTACTGTCTTTAATACAAAAACCAAAGGAGCTCTGACCTGAATTTCCTTGGCATGCACCATCTGTATTACATTTTACTTGGTGTTCTTCTGGGGTCTCCATGTAACTCTTAAGTAATGCAGCTTGGGTCTGTAATTGTGTAATTTGATGGTGACTTTCTTCCAGGACCATTTTAAGTTCTTTATTCATGGGAATTGAAACTTCACCATCTGTCTCACTACTTCCAATGTCATGGTCACCATGTTTTCATAGCTAAAGAAACTCCCATGTTTGAGGGCATTCCTTTTTTTTCATGAACTCCACATTATGATAGCTGGCATGGCTTTATAAATGCTCTTTAGTTTAGATGTTGCCTCCTTCTTCCACCAAGCATTGATGAGCTGTTGTAGGTGCATCCCTTCTATGTTAATTCCTGCATGATTGGCGAAAAACCTCCATAGTTTAGTAGCTATAGGGACTGTTAGGAATAAATGAGTAATTGTTTCCTCCTCTTTTCTATCACAACACCAACATCTGGAAACTATATTGATTTTCATCCTCTTAAGATTGTCATCAGTGGCTATTCTTCTCTTCCACACTCTCTATAGAAAGAAATTGATCTTAAAAGGTTGCCCTTTATTCCAGATGAGTTCATAGTCCCTTCTTTGATCATGTTTGGCTCTCATCAATTCCCGAGCTGATTTCACTGTGAACCTCCCCTGCGAATTTGTCATCCACCATGCTACATCATTAGTAGACTAGATATTTGGTAGTGAAATTTATATTCTCCATGATGTAAACTGTCAATTTTGTTGACAAATTTTGTAGTAGCTTGTCTCTATCCCACCCCTCTGTAGTGCTAAAATCTTTAACCTCAAATTCTTCTTCCCTTGCATTCTCCTCTATGTGATACAATGCTACTTGTTTAGTCCAATTGTCAAACCAGAAGCTAGAGTTTCCAGCCTTAACCTGCCACCAGATTTCATGTTCTACTTCATCCCTGATTGATGTCATTTTCCTCCACACATGTGATGTGCTAAATCCCTGAGCAAAAATAGGGTGGTGCTTCTTGCAGTATTTGTTCCACATATATGTAGCCCATAATGAATTTGTAGAAGTTCTAAAGTTCCACCAGAGATTAGCAAAGAGGGTCTTTGATACATCATGTAGTGATCTCCACCCCAAGCCCCCTTCAGTTTTTGGATAGCACATTTTGTCCCATGCCACCCAGTGCTTATTCTTAGACCCTGCTGTATTTGCCCAAAAGAATTTTGCGAAAATTCTATGCATCTGGTTAATGACACAAGTTGGAGGGTTCATAGTTGATAGAACATAAATTGGCATAGACTACAACACATGGGTTATCAACATATATCTGCCCCCAAAAGAGAGTAGTATGTTTTGCCAAAGACTAATGCTCTTCATCACCTTCTTAATCAAAGCTTCAAAATGGGATCTATTCCTCCTCCCATAAAAAATGGGGCACCCCAGATAAGTAAAAGGAAAAGAACCTTGCTTGATACCTGTAATCTTTATTATTTGTCTGCAAGTTCCTACTGGTACCTTCTCATGCAAATAAAAGAGACTCTTGTCAATATTTATCATTTGTCCAGACGCTATTTCATAGCCCCTTAATACCTTCATCATCTTTTTCATTGAATTAGGATGTCCTGAACAAACAAATTAGTATCATCTGCATAAGATAAATGGTTAATCTTTGGGCTCCACTTTGGTAATCCAAATCCCTTAAAATTTTGATCCTTAAAAAGCTGATTTAGATTTCTAGCTAGAACTTCAGCTGCTATGATAAAGAGGGTTGGTGAGAGAGGGTCCCCTTACTTCAATCCTCTAGTCGACTGAAAAAAACCAAAGGATTGCCCATTCATGATAACTGAGTACCAATTGTTAGACACTAGCCTTACCACTATGTCTATTATTCTTTCTCAGAAGCCAAAACTTCTAAGCACCTTAAAGAGGAAGATCCATGATACTCTACCATACGCCTTCACCATGTCTAACTTCACCACCACATTAGTAAGCTTATTTCTTCTATTGATGTCTCTGACTATCTCCTGAGCCAAAAGAACATTTTCAATAATACTTCTCCCTTTCATAAACCCTGCTTGATTTTGTGAGATTATTCCGGGGAGCACTGCCACCAATCTCTCATGTAGCATCCTTGATATAATCTTATTAGTGAATGTGCTTAAGCTGATAGGTCTCAGGTCCCCAAAGTAATCAACCACTTTTTTTTTGGGGATTAATATCATATTGGTATGAGTAATAAATTTTGGAAGTTCTTGTCCACAGAAAAAAGCTCCCCTCCTATTTGGAGGTTAAATGTGTCCACCATCATCAAAGCTGCATATATGACCAATCTTTTACATTTCTTACATAATATGGTTTTCCAGTCATATTTAATATTTTGAACAAACGTCCTTCCAGTAGGATCAACAATTTCAACCTCTTCTGGCAAATCTTATGTTACATTTATTTTAACTAAGACTCTGGTATATGATACGTTTTTCTGTTTAGCAGTACACACATCCGCAAAGAGTTGTTTCTCTAGATGACTAGCAATTTTACTAAGAGTTTCCGCAACCCAATAGTTCAGGGCCAGTGAACAGGACTTCATCTCTATCGTTTTGGTTTTGGAATTTCACTATGTAGCAGCCCTCATCGTGGTAATATAACTCAGGTACAGAAACAAAATTTTAGCGCCAATCAGTAACCATCCGAGGACCTTTTTGAAGTGCTTTTCTCAGCTCATGCACGACATCATCTTTCATCCAGCAGCTCTGAACACTTCCAACATAAATATAGAAACTAGAACCAACACCTGCACTATTTAATCCTTTATCCATGAATTTTACTCGAAGACCAGCACCCCAAAGAGAATTTCCCAGCATGATTTCCTTGGCTCTCACCGCATACATAACGTTTTGGTATTCAACCAAATCAAAACCTTTGAATGCAAAGAATGGAAATATATTTACTGGACAAAACATCTCAAACTAATGTCTGACAAGAACTTCAGATGAATCAGGGCCTAAAGACCCTAACCATAACTGTTTTGAAGTGAAAAAGATGTCTGCCAGAGCTGAGTCTCCATAAGTGTACCAAATCCCTTGGTTTGTGGAAGAATGAGATAGTGGTAACTGCTGTATAGGTGACTCCATGGAACAGCTCATACATCCTGCTATTGATTTTGAGGCTGGTAGAGGACGGTCCACATTAAGAATTCGGTGGTTCTCCATCATGACATGGTGTCCTCCATCAGATGAACTGTTTCTCAAATTCGATGGTGTTCTAGCAACAGGTGAAAAAATCTGCTAGTTATAGACCTCCATATGCACAGAAGGCCTAGTATTCATAAAATCTCCAGACTCTTTAGAATCAAAAACTACAGACCTACGCTAATCGCTATTAGTATTTGAACTCATACTGGAGTGGTGAGTTGATCCCAAAGGAACTGTTGGGCTTCCAGTAACTTCATGTAGGAGAAAGTAGGTGCTTCACAACGTATACATCACTAGAGCATTATTCCATTCATCGGTTTGTTTTGCTATTTCTGGTGCCTCTAATACAATTACTGGTCGTCGAACAATTTTTTTCGGTGGGTTATAGGTTAAAGGCATACCAGTGGACAGTTCAACATGAACAGGTTGTTCCAAACTTCTTTCCATCTGTATATTTCTTATTGAACTCATTATATTTTGTTAAGCCTGACTCTCATTCCACCTCAAGGTTTGAATAAGGAACCTATATAGTTTCAATATAGCATTTAGGAAAGATGTTCTTGTGTTAGTTCAAATATATATTTCATTGTTTACTTTATCAATTACAGTATTCTATTCCTTTAATTATATAAGTTTATTTCTTGTTGTCCATTTATTCTATTACAGAATAAATTTGAGTACTTTCATAGCACCTTTTGCAACTTGATAGCTTTGTTACACAATGTAATAGCTAATCACTTTATTCTTATTCAGAATACATTTACAAATACAATTAAGGATAAGGTGGGTGAGACTTCAACATTAAGGAATGAAGAAGGTCTTGAAGTAGATGACGGAGACATGGAGAGAAACACGACCACAAATGGAGAAGATGAAGGAGAAAAAACTAGTGAAGATGATGTGAATTTATTGAAAACGGTATCGGAGGAGCAATTATTGACAACTTGGATAAAAACAGTTGGTGGAACTAAAAAAAGGAAAAATATATGGGCTTGGTTCTAGAAATTGTTTGCTGGCAGATTCAAAGAATTCTAATTGTGCATCCTCTACTACTCAGAATCCTTCAAAATATTCCTACTCAACAAATATTTGAAACACCTGAATTTCAATAACTTCTTGACCGCGTGTTGGAGCAACGTATGACGAATATGCAAGAGCATGTGCAAATGGATATTCGGGAAAATATAGGAAGCTCAAGTGACTATTGCGGTTCGTGCTGCTGTGGCTCAGATGCTTGGTTTTACTCCTCAACCACCAACAGATGGATCTGGTTCTACCCCAAATGTACATTAAGATAATTTATGTTACTGTTTTTATGTTTTAAGACATATTTTAGCTAGTAAACATGTACTTCACTATTCAAGGATTGATGATATTATAACTGTGCTTATTTTGAAAAATTGATTTGATTTAACTATGTTTTTCATCTTATGTCAAACATAGAAAATTATATTTGTATTCGTCATACAATTTCTAGCCAGATTTATCTAGAAAATATCCCTAGCTGTTTTTAGCTATTCATTTAGCAAAGAAAATATTCCAAGCAAAATTTGAAAAATAGCTAGAGAATTTGCAAGTTTAGATAGGGTAATTCCTTGCTAAGTCTTAGTAAAGTCAACATTTACCAAGCAAATTTTGCTATGAATTTAGCTAGTATACATCGTAGCAAACTGTTTGCTACGGAAAGAGCCTAGCAGAGATATCTTAGCTAAATTAGCTAGAATGACATAATTTGCTAGCTAAAAATTAGCTAAGAGCTTATTAGCTTTGAAGGTCTGCCAGGGTCGTTTTCCTATCTAAATTGACATTAGCTAGGGAATTTATCACTTTAGCTAGGATTTGCGTTTGTAGCTAAACGATTGTTTTCTTGTAGTGATTGCTCCTTAAAAACATGTACTGCCTCTTCTCCAATATTCTGAGTTGAAGTAATAACATCTCCCTGTCTAGATTTTATTTTTGAGATCTGCAGCTTTCTTCTCCTACCCTTGACATATGCATGGAAAAACTTGGTGTTTTATCCCCCTATTGGAACCATCTCATCCATGCCTTTTGCTTCTAATAATCTTCCTCAATGTGCAAATATCTTTTCAGTTCTACTTCAGCTTTCCTTAGTGAGCTCCTATTTTCTTCTTTTGGGTTGATTTCCAGTTGCATTTCTTTTGCCTTTACAATGTCCTCCAAAGTAGCTACCTGCTGGAAAAAGTTTCCAAAAGTTGTTCTGCTCCACTGGACCAGTGCTAGTTTAACCCTTTTCAGGTTGGTGTGGACAATTGTAAAAGGTGATCCTGTAGCCTCCTCTTTCCAAACCTCCTCTGCTATCTTCTGAATTTTTTTGTGCTTTGTCCAAAAATTTAGGAATTTGAAAGGCTTCAGTACCTGCTCTTGAGTTATGTTGCATGTAACATGAAGTGGAGCATGATCTAACCCCTCTCTGGTCAAATGATGCACGTCACTTTCTTGTAAAATATTCATGAATTCATTATTCCCAAAGACTCTATCAAGTCTTTTGAATATGTAATCCTGCTCTATTCTACCATTCTACCATGTATAGCAGCTACCAGAGAACTTAATTGCATGTAATGCACATACATTCATACACTGTACAAAGTCTTCTACATCACTTTGAGTAACTGGCAACCCTCCTAACTTCTTTGATTCATCCATTATACTGTTGAAATCTCCCTCTACCAACTAAGGGCAATCTATATTATTTGCCATTAGCTCTAAGTCCTCCCACAACTCCAATCTATCTAGAGCACTACATCTAGCATACACTGCAGTTATCTTGAAGAAACTATCAGTGTCTTTATGCTTGAAGGAAGAGGTAAGTTGTTGCATGGTGTCTATATATTCTTGTTGCTCCCATTCTTCATCCCAAAACACCCAAATCTTTGAAGAGTAATTAACTCTAGCATACTGCTTACCAAGTTTCCTCCTATAGTTATCTAACTTTGCTGGACTTTGAAAAGGCTCTAAAAGAGCAATATATGAGTAGTGATGTTGTCTATTTAGGTTCAATAATCTCTCAAAAGAATTTTGTGATTTTACTGACCTAATATTCCAAAATAGAGCTTTACCTATCATTGATCAAAATCTGCATGCCTATTTTTTCTACACTTTGTATTGACATAATACAGATCTGGCTTGCTATATCTATTCATCCCAAGTTTGTTTTTAACATTTGTATTTGTCTAGGTGACAAATCTCCTTCCCTGCTGATCTGGTTTATGTTGGCCTCAAATGTTTCTTCCTCTTCTGTATCTTGTCTCTCCTGCAACTGTTGTGGTGACAACTTATCTAATTTTGGATTCTCTACTTTTTCCTTTGTTGGTGTTGTTGCTTTAATTACCCCTCTGACTGTATCTTTTTCTGTTGCTCCTGTGTTGATTTCCTTATGTTGTGTTTCACTAATTACATCCTTACATTCTTGCCTCCATAAATCAAAGTTGCTAGAATTATTTGTTGCAGGGATCTCTGAGCTATCAGTTGCAGAAATTTGTTTCAAACTTGTCCTAGTCACTTTTCTTTGCATTGTCTTAGATGATCCTGCCTCACTAATTTGGCCTGCTATCTCCATGATTGCATTCACTTCCTTCCATACTGCTTTATTTTTCTTGCCCCTACTTCCAATTGTATGTCTGCAACCTTGGGATTTTTATGTTCTTGCTCCTTGTTATGTTTTTGTGCAGCCTCCATGTCTTCTTCTAAAGCCCCAAATTGGTTTTTTGTATCCACCTTTGTGTTCCTCTCCTGATGTAGTTTTTAGTTCCAGACTTGTTATGATTTCGTTCTTTGATTGTAGTTTCCTCTTCTATATCCAGATCTTCCCCTCTGCTCCTTAAATTCTATCTCTTCTGATTTATTCCCTTTGTCTTTCTTTTCTTTGGCAGTGTCTTCTACAGTGTTTGTTATTTCTCCTTTCTGTTCCCCTTGATGATCTGTTTCTCCCTTTTGTTCCTGCTCCTTTCCAGCTCCCTCCTCATTTTCTTCTTATGGATATAGTTCTGGATGAATGATATAACAATATTTCTCATTATGTCCCTGCAATTTGCATGATCTGTAGTATTTCGGAACATAGTCATAGTTAATTACCACCCATTCTTCCACAACTTTTCCTGACTTTTTCCTTATTCCGATGTTAATTCTTTTTGGAAAATCTCCCAGCAAATCCACCTCAACTTTCACTCTAGCACAACTTGGCCTCATTCTGTTTTGAGTAACCATATCTACTTGTAAAGGTCTTCCCACAGGTGCTGCCATCGAAAATATAGTTTCCTTGCCAAAAAAGTTTGGAGGAAGGGATGGGAAAGAGATCCAGACTATTGATGTGGTCGTTTCCTCCTCTGGATCAAATAATGGATCCCATTTCAGTGTCCTCATTGGGTATGACCGATAATTATGTGTAAAGTAAAACTGGGGCTTTGATAACAAATTCACATAATCTTCCGGCAGGGAGGCCCGTATCAATACATATATGTTACTTAGTTGCCCAATGCTTACTTCCCCCTTAAGATCACATTGTTTTGGTATTAATCTCCTCAATTCTTGGATATCTGGCCATCCATATGAGAACTTTCCCATCACTGCATATTGTAACTTTTCATTAATGATCATCTGTTGTATCTCTTCCTCCTCCCAAATTATCTTTGGTTCTCCATGTAAATATGTTAGTGGTTTCATGGGTATGGTTTGACGTGGCGTTATGGGTGCTATGAGAGTGTTTGCATACGATGTTTTGGTTCCTTCTGCTATTACTGGTGTTGAGCCAACCTCCTTCGCCAGTGGCCGTGGCCATAGGTTTTTAGGTATGCAAATTTAGGTTATTCGCTGGCGGTAGTTTTTTGTTTGGTACTATAAACTATAGTAAGACAATGCTTATTAAAAAAGTTCATCAAACTTTGCGGGAAATTATTTTACGGTATTTAAGTTTTAAATATTTTTTTTTAAAAATAAAAATAAAAACACTCTTCCAGTTACATGAGATTAATTTTTAAAATTGTTTTAAATGATTTATATTTAATTATTCTAATTTTATTTTAATTATTTAAAAATATGATTTTTGTGGTGCTGTAGACGCATTTTACTCTCCTAATATATATAGATAAAGATTACATCAGCAGTTGAGCAATTTTAGGTAACTTCTTTTAAATTCAAATAAAAAAGTACCACTTTGTCATGTTATATTTTTTTCTACGTGGGTTAGTTTAATTTTTTATGTATTTTCCAATCTTTTTGTCCGTGTTTAATGTTTCCATTCTATTTAAATTTCATGTCAAATTTTTCTACGTGGGTTAATGTTTCCATCCCCCCTTCCTCTCTCTCTCTATATATACTAGATAATGTTGTTCGTGCTATGCACAGACCCAATAATATAAATGGTATGTTTTGAGGCTAATAACGGAGGTTTTCAAGCGATTGTTTGCGTGAATAAAGGAATAAGTTTTTTTATTACAAACCTGTACTTTCTTTGACGCTATTTAAGGCATAATAAGACTACCCACATACAACATTTTTGAAATATTTTATGTTGTCAATTATCATGATTTATAGTATTTTTACG
>NW_006239082.1:1127455-1135352 GCF_000226075.1 Solanum tuberosum | reverse complement strand
TGTATATATATATATATATATATATATATGTCACAAATGGAAAAGTCCCAATCTTGAATATTATATATTATACTTGGCCCTAAACTCCCTTTTATTATATAGTAGAAAAATATATATATGTCACAAATGGAAAAGTCCCAATCTTGAATATTATATATTATACTTGGCCCTAAACTCCCTTTTATTATATAGTAGAAAAATATATATATGTCACAAATGGAAAAGTCCCAATCTTGAATATTATATATTATACTTGGCCCTAAACTCCCTTTTATTATATAGTAGAAAAATATATATATGTCACAAATGGAAAAGTCCCAATCTTGAATATTATATATTATACTTGGCCCTAAACTCCCTTTTATTATATAGTAGAAAAATATATATATGTCACAAATGGAAAAGTCCCAATCTTGAATATTATATATTATACTTGGCCCTAAACTCCCTTTTATTATATAGTAGAAAAATATATATATGTCACAAATGGAAAAGTCCCAATCTTGAATATTATATATTATACTTGGCCCTAAACTCCCTTTTATTATATAGTAGAAAAATATATATATGTCACAAATGGAAAAGTCCCAATCTTGAATATTATATATTATACTTGGCCCTAAACTCCCTTTTATTATATAGTAGAAAAATATATATATGTCACAAATGGAAAAGTCCCAATCTTGAATACTATATATTATACTTGGCCCTAAACTCCCTTTTATTATATTTCTATTATATAGAAGAGTGAAGACGACTAGGACGACCACAGCTATATTTGTTGTACCTTACGCAACAATGATTAGAAAAATATGTACTCTCCGTAATTTTAACCAAAAGTGAGGGTATTTATGTCTTTTGAATATGTTCTTTCTTCTGCTCTGCTTCTCGATCATTCTCGGCTCTATTTTTCTCTCTCCTTGCCCTTCGTTTTGCAGATCAAACGAGGAGTTTCTCAAATAGTACATCATGCTTTAAAACACCCGCTCCGAGTTTATCAGTAAAAATTTCAGCCTTTGACAGAGGTTTTCCACATTGTTAACCGATAATTCTTCCGATACAGTTATCTAAATTTCAATTTCAGCCTCGAAATGTCATACCAAATCAAATCTGCAGCTTTCGTTCTCTGAGCCTTAAGTCCTCAAATTGAAGGGAGTAACTAAAAATGAGCCTGCATACTTATTATTTGAGATACTCAAGGTCAATTTATGTTGAAGAGAAGAAATTGTGGATTTGTTATACTACAACTAAGGTACGCTCGCATGCATGATGATGCCCATAATTTTTTTTCGTTTGCAATGGTAATTAAATTCCATTGTTCCGTTGTGGATTTGTTATATGTTGAATTGAAAAAATTGCGGATTTGTTATACTGCAAGTAGCCTTTTTAACATGCAAAGTTGTCCTTTTTTACTTTCATGTTCTTAATTGATTTTAAGATGCCCTCTTTTTTTTCCTGTTTTTTTAAGGTACAACTAACGGGAATTATGCCTTAACTTACCGATCCTAATCAAAAATTTAAGATACGTCAAATTAAGGGAGTTAATAAAAATTCAATCTTGCAAGTCCCACTATTTTTATTTTATGTTAAAAGAAATGTAGGTTGTTATCTCACATGTATATAATATTATTAGGCTATCAAATTAATAAACAAGAATTTTATTTGGCACCTCCCTTGAAAAACATGCTATATTGATAATTTTGTATATTTCTTCCTATGGATACTATTGAAAAGGTGTATGGCAGATACATGACGCTACTATTCATAAGAAAATCTTGTTGCATTGGCAATTGTTATAATTTTTTTCTTACTACTTATATTCTTTATTCATATGGATTAGTGAAGGTGGGAAACAACATTGGCACTTACCCCTCTCCAGACCCCCACTTTGTGCCACTATACATGGTATGTTGTTGTTTTAATATTGCTCATGGGATTTTTTTTGGAAGAAGCAGGGTCTGTCAGGTTTTCGTTTTAAGTCAAATAAGTTTGTTCTATGTTCTAGAATATTAAGACCAAACCATCTTACTTTCTTTTGCGATCTTGAGGTCAATTACCTAAGCATATGTGAAGTAAGATCAAACACATCATAATCAATCACACAAGATTGCGTTCAATAAAGATATAGTTTCTCTATGATTGTAGTGTCTGGGCCACTTGTGTGCACCTCAAACTAATTTCATGAAATACTTGTTATATCCCTTCAACACAAGTTACCAAGTTACTCTTATAATTATCAAGATTTAAATTGTTTTCTCGATAACCAAATAAGCTCTCCATATGATTAGTTTATTTTTAAAATAATAATGATCTCTATGTGAAATTTATTGATAAAAATGTCTCATTGAGGTCTAAACCACAAGAAGCTTATGTGAGCAATAGGCATGTATGTGTGAATTTGATGTTTTTCAAAGTGATAATAAAGTATAACACTTTTTATTGAAGAGAAGAAGGGCAAAGGCCCTCACAGGCATGAATTAGAGACATTTACAAAATATTTCGAATGATATAATTATGACTCAAGTAGAAGGCTGGCTGGTGGATCTTTTATCTCTGCCTTATTCATGGCGAATTGAGAATGAAAGGATCATGTTATAGTCAATCGCTTGATACATATTCAAAGTAAACATAAAAATTTCATATCAACTTGAATCCACAGCCTTTTTGTTATTTATTTTGGTAATTTGATCGAGAGGGAAGGTACCTGAAGGCTAATATTTGTAATTTCTATGTTCTACCTATTGGTTTAGAATTGTATCTATGTGTCACAAAATCATTGACTGATATAAGAACATGATAAAAGGAGGATAATAACAGAGAGGATAAAACTTGCCTCTGAATTGAAAAATAAAAGAGACGCGTAGAGGTTGATAAAAATTGACCATATTAATGTCGAAGGAAGCTTGAGATCTTGACATCTGACCTTACCGAGGAAAACTAATCACATGTATGAGATTTACTCGAAGTATTTTAGATTTGTAAGAAAATATGCTTTTCTTAATTCCTATAGTTGCTTGTGTAGCATTGTTACTTGCAGGAAATACCTAGAATCTGTAGTAAATGAATTATGTTTCTATTTCAGAAAAAGTATTCTTTCAAGTTTCAATTATTTGGTGAATGGTTTTAGTCCTTTATAGTCCTGTAGGACTGTTTTAGTTTCAAAAAAGTTTGAAAATGCTTTTATAGCAATTGTATTTTATTTTATTTTATCTTTGTGTTATTTACTCTGTACTTTAAACTCAAAAGAAATACAAAGTTCTTCCAGTAGTCTGCAAGATACATTAGGGCAGAAATCTTTTGCTTTCAACCTAAGTTGCTCAGATTTGGGTGAGGGTGTTCGATACCGATGTGAATTTAGAGGTCGGATTCTTCATGATTCTTATTCCATGATATGAGGGTACAGATCAGTACTGGGGTAGAAATGTGGTGGTTGAAATAACTTGCTTCTATTTGAATAAATCAATTACTAGGTAAACTATATACGCTTCTATTTATTTCAACATGACATTTTTTCTATATACATTCTCACAAACATAGTAATTTCCTGTGTTGATGATGTTATCTGACAGGTCCTAATGTTTTCGTGAAGACCACGAATAAAGGAGTTTGATAATGACTAGCGGGGCTATCCCTTGAAGTAAATACATTACATGGTAGTACCAAGCAAGCAATTCGTATGTAGTAGACATATTCTCTTTTGTGTAATAAGTTTTTATTAACTATGCCTCTGAAATTGAAGATAAAATTTTGATCAAATGCTAGCTTAATTTAAAGTTTGTTTGAGCATGGGACATGTCATTATTGGTGACCACCACAAGAGGTAAATTTTCTTACTTGATTATCTTAAAACATCATTTGGAACTTGTAGGTACGCTCCGACAGAGCTTTTCTTATTCTTCTTTGGATCATTTCTTCTTCTATTTGTCTGGTTCTCTAGCAGCTTGCATGAAGGACCAATTTTATGTGTATTTTATCATCATGCCAACTAAAGAAATTAAGAAATATGGCATTGATCAACATTTGGCGCACTAGATAATTTGATAGTTTGGAGCATGTGATCATTTTGTTATTTTAAGTCCTCATCTTTTGGTGATACATTTGATGATCAGATCCTTTTTCTTGAACTATAGTTCTACCAAATATAAGCTATAGATTGTAGTAGAGAGGTTGTTTCCGACAGAACCTCGACTAAATAAAAAAAATAAAAAATTCAAAGCAGTTTGAAAAGGAAGGGCTATATTAATTAAGATTTTTGTCTTTTACCACTTCATGACCTAAGATTGTCGCAACTGCTAAAATGCCAGTATAATTTTTTCGGCGGATATTTGAATTTTGGGCAAATTTATTGAAAAAGGAAGACAGTTCAGTGAATGCTCACTATGAAGTGATAGTGAAATGCATGGTAGTGAAAATTTTGAGTTCTTGAAGAGTGTATTTTATTTTGATTGAAAATCTTTTTATTTGATCGTGAAGGCACTTAGCTGTGGAGAAGAACAAGACAATTTTATTTGGTCACAAATTCTAACAGTGTCAAATTGTTAATTAGACCACCTACATTTGACGATAACGACGACCATTCCACATGTAATGTTGTCTATGATTATAGTGAAAAGGCTTTCTCTTGAACTTATGCTATAATTTGCAATTTGTAAATCTAATATACATTTTGCATTAGCTTGTTATTACTCTATGTGGATGAATTTACCTCATAAACATACTGATAATCTTGAGTTTATACTGCCTGATTTTCAGAAAGATTCTTACTAATCTTGTCAATCTAAAGATTGGATTTTTCAAGAAACCCCCAATTTGTGTTGTGTCAGATTTCTTTTTTGGATGGTCAGCTAAGTTAACTCATGAATTTGGTATTCGACATTCTAATTTTGTGGTGCTGGTGGTTTTGGATTAAACATACTGATAATCTTGAGTTTATACTGCCTGATTTTCAGAAAGATTCTTACTAATCTTGTCAATCTAAAGATTGGATTTTTCAAGAAACCCCCAATTTGTGTTGTGTCAGATTTCTTTTTTGGATGGTCAGCTAAGTTAACTCATGAATTTAGTTTTTCAGATGAAAAATCTTTCACTTTGAAAAAACTGAGATGGGGTTCTGATTAATACAGTTGAGGAGTTTGAAAATAATGGATTGATGTATTTTAGAAGGAAGTTATGTATACCTGTTTGGGCAATATGACCAATACTTTTTCAAGAAAATGATACTCCTAGGAAAGAACCAAGAATTCCTTTAGTAAAATGTCTACCAAAGATTCGTTGCAGTGTAGAGACACTAAGAAAATGTCAACTTGTCTATTATGCCTACAATTACAAGTAAGTAGACGAACGAGGCTTCAAGGTGAGTGTTTTACCTCCGTTAAACTTTTTATGTTTACTTTGAATATATAATATGTGCTTGAGTATATATATGTGCTTTAAGGATAATAACTATTGATAAGAGAAGGCTTAAGCTAAAGAAATATCTTGCATCTTGTAGCAAAATGACACAGTTTCATAGTTTTGAGTTTTGACTATATGTCGGAGAGGAAAGAGCTGTAAGAAAGAACTAGAAAAGCTGCGTTACTTTGTAGTATGGGCTGAGTTAAGCAAATAACAAATCGAACTACCACTGAAATCTATGAGCCATTTCAGAAAATGAATGTCATCTTACGACAGCCGAGTATGAATTTATAATAGAGCTTATATCACTTTTTGATTTGCAGCTCGCTCTCTTGCAATTTCTCGTGTAGCTCCCTCTACTTGATCTCAAATTCTACCAGGGAGCATCTTCAATTGAGCATAAGATAAAGAGCTTTTAATGACGTATTTATTGTGGCATTTGTACTTTGGAAACTTTTATGTATTTGTAAAAATAGTTTAACAATATTATCATACCATATCCCTTTTTTATTGTACAACTACAATATTTGTTATGATAATCAAACTACAAAAGAGAAGTCGTAATTGTTCTTTCAGAATGATATTATGCACGAGCATTTCATATCTAGTAGTAGAATATGATACTAAATGTTCATTAAAAGAGATCATCAAACTTTGTGGGAATTTTTTTTACCGTATTTGATATATATTTATTATACTAAATGTTCATTAAAAAAGTTCATCAAACTTTGTGGGAAATTATTTTACTGTATTTAAGTTTTAAAAATAAAAATAAAAGCAGTTTTCAAGTTACATGAGACTAATTTTTAAAACTATTTTTAAATGATTTATATTTAATTATTTAAAAATATAATTTTTGTGATGCTGACACGTATTTCGTCTCCCATTATATATAAGATAGATATGATTTATACATAAATTCTAAAAATGATTTAAAATACCCATAACTTTGTATTATCATTTTATAATGAACATGTTCCATAAAAAGTTATGACGACGAGTACAATTAATATGAATCTGAAAAGGAAAAAAAGAGAGGAAGAAAACAAAAGTAAAATACCATTGATTTATACTACTTCTACTACATGTGATTGGAAGTGAATTTGGGGAGCAAGTTTCAGATAAAAATTGTGTAAAATATGTATATAATTGAATAAAGTTTGTACAATGAACTAGGACTGAAATTAAGTTAAAAATTATAAATGATCGGTATTTATATAAAATAAAAAATTTGGAGTAATTTTAAAAATTTTAAAAAATTTCAAATACTAGAATTAGTCCCAAATATCAATTTTTCTAGTATTTAAAAATTTAAAATGTTTACCAAAAATATTTGTCAAATAATAATAAGTTATATGGACAAACACTATTGAACCCAATATTTTGAAAATATTTGTGGCCAAACGGTAATCTAGAATGTAAATGGCAAAAACTGGGTGTTAACATGTGCCACCAAAAGTTATAATAAAATCAGGTACACCGAATAAGTAAAAACTCAAGTCATATCGTAGAACACATTCAAAAAAGTAAAAGGATTACAACGGTCTGTGTGGACATCATAGATATAACTGAAATACATGCCGAAATCCTCTGCTTCACGATTGATTGGCTTACGTTGATTTTAATTCTAATAAGTTCTTTTTTAATATTTCGTTGGAATAAAATTTTGAATTGTGATAAACACAAGTATCATTTTGATACATTCGTACTGGTATGAATAAATTATGAAGTCCACATCTGTCTTCTTGATTGTGTATGTTGTTATTTTTTAATAGTTGTTGTCTTAGTTATTGGGCTTTTAGGAGTGAATCTATTTTTTGAAGATAGATTTCATCAATCCAATTTACAGAAGAGAGAAATTTTGTTGATACTCTTGTGTAAAGTTCTTACAAATGAAGCAATGGAAAGAAACACTAATCATATATTATGTATCTATGTTGAGTAATTTTTTTTATGACAAAACTTTTTTCTTAATCATATACTTTAGGGAAAATAGTAATTTTGATCATCACGTTATTGTTTTATTACAATTTTAGTCACATATTTGACCTTTAATTAATTAAAATGTGTTATTTTAGTCCCTAAAATTAACAATTATTAAAAAGTTAACAAAATTACTATTATGTTTTTAAAGAGATTATAAATGCAATAATATTAAATTATTGCAAAAACATGAAAAAGAAATAGATTTTTAAAAAATTTCTTCAACTCTTTAATTTCTTAAGCCGATAATTAGGGTGTGTTTGGTATGAAAGAAAAATATTTTCCATGGAAAATGTTTTCCTGGAAAACAAGTAGATTTTAACTTATTTTCTCAAGTTTGGTTGGTGAGTAGGAAAATATTATCCGAAAAGATTTTTTAGTATTTGATTTATGAATGAAAAATATTTATGAGAAAATATCTTTTATTTTTACTAGAGTAGAAAATAATTTTTGAAATTGAAAATAGTTTTTAAAAACAAACTTGAATTTTTTTTGGGGGGTGGGAGGGTGGTAAGGAGTG
>NW_006239082.1:1116375-1127119 GCF_000226075.1 Solanum tuberosum | reverse complement strand
GGGGCTGATTTGAGGGTAGGGACAAAATAAATTGATTTTTTTTAACAAAAACAAAATTGTAATTTGAAGTTGAAAGAGAGTTTTGGAAAATGTTTTCCTTAAGTTTTGAAGGGAAGTCACTTCCTGACCGGATATCGTTTGTCCACAAACAAAACAAAAACAAGGTTGGTTTTTAGTAGTAGTTCATGAGACCTCGAATTCCCACGTTCCGTTAGCAAGTGCCTCGGGCCCTGCCTCTCTTTTCCAACAATCTCAGCCATTATGCGCTATTATTTGAATCCGAAAGTCAATCATTCCCAGCTTTGATATGAAGGTATGGGGGAGATCAAAAGGGGCACTCCTTGCTCGCGGAGCGGCATACCGAAAAAAGGCCATTATTGTCTTTCTACAATAATGGTATGGATTTGGTTGATGATCGGAGATTACAATTAAATTTGAGAAAAATGAATTGATTTGAAAAACATTTTCCAAAATATTTAACCCAACTATGAGAAAACATGTTTTCCTTAAGTTTTGAAGGGAAGTCACTTCCCTTAAATTTGTGTTTTCCTTCATACCAAACACACCCTTAATGTGAATGGGTTTTCTTTCCAATACCAAATTAAGTCAAACTAAACCATTAGTCATTTTTTTGTTTGACTCGATTTACGATTTGGTTCAAATTTTCGATTCAATTTTATACCCCGTAGCTACAAGGCTTTCAGTATAATGAAGGGTTCTTCCCTATAGCGAAGGTCGGGATTTTTACTTCATGTTTTAAGTTAGTTTTTCATTCAGTCGTGGTCATAATTTATAGTAATATTCTATTAGAGGACTCCAAGGATGACTTTTTCAAGACTTGGTAATTTTCTCTCTTGAGTTAAGTGATTCCAATTCATCTTTCCTTTCCGTAATCCATTTTCTTCTTAAAATCAAAAGGTGAATTCTTCATGAAACTTTGTGGGTTGCACCTTAGGTTATTATATTATATGTCTATACTGATCGTGCACCTTCAAATAGTGTATTTGGCGTCAATAACATTTATATGTAATCTTCCATAAGGATTGTTGTATGATCATTGATCAATTGTGTATCCTCTGAGGACTTCAAAACTACTTGGCCACATTGGCCTTATTCATTAAAAAAAAAAAAGTGTTGAAAACACCCTTCAACTCGGTTTGAATTATTAGTTTCATTCTCAAACAATTGACAGTCTTAAAAACATCTTTTACTTGACTAACTAAACTTAAATACACCCCCGATCTTGCAATATGAGTGAAATACAACCCTAAATTCTCGCCAAGTTTATGATTGTTTTCAACACTTCTCTCGGCTATCTATTAAGAGCCCTTTGTTCCTACAAGAGTTTGAGACCACTTGTTATATCATGTGGTAGAATGAGAATGTATTGAAGGTGTATCTAAATTTAGTTAGTCAAGTAGACAGGCATTTTTAAGATTGACAATAATTCCAAAACGAAACTAATAATTTCCGTCAAATTAAGCAGTGTTTTCAACAATTGTCTTTAGAACAAGTGAAAAACTTTTGCATGAGATCTGTACTAACCATATTGTCCAGCGGTGACAAGACATCTGAGAATTTAGTGTCGGTTGCATCTAGGGTCTAGAGAGCATTTCTGTTCACTTTTACTTACTTTTTCAAAGTTCATTGTTGCGATTTTTCCTGTCTTGATTATAATTTTTGAATTCAAGATTCACATTATTGGAAGAAGTTTGCATGGAAGAGTTTAGAAGATACAACAAGAGATTGGCTTGGTACTGAAAAAAACAGTTAAAGACAATGAAAATCACTAGCCAAAAAAGATTCACGACTTGCATGTCAAAAGGGGACAATATGGCGACTCATTTCAATGTAAAACATGCTTTATAAGAGTTGTGTAGTACATCTAGGGGTGTCAAATGGGTGGATTGGGGGTTCTAACCCGCTCAAGTTTATTTTGGGCTCAAATGGGCTTAAAAATGGATTGGGTCTTAACCCGTCCAATTTAACCCGCTTAATCTCAATAGTTTTAATATATTGTTATTTACATTTTATAACTACAATTTGAATTTCAACTCAAGATTATTTTTTTTAAAAGTGTAGACAATAAAATTCGCGGAGAAACCAATAATCAAGACAAGAAAATAATGCAACAATTGTATTTATTAATTTTGAATATGAGTGTTACAATCTCTATTATTCCTTTGATTTTTCTTTTCAGATATAATTCAAGGGCTCTTGATCTTGATCTTAAATTTGTTCTTGAACTTGATCTTTGATTCAAGGGCTTGGGATCTTATTCTTGAATTTTCGATGAACTTGAACTAGATTTTGTGGATTTAATGAACTTGATATGGACTTGAACTTGATGATCTTGATCTTGGATTCAAGGATTTTGAAACTTGTTCTTGAATCTTTGAGAACTTGAACTTGATTTAGTGGATTTGATGAACTTGATGATCTTGATCTTGGATTCAAAGACTTTGGAGCTTGTTCTTGAATCTTCGATAAACTTGAACTTTATATTGATATTGACTTTACTTGAATTCAAGGGCTTCAAACTTGTTCTGGAATCGATGGTCTTGATCTTGAACATGCTTGAACTTGAATGCTTGAATTCTTGAACTTGTAGCTTGTAGAGAAATTGCGGCTTTTGATCCACGAGCTTTCTTTGTTAGGGTTTTGTCATGATTTTTTTTATCTTATTTGAAGTTTATTGTTTCCTAAAAGGAAAGATAAAGTATTACTATAAATGTTTTAACTTTTCTGAAAGGAAAATATTAATTTTCTTCCAAATTTGGTTTATTATTTCCTTAAATGAAACGTTTGGAGCTCTATAAATTGAAAACTCCTCTTCTCATATCAATAACACAATAACATCCAAAATATAGTCGTTTAGAGAGTTTGGTTTAAGGGAGATTTTCTTGCAACATGTTTATGTTTTTTCACTATTAGTTTTATAATATGTAGGTCGCTTGGTCAAATCATATTAATAATATGTTTTAGTATACTTTTATTTTTAATCTGATTTATCAACCGTATGATTTGCAATTGTAAGCTTCCGCATGACCTCTAATCACTTTTGAACTCAAACTCTCTAGTTTCTTGGTCCATTTTTTGAATTTTGAGGATCCTTATTTATAGTTTAGAATAGAAGAGTTGTGATTGGAATAGGTTTTCCTTCGGCCAATTAGATTTAATTGAGCATATGAGCTTTATGGAGCGGGCTTGTCAATTTAACACATGTCATGATCCTATTGAATTCTTTGTTTGACTTGACATGCCACGTATTTGTTGGCACCAACATGGGCCTCTAGGATGAGATGAAGTTGGGCTTGACAAACTGGGCTCATTTATTGTAGTCTAAATCAATTAATTTAGACTTTAATTAAATCGATATTTATTGAACTTAAATAATCAACTCAATTATATTAATCCATAATATTTATTTGGACTAATATATTCATGAATTT
The DNA here is from genome assembly GCF_000226075.1 of Solanum tuberosum. Taxonomy (NCBI): domain Eukaryota; kingdom Viridiplantae; phylum Streptophyta; class Magnoliopsida; order Solanales; family Solanaceae; genus Solanum; species Solanum tuberosum. The sequence continues at coordinate 1,123,667 of NW_006239082.1, read as the reverse complement.
AATATAATTTGAATCATTTTATAAATTTATATTTAATAAATTTTAAATGATTACAAATGCCCCCCGCATCAAGTCTTGTGGAGACATTTTATCTTTTGAAGACTAGGCTTGAAGTATTAACTTTATATTTTAATTGAGATCAATATTAATTTATATATGTGATTGTTGCACGCCGTAAATGGATTATGACCAAACGTTGAACCTTATTTAGGAATGAGTGTTGTATGCATGATCAGAATGTTATATCAATAATAATTATTATAGAAAAAGATACTTAAACTTTGCGGGGTCCTAATAATACACCTCTAAATTAGTTTAAAGTGAAATTTTAAAACCCTTTTCTGACATTTAAGACAGAGAATATATATAACTCGCTTGAAGAGAGTGAAAACTAAAAAAAAAAAAGATTAAACTTTTTATTTTCAATATTTTTTATTAAATATATAAATAAAATTTTGTTTTAGAGTTAAATTTTTATTTCTTCTTTCTCCTTCTTAAGAGCTTCACCATTGAAAGAGATGACAATGACTTCAAGGATTTCTCTTCTCATTTTCTGTTCTTTTTTTCATTCTCTTTCAATGGCAACTAGTTGATTTCCTCTGCGATAGCAACGACGATAAATTTTGCCGTTTCATCCTTAGATTTCTTTTCTTCCTTCTTCGCCGGCGAAAATCTTCTCCTCCTTTTTGATTGGCGAGGTGAGAAGCGCTGAAAGATGATGGCGACGTTAAAGAAAGAATCGTCGGTGTTATTTCTAGTGACTCCTAAATCCTAATCAATTACGAGGTTGAAAATCGTCTTCAGACCAAATAAAAATTATTCCATCCAAGCTCGGAGAGAGAATTTTCGTTTTTGCAGATACAACCGTGTTGATTGCAAAAATTAAAGGCAAAGTACACAAAATAATATTTTGATAGAGATTTTAATTTAAGAAAAAAATTAATTTGCTAGTTGATTTGATTTTCCAATTTTAATCTTGATTTGATGATAAACATAGTGAAAATGGTGTATAGCATGGCGGTGATGGTGAATTGAAAAAGGAAAAGAAAATAAAGAATTAAAATTGAAAAAAACAAAAAAAAAATGTAAATAAAAACAAAAATTAGAAAATTATATAAAATTGACACATAGCAAGCAACAATTGGTGCGTGCTTTCACCTTCTTTTTTATAAGTGGGTTTGACCGAAAAATAGGGTATTTATATTACTTTCAAATTGTTCAGTGGGATATTAGGATCCTTGTAAAGTTTGAGTGTCTTTTTAAAAAAAGTGTTATAATTGAATGGGGTAATTATGTTTTTTTCTTCTTTGAACTTGAAATCACAATCCACTTGGGAGGAATTTTAATGTCGGTAAAAGACTACAACTGGTAGTCCTATTTTAACCTACCGTCATTAATAATTCAAGTCCTTTTAGGAGACAATTTTCTTATAGCTACTTTTGAAATCTATAAATAGATGTGATTCTTGCTCATTGTAGCTTACTTTCGTGGGATCTTGGATAGCAGCACCACATAAGGTATTCTTTTATCATGACTTCTTTTGTTCTCCCCCCTTTCCCTTTTTTTTGGTTTTGTTTTGTGTTATTTTTGTAGGTCAATAGAAGCAATATTTGTATTTTGTAGAAGTTATACAATGGAGAATTTTTTTGTCGTAACACAAGAAGTTGGCTTTGAGGCGTGAAGGGATGGATACGTGTCCCCACCTTAAGAAAGGTAATTTAGAGGCAACCTTATGACATAAAGAGGATGGATACGCATCCCTGCCTTAAGAAAAGTTAATTTGTGGTATTCTTAGGTGTAAAGAGGATGAATACGCATCCCCACCTTAAGGGAGGTAATTTAGAGGTAATCTTTTGGTGTAAAGAGGATGGATACGCATTCCCACCCTAAGAAAGGTAAATTTGAGATTTTTAAGGTGTAAAGAGGATGAATACACATCGCCACCTTAAGGAAGGTAATTTAATTTAGAGGTAATCCTTTGACGTAAAGAGGATGGATACGCATCCCCACCTTAAGAAAGGTAATTTTTTGGCATAAAGAGGATGGATACGCATCCCCGCCTTAAAAAAGGGTAATTTAGAGGTAATATTATGGTGGAAAGGGATGAATACTCATCCCTGCCCTAATAAAATGTAATTTGAAGGCCAAGACTTGAAGACTTCAACTTCCGGACTTGAACAATTTGAAGACTTCAACTTGCATACTTAACTGATTCGAGACTTCATTTTGCAAACTTGAAGAATTTGAAGACTCAAACTTGCAAATTTGATTGATTTAATGCTTCAAATTGCAGACTTGAAGAATTTGAAGACCTCAACTTGCAAATTTGATTGATTTGAAGACTTCAATTTGCAGAGTTGAAGAATTTGAAGACTTCAACTTGAAAACTTGATTGATTTAAAGAATTTAACTTGTAGACTTGAAGAATTTGGAGACCTCAACTTGCAGACTTGAAGAATTTGAAGACTTCAACTTGAAAATTTTGAAGACTTCAACTTGAAAATTTTGAAGACTTGAACTTGCAAACTTGATTGATTTGAAGACTTCAACTTGAAGAATTTGAAGGCGTCAACTTGCAAACTTGAAAAATTTGAAGATTTCAACTTGCAGACTGAAAGAACTTAAGACTTGAGGAATTTGAAGAGTTCAACTTATAGACTTGAAGATTTTGAAGACCTAAACTTGCAGACTTGAAGAATTTGAAGACTTCAACTTGCAAACTTAGAGATTTTGAAGACATCTACTTGTAAACTTGAAGAATTTCAACTTGTACACTTAGAGAGTTTTGAAGACTTCAAGTTTTGAAACAACTTATATTCATAGGGGTTCGCCCCATCGAGTCACCACCATTTGGTGCAAGTCTGAAGTTTTGGTGAAAGATTACTCATAACTTTAACTTTCATGTGACAAATTAGGTGGGGACATGTGGTTTTTTGATACTCATGCAATTGAACTTAGAATATGGTTCTAAGCGCCTATGTACCTCAGTGAAGAGGATTAAGTCACAACATAGTTCTGAAGAGTTTTTTTTAGTGTCATGCATAGTTTATACTCTTGCAGGCCAGGAGTGACATGCAATTTTGACTCTTACCTTAAGCAGCATTTCAACATGAAGACTTAACTCAAATTTGACGAGCTTTGTGACATACAATTTAAGCTCGTGTTTCAAGGAGCATTTACACTTGAAGATTTAACTCAGTTTTAAAGAGTTTTGTGACATAGTTTGAGCTCGTGTTTCAAAGAACATTTCAGCTTGAAGATTTAACTCAAAATTTGAAGAGCTTTGTGACATACATTTTAAGTTCGTGTATCAAGGAGCATTTTATCTTGAATATTTAACTCATATAGTTTAAGATCGTGTTTCCAGGAGCATTTTTTCTTGAAGATTTGTCTTGAACTTAAAAGGCTTCATGATGTGTAAGCTTTCCAACTTAGAGATTTAGCTCAAATTTGAAGAGCTTTCAAACTTAGAGATTTAGCTCAAAGTTGAAGAGCTTTGTGATATACAATTTAGGCTCGTGCATCTAAAAGCATTATAACTTGCGGTTTGAGCTCATGTGATGAGGAGCATTGAAACTTGCAGTTTAAGCTTATGTGTTAAGAAGCGTTATAACTTGTAGTTTAAGCTCATTTGTTAAGGAGCGTCTAGACATACATTGACTCTTCAAAGTCATCTTCGGATGCAGACTTGCCCCCATTTTGGACTTCTTCTAGATCTTAAACTGCGCAAGGCCCACCGTTAAGAGATCGTTGATCTCCTTTTATAGTCATGCTTAATTTCATGTGATGTGCATGAGTTACTAACACTCTGTTTGGATCATTGTTATCCATTGTTTCATAATGTATTGTATTGTACTCTATTGTTCTGCATTGTATGGTAGATACAATGTTTGGCTATACTGTATTGTTTGTTGTTGTTTAATAACATTTTTATGGTTTGGTTTGACTGTATCGTATTGTTTTGTAATTTATAAATTTACTAAAATATCCTTAATTATTCTAGGGTAGGAGGTTTGACTAGAATTTAATAATGTAAGGTAAAGGGTAAAGTAGTATAATGAAATATTATGTAATGATATAATTGGAAAAGGAAATTAAGTAACAATGAAAACACACCAAATTGGTTGTTCCATAAAATGGGGGTTTTCATTGTTACGTAACAACGGAATTTAACAATACAATACGATACATTTTAAGTAACAATCAAAACAAACATTGTTGGTTTCGTAACGATACAATACAATACAATACAATGGGTAACAATGATCCAAACAGAGTGTAACTCTTCGAATGTATTGGACTTTAATCCTTGCAATATATTGTGAAGACCCTAATTCATGCCATGAATGCACATTTCAATGCTATAGAAACGATTGGGGAACTCTTGCTCTAACTGTTTTCAACAATCTATAGAATTAGATTCGAGATCTGTGTACCAATCAAAGGCCTTTTCCTTGAGAGATCGAACGAACTATTTTGACGAGATAATCATCATATGCCCCAGCATCATTGCAAGTCTTGATAAAGTGCGCTATATGTTATTTGAGATTTCTTTTTTTGTCAAATTGTTAGAGCTTAAGAAGTTGATAGCCCTCTGCACTTCCAAGTTATCAATATTTTGTGTATACAACTTTGCATATGTGAGAAAATTTGGACGAGGACTTAGATTTGTCTCCAATGACCTCAACGATAAAGTCCTTCAATTGATCAAAAGGAATCAAACCTAAAGCATAGAGATGAATCTCTTTGATCTTTGTTTGCTTTATGCACGATTCTCCTTCATCTTGAATTCTAGGAAGCTTCAGAGGTGTTTGACTCGATCTTCTCTCAATCATGTTATCCATCTTATTTGTTAGCTTATAAAGTTTAGCATCTTGTTCGTGTGCGCACTTTGTCAAGCCTTCAATTGCTTTAGTCAAGCTTGCTAGTTGTTCTTCTTTAGTGGAAGCCATTTTGATATTCTTTGGTACTTGAAAAGTTGAGATGAGAGATAGAGATTGTCCTACTAGGCGAGCCAAAATTTGTAGACAATAAAATTCACTTCGAGAAAATAATAATCAAGATTGGAAAATAATGCAACAATCATATTTATTGATTTTGTATATGAGTGTGACAATCTCTATTATTCCTATGATTAGTCTTTTCAGATATAATTCAAGGACTCTTATTCTTGAACTTGACCTTGGATTCAAGGCCTTTGGTGCTTGTTCTTGAATCTTCGATGAACTTAAACCTAATTTTGTGAATTCGATGAACTTGAACTTGATGATGTTGATCTTGAATTCAAGGGCTTTGGAGCTTATTCTTGAATCTTCGATGAATTTGAACTAAATTTTGTGGATTTGATGAACTTGATTATATTGATTTTGAACTTGATCTTGGATTCAAGGGTTTTGGAGCTTGTTCTTGAATCTTTGATGTACTTGAACTTGAACTTGAACTTTATCTTGATCTTGACTTTTAATTGAATTCAAAGGATTTGAGCTTATTCTTGATTCCAATGGTCTTGATCTTGAATTCTTGAACTTGTAGCTCGTGGAGAAATCTGCGGCTTTTGATCCATGAGCTTTCTCTCGCTTCTTGTTAGAATTTTTAGTCCATTTTATGAATTATGAGGATTCTTATTTATTGTTTTAGAATAGAAGAATTGTGATTGGAACAAATTTCTCTTCGACCAATTAGATTTAAGTGACATGCCATATGGGTTTTATGGAGCGGGCTTGTTATTTGACACATGCCATGATCCTATTGGCTTCTTTGTTTGACTTGGCATGCCACGTCATTTACCACGTGACACAAAAAATGGGCCTCTAGGATGAGATGAAGTTGAACTTAACAAACTGTGATCATCTATTGTAGCTCAAATCAATTAATTTAGACTTTAATTAAATCAATATTTATTGGACTTAAATAATCAACTCAATTATATTGATCCATAATATTTATTCGGACTAGTAGATTCATAAATTTAATAAAATCCGAATCATTTTATAAATTTGTATTTAACAAATTTTAAATGATTACAAGAAGTTACAAATGAATAGATAAATTCTAAAAGATATAAAATAAATAGCAATTCATACCTTCAATATAGAAACATACACTACATCAATGCAAATAAATACTTTTAAAACCGGTTGAAATTGAAGATTAAATTGAGCTTAATTCAGGATTCTCTTAGAATGAATTAAGGCTTGAATGAGCTAAGAGTGAACCCAATTCAAACCCTAAAATTTTTGGACAGATTAAGTGAGTTACTTATAATTAGGCTCATTTTTCACACCCCAAAGTATGTACATCACATGTATGACTTCTGCCTTGTCATCGTACATCACATGTATTAGTTGTTCCAGTAGAATGACTTGAAGACTACACCAAAAAGACATTATACTTTTGTACAAGTATATTTGATAAAACTCCACTTTTCTCAAATATATATATGGAATAGAAAGTAAAACATACTAGTCGATAGTTGGAATTTGGCTTCCGGGTTGAATTTGAGTCTGTTAAATAGAAAGAGATGTCAATGATATTTTCTTCTGCTAAATCGATAGTCAAAGTCACAAGTAATCTCCATCTCGAATCAACTACCAAACCAAGGTTCCAGAAGGCATTGGGTATCAGCACTAAGGCTGGGCACCGGACCGGAATGGGACCACCGGACCGGAACGAACCGGAACCGGATCGAAACGGGACGGTTTGACCGGGTTGTTGACCGGTACCGGGATGAACCGGACCGGAACTACCGGGATGGAGGCTCGGTTCCGTCCCGTCCCACTATATACCGGGATAGAACCGGGACGGACCGGAATGGACCGGAACGGAACGGGATGGGATAAACGGGACGGCACATATAGCTATTTAAAAAAAAAAATTATTTTTTTTGAGTTATTTTGAGTTACGAAAATACGAATGTTTTTTTTATTTTTCTAAGTTATATTAGTTTATAGTATTTAAGTTTTAAAATTTATAATAATTTTACTTAAGTTTATTTTAAAGATATTTTTTTTAATTTTTACGTATATAAGTTTGTAAGTTAAGTTTAATAAAGTTTTTTTTTTAGTTTTTGAGCTTATGTAGTTATGTTATAAGTTTTAAAGATTTGAATCTTTTGAAGTTTATAAGTTATTAAGTTATACTTATAACTTGTAAGTTAAATAACTTAAGTTTGTAATTTTAAAAAAATTAAATAAACAAAAAAGAAATGCTAATAAAAGTAAATAATGACAAAAATATTATTTTTTATTTTAATTAAAAATGATTTACCGGGACCGGACCGGTACCGGACCGGA
>NW_006239082.1:1105747-1115676 GCF_000226075.1 Solanum tuberosum | reverse complement strand
TTAAAGATTTGAATCTTTTGAAGTTTATAAGTTATTAAGTTATACTTATAACTTGTAAGTTAAATAACTTAAGTTTGTAATTTTAAAAAAATTAAATAAACAAAAAAGAAATGCTAATAAAAGTAAATAATGACAAAAATATTATTTTTTATTTTAATTAAAAATGATTTACCGGTACCGGACCGGACCGGAACGAAACCGGAATGAACCGGGATGAACCGGTACCGGTATACCGGTACCAAATCATGGTACCGTTCCGTTCCGTGTACCGGTTCAATGTATCCCATCCCGTCCCAAATACTACCGGACCGGAACGAACCGGAATGGTACCGGAACGGACCGGAATGGTACCGGTACAACCCGTTCCGGTGCCCAGCCTTAATCAGCACAGAGGTGACAATTGAGCGGGTTGGATCAAATTTAGATAGGTCATAATGGATTAAGACAACAATCGAATCAAAACATAATCCAACCCAAATTTGCTTGGGTCAAAATGGGTTAGGTAATGGATTACATTACCAGTTCAGATCCAACCCAACTCAACCCAATTTTTACTAAGACCAATTGTTCTTTTAAACTTTTTTAGTACCTAATAAAAAAAAAAATCTTTATTATGGCTATATACAACATATCAAATTGAAAAAAAAAATAAAATAAAAAATATTTTGACAAGATTTTTCATGAGCAAATTCAGATTACATACCAACCCAATTTTTAATGATTTAAAATAGGTTGATCTAATGAATGGGCAGGTCACTTAAACGGGTTGGAGAGTTTGATTGTGGGCAAGGTTTTGGCATTAGCTAGCTTGTGGATGCCACTAAGTTCCAAGTAAGATTAGTTAAAACGGAAATCAATGGCATAAAAAGAGAAGTGATGTTGGCTTGTGTCACATACGCATATTAAATCCCAAGATGATCTCAATCCACAACATACAACTTTGATTCAATCGACAACTTCCTTTTATGCATTGCTTGTTGGTAGACAGTGAAGTTGACCTCAAAAGAGTGTTATTGGAGAGAACCCTTGATCAAAACAGTTAGCCTGCATAACTACTTAACTATTATCATCAAGATATCCTCATCATTTTCAACAAAAGCTTGATTCAAATAGACATCTCTATTCCATGAAATCTAAAATCTAAAGAATGCTCTTCATTCCTTAAAATAGCATCATCTCGTGCACACGTGTGGAGCAGTTTATCCTAGACAATCTCATATTTTACATATCCATAAGAAAGATTAGTACTAGAGCATGACAAAGGAAGATTGTAATACTGCATTAGTCCCCCATCAGCTAAGAATAAATAATTATAAGCAAGTGGTCAGTACCTAAGAAATTCTCATCATCTCTAAAAAATCAGATACCTTCCCATTTCGAAAAGGTATTAAACAGAATAATGCTACATTTACTTCATAAAAGCATTTATCCCATTCGATAGGGTATTCCGTCAATCATTTATTTCTGGCACCTAAGTGACTCATTATTAGGATATTGAGTGAAAGATTGGCTTCAAGTGACGGCTATGGGTCTTAGATTATATGACATCATACACTTTAGATTGTGTTTTCTTTCACCTCATGATATGAAGATTATGCAAACATCGGGTCTAACAGCCACATATTCTAAGTAATGTAAGCTCGCAATATGATAACATATAACTCATTCCTTCTTGAAGCACATAAATCTATCATCCTCTTATTTAAGCATTGACATCAATCTTTGGATTGCATTCCCACTCGATTTTGATAACTAAGATAGATAACCTTATACAATTCCTTAACATGGATGTCAGGACATTCTCTTGATAAACAAAGTTAAGGAACCTTGGTTTCATACAACTATATAAATTAAGTTCACTATCACCACAACTGGGGAACCGGAAAACTAAGAGCACTTTCTTTTAATAGCTCTGCTGAACCCCAAGCAAAATGCAAGAGAGGGCACAACACATAGATGATGGATACTGTCATGTTGTGTAGCATGCTTAACATTGCATAACTGGACATGCAAAACACTCCCAATAAAAGATCTTCATAAATGGTGGATACTGCAGCAACAGAGTTGTGCTAATGAAGACTTGACATTATGTGTTCACTAATTAATGATGGAAAAAATTATATGTTCAATATTTAATCTTAAAGACAACTCCTTAACATGGATGATTTAGAGAGACCCTAAATAAAGGTAGCCACCACATAGGACAACTTCTTGATCTTGTACCACATTACAATACTCTACAAGTATTTGGTTAATAATAAAGCACTAAATAACCAAAAAGGAAACAAGTTGCATACCGTCCAGCAATAATCTTTTTAAGTGGAAAAGACAAATGATGGAGACAGAATAGTCTGGTGAAGATGGCCAAAGCTAGCTCATGTGGAAATGAGGACAAAACGTGCTTGATACCCATGGTGGTAGCCATCTATCTCCAAATCCTGTAAACACTCAATCTTATACTAGTAAGTGTACTCTCAATTTGTTCCTCAGAATCCCCATTTCACCATTCTTACGGCTGTTCAGAAATGGGATTTTTTCTCTAGCCAAAATGTGGAAACTACATCATTTGGCAATTTTTCATAAAAGACACTACATTTGTCTATATTTTCCACCTGATTAGCTGGCAAACTATAACTACTTGAGCATATTGCTGGCTCAGTATTAGCAGCATTACCAGCATTTTTCTTTCAAAGCTCCACCCAGGTCAGTACTTGAACCTTTTTTAAGCTTTCACAAATAAGAGTACTCTCCCATCAGGCCATTATACACACTCCTTTACTCACTAAGCCATACTTCAAACTCTTTGTTCTGTATGACATAAGGTACATTTTATACCAGGATTTAAAGGTTGCAATTGTGTAAATAAATACTCATACTACCCTAAACATGTCATACACAAGTAGAACCTTAGAGAAATTATATAGAATCCTAAAATAGAATAGTTACCTCACAGTATGATCCATGATAGAATTCACACAATATCCTTCACAAGAAGTCTCAAGGGAACATTTCACACAAACTTCCACACCTCAAAATCAATCTCTACTAGACAAGTGTCAAATCTTGCTAAATATGTTTTCTTAGACAAGCAAGCATACAGCTCAAGGTAAAGGTTGGAAATACCTATAAGACAGCTTTTAAGCATGGAAGTGGAGGAAAAAATCAGAAATATTGAAGTAAGGAGGAAAGCAAGAGAAGCAAAAACAAGGAAAAGAGAAGGAAGTCAGGAGAGTACTAAAATTTCTTAAAGCACGCTCCTTTACTTAAACCATATTTCAAGCTCTTAATTTTTTATTTTCTTTTGGCTTCCCACCTGATGTTTTTGTAGTCAATTTGGGGGGGAAGGGGGATTAATCCGGATTCCCATTTGAGAAATTTAGTTTTGGAGGGGAGGGAAGCACTCCCTACATACAAAAGAAGACTTCATTCTCAAACCCAAAATCTGTAGTTAAAATAGTGGATATTTATCAGCCCAAGACACTACTCTAAACATGTCATACACAGGTACTAACTTAAAATCCTAAAACACGAGTTGTTACCCTATAGTATGATCCATAACAGAATTAGCACAATGTCGAAGCAATCTTCCAACACATTTCAGAATCAATCTCTTCTAGCCAAGCAACAAATCTTGTTAAATTTTTTTCCTTAACATGCTGAAGGAACCCCCAACTCTAAAGAGAAGCATGTACATATTTTAGAAAGGTAAAATGTAAGATACGCTCAATAAATCCATATTAATATCTAAGAAGAAGTATGATTATCACAAAAGAACACAACATCAGTTTCACTACATCAACAACAGGTCAACAGACGTGATATTATACAAAAAAGCAAAATAGCAGGAAGAAGGGAACTTTACAAGTTGATTAGATTAGGTAATGATGGTCAATCCGAATGTGAAGAAGAAGAAGAAGAAGAATCATAGTAATATTGGGGAGGAGGCGCAGCAACAAAATCTTGGTTATCATAAAGTGATGAAGATGAAGAAGAAGCAGAAGAATTGTAAGAGTAACGGCGATAGTAATAAGGGTCAGGAGGGACACAAAGGAAAGTCCAAACACAAAGAGCTAAGCGACCCAATTGTTGAAGAGGGAAGCAGATGACCAGATCCAAAAGCTCTTCGCTGTCAATTGGGTCTGCCAGACATGACAAAAATTGCCAAACTTCTGCTGATGTCTTAGCCACTGACACCAGTAATACTCCATTGAATGGCATTTCTCTAATCCTTCAATTTCAATGTCAGATTTTTTTGGGGTTTCTAATCCTCCATGTCCCTTGTTCTTAGCATTTCATCAAGCAGTTGGTGTTGTTGACCACGGCTTTAGTTGGTAGCAATAATATGTTTACTCTATTTGTTGGCTTACACCATGTTTGGCCAAATTTAGTTTTATTTAAGACTGCTTATTTTCTTTAAAAAATGCTTAATGTAATCAAATCTTTGGGAGAAAAATAAAAAGTTAAAAAAGTTAAAAAAGAAAGTTTTTTCCTAACAGTACTTTTGAAAAAATATACATTTAAAATTATTTTCTAAAAACTTGATCAAATATTAATAATTTTTTATTTATTTATTGATCAAACACAAATTATTTATCATCAATAATATTTTTTCGGGAAGTTCCTTTTATTTATATTTAAAAAAAAAAAAAAAATTCAAAATAAAATGATTTTAGAAATTTGTCCAGGCTATTATCCTTTAGAGGGTCAGTAATTTTTTCTTTTTTCAATTAGAGGGAAGTGTTGTTCCCAAACCCACACGTGTTGTACAATCTCTCTCTTTATATACATATACTAGTAAAATTATTCGCGCTTCGCTCGGAAATTTAATATCACAAAATTTATAAAATAATACTTATAATCTATCAGTCATTAAAACTAAAACACTTTATTATCTTACATACAAGATTACATAGTAACGTACATTAATAATGTAAAGGAAAATAAGTATAACATCTTACCATTTATCCTTCAATCAATCATCTTTAATTTGATTTTGTAATTTATCCTTTTGCTTCCGGGAAGTGTTACTATTTGATATTTTTGAGAAATTAGATGAACATCAACATGAGATATTAAATTTTCTATTATATAAATAATATTTATATGTACTAATAAATACTTATAACAATAACTTTGCAGAAACATAAACAAAGTAGTTTAAAGGAAAAAAGGTTTGAAAAATACTCCAACTTTGGTCGAAATTGTTGTTACGATACCAAACTTTATGGAGGACCTTTTACCCCCTGCACTATTTAGTAGTGTATTTTAAAGGTATATATGTGCCCAATGGACACATTAATATTTATAATAATGCAATATTTATGATGTCCACATGGGCACATATATACATTTTAAATACACTATTTAAATAGTGCAGGGGGTAAAAGGTTCTTTCCAAAGTTCGGTATCATAACAACAATTTCGGTCAAAGTTTCGGATATATTTCAGACCTTTTTCCCTAGTTTAAAACATGTACTAAAAAACAACAATTAATATCATAAGCATAAACTAATGACTGTAAAAAATATATATATCAGGATCTATAACAATAGAATGAAACAGAAAGGAAAAAATTGAGCCCACTGAATGCACAATGTCCCCTTAAGGAAATTATTCCCCTCTAGTACCCGAGGTTTAATGGAATAGATCCTCTCAGGATGGAACAATTTTATTCACAAGTATATTGATACAAAAACAATGGTGTCAGTGAGCCACTCAACATGAGCAAAGTACTCGAATATTTAATTGTGCAGAAGAAGAAAGAAAAAAAAGTTCAGAATTTTCATTGTTTTAAAATGAGAGGAAATTCCTCTATTTATAGACAACAAAGGATAGTGTGAACGAATTTTTATTGTGCCTTATCAGAAATGTCACAACTCTTTGGAAAAGTTACAACCCTTCGAAAAGATCAGAACCTTTCATAAAAGCCACAATTTTTCATAAAAGTCGCAACTCTTCATGAAAGTCACAACTTTTCATAAAAAGTCACATCATTTCATGAAACGGGATGACTATTTTTGGGTAAGTCTTCATAAAAGTCGCAACTCTTCATGAAAGTCATAACTTTTCATAAAAGTCACATCTTTTCATGAAAGGGGAAGACTATTTTTGGAAATAAATAAATTTAAAAGGAAATTCTAGCTTGTGGTAGCGCCACATAGGCGGGCCTAAGGTTCTCTTTTATATAAATATATGATATACTCCCTCTGTCCCTAATTACTTGCCCACTTTTGAATTGACACATCTATTAAGAAAGAAATGAGTATTGACATAGTGAGTTTACTATTTTACCCCTATTAATTATGAAGTGGATGAATAAAAAACTTGAGATTTTCAAGAAGTTCTATTTTTTCAAAGTAATTAATTGATGATATAATAGGTAAAAAAAATTGCCCTTTCTTGATTTGTCAAAATGGACAAGTAATTAGAAACAATTAAAAAACGAAAAGTGGACAAGTAATTAGGGACATATGGAGTATATGTTATAAATCCATTGAACAAGTGGACATTGTCCATTTAGTTTATTCATAAACTAACATTCATGTATGTATGTTCCCAAGGTGATATAAACCTTTTTGGGATAACTATATATCTATTAATTTGACATTCATCGTGGTGGCCTTTGAAGTGATTTCTCTACTTATAAATAGAGATATCATTCTCCATGTAAGACACACTTGAATAAGAAGAAAAATCTTCTCCTTCATCTACTTATTTTGTCTTCTTCTCTTTATATTATATTTATAATATGTTATTAACACGAATATGCTCTAAAAATTGTAGTACTTTGTAAAAGAGTTGTAGCTGAAACACTTGTGAGCAGGAGCATGTTCTATTTATTTTTCTTGTTATACATTTATATTTTCAAAAGTTCCTCTTATACTAATAATTTATTTTAGTATATATGTGTTATATGAAGAGGTAGAACATATTGATTCGTTTTACTTTAACAATTTTATACATTGGTTTATGATTATACTAACAATTCTTCGTTTCAGAAAAGAATTGAAGAATAAAGAAGTAAATTTTCATGTTAATTTTCTAAGTGTTAATTATGAGGAACTTATTAATATTTATAATTACTAGAGGTGAGAAAACTCTCAAAGTCTTATTTTGACTAAATTTGCTTTTATAATTCTTGATTATTATTCTAAAGACTCATGGCTGAGTTCTATTGGTTTTTGACTTATATGATATTGATTGAAGGGTAAAACAATGGATTCAAGTATCATCTCACCAAAAGGGTAAGAAATCAAGTTAAAGTCCGGACGCACATAATGAAAAATGTTTGAGGATAAGACGATAGATTCAACTTCTATCGCACCAAGAGGGTAAGACATCAATTTGAGTTTTGATGCACCATGATGATAAGGTATTGGGTTTGAGTCTTATAGAATTATGGCCTAACACGCCTTATATGGATAAGACATTGAGTTTGAGTCTCAATGCACCATAGTAATGATAAAATGATGACTAAGGCAAACATAATATATTTTTGATGAAAAGTCTTGAAATTCATCCCATTGAAATTGATTCATTCCCTAAAGCGAATGTGGAAGCAGTATATGATAAGTTTGAAATCCGCCCAATTGCTTCATTCTATCATACGAATGTGGTTGTAGAGAATAATAATAATTATGAAAGATGACAAGTGATTGAATGTATGAATAAGGACGTGAATAGACAAAATTATAATAGTCATCATTGTGGTAATTATAAAAGGAAAATTAATATGAGTTCTTCAAATAGTCCTTCAAACTGTGCAAATAATTTTATCAAAAAAATAATATGAAAGGTCACTGGACACGCGGTTATCGTGCGACTTAATTTGATAAGTTTATAAATCCTCTGTCAAAAGAAAGAATATAAAGTGATGGTGCACTTTATCTTTCAAAGCGATGTTGAGGCGGGTCATGTAAATATGTCAAATATAAAGATATGACATGTATAAATGATTATGGTCAACTCATGAAGAGATTGTGACTTGTAATAAGCATCGTGAATGTTTACCCATTCTTGAAAGTGAATGTGGCAAAATATGAAGAAAAAAATATGAATAAGAACATATTCATGTATGGTTGAAAATATGCCAAAACTCACTCAATGAGAGGTTTGAGAGAAATAAAAGAAAATTATTTTGCAGAAATGATCAATGTTCGGGTACGTTCATACGTCATAAATATTATGGTATGTTTATTGTGAACTACCGAAAGGGCAAAAGAAAGAAGTAATTCTTGCCTATAAAGGTTGTGGCCATGACCAAAATAATATTATTGTGTGACAATACAAATTTGTCATTGATTGTGTACCTATGGTACGAAAAAGTAAAGCAAGAAACATGTCTTGCTTGTAATAATTTTGACCATGACAATAATAATATAATTTCCTCCTTGAAGGAGATGCTCACCTTACGGATGATGTCATGGAATATGTGATAGTACACAAAATTAACTATAAGCTCTAACGACTTGTGTTTTTATCAGAGGAATAATATTGGGGTTGTAGTAAGTCTCAAAAGAAATTTTTTATGTTTTGGATGAATCGAAAAGAAAAAATATTATTTTGGGACTAGAAATTATGAAAAGATTTAATATCTTCATATCACTACAATCGAAGTGGGTTATAAATATTTATGTAAAAGATTACCCATTGTTTCCTCTTGTTTGTTGCACACAAACATGGGCATGCTGATGAAATCACATGCAAAAGTAAACTATAATTGTACTGAAATAAAGATCAGTTGGCATGGCCGGTTGACCATTCTGATTTAAATGTGATGCAAAAATAATTGAGAATTTACGTGGTTATATATTGAAGAATAAAAGATTCTTCAAGAATCCTAATGTGTTGCTTGTTCTCATGATAAAATTATCATTGTACCAGCTAAGGTTGAGATTGTATTCCCTGAAATTATTTGGAACATATAAAAAGGTGAATATATACCCGTTCACCTACCATGTGGACCGTCTGCAATTATGTGATTTTGATAATTACATTTATGCGATCGTCACATATGTGTTTATTATCAACTTACAAATTGATTTTTGTAAGGTCGTTTGCTCAAATTGTTAGATCAAGAGCACGTTCCATAGTATGCAATTATATTGATAATGCTGGTTAGTTTAGTAGAAATTGTATGCCTCCAATTATAGCTAAATCATTAGTTCTGAGAACAAATCTCCCAAAAAGAAATTTGGTATGAGATGAATTTA
Source organism: Solanum tuberosum (assembly GCF_000226075.1). Lineage (NCBI taxonomy): Eukaryota > Viridiplantae > Streptophyta > Magnoliopsida > Solanales > Solanaceae > Solanum > Solanum tuberosum. Next base: position 1,106,464 of record NW_006239082.1, on the reverse strand, counting down.
TTTAACATGTAACAACACTTGTACGCACCAAGCTAACAAAGGTCCCCAATCAAAATTGATTCAGTGTCAGGAACCAAATGATTTTCATCTAAAACGTTGAAAGTGCGGTTATCATTTAATTGCTCCACCACGCACAAAGATGAATCCCTAAATAATGTTGGGATGAATGTTAGATTTTCTAACATTAGGGGGAAAGATGATTGATAGCTGAAAATTATATGTGAGGTGAATAATGAATTATCTAGATTCTCGTTAAAAAAATAAAATAATAATAATAATGTGAACTTGAAGTTCAAGGGATAATTCTTTTGCATAATGTTGCAAATCTATTGCCAGATAAATTTACTGTGCCTATGATATAATTCAACTGCAGATGCTCCAATGAGAAGTCCTTGAAGGACAGTGTTTATGATACACATGAAGCGTGGTAGACCAATCAATTCCAAATATAAAATTTTGAGGAAGGGGACGAGCAAATTGTAACATCCGGCAATGTGAAATGTCTATGGAGAGGCTTAAGAATTTGAATTTGAATTTTTGGATTGAATTTTTGGAAATTTGGCTAAGTATGGAAAAAAGGTGAGTTTTTGGCTAACTTTGAGCAGTCATAACTTCTATCTCAGGATGAGTTAGGTGTAGTTCCAGTTATGGTTGCAAATTTCGTGGAATGATCTTTCCAACGCCACCGAGTTTGCTCAATTCCGAGTTCGTATGAGT
>NW_006239082.1:1104305-1105203 GCF_000226075.1 Solanum tuberosum | reverse complement strand
TTTCCCATTCCTTCCCCACTTTTTCATATATGTTCCTTGGTAATGTACCTATGTTTTATAGTTGTTTCCAAAACTCTAAGGTACATTTAAACCTCCCGAACTCATCTATAAACATGTGATCATATACCTTGAATCCATAATTCAATTCAAGGCAAGTTTGAATCAAAGTCAAGTGAAGTTAGAGTCAAGTCAAGCAAAGTTAAGAAGTAAGTCCGAGCAAGTCTTTAAAGTTGTTCAAGAGTCTTTATTGAATGTTTTAACTTCATTTTAAGGCTCAAGTTGCAAGTCAAGCAAAGAGTATAGAGTTTCAAGTTAAGTACAAGAACATAAAGTTGAGTTCATTTCTCAAAGTTATTAGGGAACTATGTATTCCCAAAGAAGTTTTAAAGAAATATTTTTACATTTAAACAAGGTTGGAAACTGAGATTTCCAAAGAGCCTTCGGGCTAGTTTTTGAGTAATTATCTCAATCAGCAGGACGACATGTTTTAAAAACATAAGAGCCAGTACATTTTTTGGGAGTAGTATCGAGCACCGAGTTGGGGGAGCGTTCAAGGAACCCACAGCCCCCATAGAACCATGTTAGCCACCATGGGTAGAAAAGGATCATACTTTTTAGATGAATCATTTTCCAGATAGACTAGTGGATCCATTAGGCAGTTCAGGTCTTATACCTTTGGTCGGGTATAGGATGCTCTGGTAGCGTGAGGTCGATCGCTGTATGATCACTATAGCTCTTACATGATAGTTGTCGGTTAGAAAAACTCCCACAGCAATTATTGTATTTTCATACACAGAAGGTATTGTATTTTTTATACATCAGTTCATTGTATTTCTACATACATTTCAGGCTTATTGTATCCTTGTATACACACAGAGTTTATAGCAGGTTTTAAACA
>NW_006239082.1:1083125-1104230 GCF_000226075.1 Solanum tuberosum | reverse complement strand
AGTCAGTGGTGAGCCTCCTTGCTTTCCGGAGGACTCGGTTATTTTGTGTTTCTAGTTTTGTGTTATTAGGATGTTGCGGGGTCTGTCCCAACATCCATCTCCGTATTTTAGAGGCTTCATAGACAGACAGTCAGTCAGTTAGTATTGAGTCTCTCATCTATGTATCTATGTAAATATTCTATTTTGAGACTTGAGTTGCCTTTTTGGGCCAGATTTCATCAGTTAAGTTATTTTATGTCTTTGCATGGCATTGAGTTATTCTGTTGAGTTAGGTTTCCGCTGAGTTAAGAGAGCCAGGCCAAGGGTTCGCTTGGGGCCAGCAATGGTCTCCGGGTGCCGATCCCGCCCAGGGTGTAGGCTTAGGATGTGACACAAATGATCAAGATGGTCATGATAATGAGGCAAGTTCTTTACAGGAGCACAATAACATAACAATTCATTAAGCCTTGACAAAGGTTTAGGTACCTGGAATGTTGAAAAATGAAGAGAACTCGATAAGTTATGTCATATTGGAATCAATATCAAATAACCATCAATGATATTTTTGATAGAAAGTAACGCTCAATGATATAGATCGTGATGAGGACTTAGAATTCGAATTTGTCACATAGTGTGGACAGATAAATGATTGACCAAATAAAATGCACAATTCAAGTATATTTTGTTTCACTTAGAAAAGTGACTTTTTTACCGATAGTCCATAAATCAAGATATAATGTCAGTGGGGTACAAATAAAGTATTATTCGATAGTATAACCGTAAGATATCAAGTATGACTTGTGTCTTAGGGCATAAAGGCTTGTTGCAAAAATCTTGACATTATTGGGGACATTTTCTTTTATGGTGGATGCAATGAGATTTGTTGTGATATAAAAATATATGAAAACTTGAATGCATATAATGAATAATTATCATGTCTATCTAGACAATATTGAATGTTATATGAAAATCCTTGAAGCAATCAAGGTGTCTGAAACATATAAAAATTTGAAAGAAACTTTTTCAATAAAACTTCAAGAATCCTTATATGGATTGAAATAATCAAGGAAGAAAGAGTACAAAACAAAGATCCTAATTGTCCTTGCATTATTATGAAAAAGTTCAGGATCTGAATTTGTTATAATAGTTGTGTATGTTGATGACTTGAACATTATTAGCACTCTTAAAGAGCTTTCAAAAGCTGTTGAGTGTTTGAGAAGGGAATCTAAAATGAAAAGATCCTGGAAAGACAGTTTTGTCTTGACCTACAGATTGAGAATTTAACAAATGAAATATTTGTCCATCAATCAACATACATAGAAAAGTTTTGATGTGATTTTACATGAACAAATCACATTCATTGAGTACCCCTATAATTATGAGATCACTCGACATAAATAAGAATTCATTTCGATCTCAAACGAAAGATGAAGAACTTATTAGTGATGAAACTCCATATATCGGTCAATTGGAGGCACTAATGAACCTTGCTATATACCATCAAATATTTTACAGTGAGTTTATTGAGAAGATTCTGCTTCTCCCCAACGAGAAGACGTTGAAATGACATCAAAGACATTTATTTGAAGTTATTCTACAAGATAATCATCTGCAAATGAAAGTATCCACAAGATGATTGTTGCTATGAACAAGTTGAATAAGCAATTTACTTGCAACAACGAAGTCACGAATAAAGTGAATTTCAAGAATGTATTCGGCTAAGCTCAAAACCTCTTTATCCATGAAACCAGGAAATGATATTTCAGGATGAGTTCAATCATGCTACGTCTTTGTGAATGTGATTTGATCACAAAGACACTATCAATATTTAAGAAGTTGATATATAAAATTGGATGACATCATCACAAGAAATTAAATGATGTTTTAATCGGGGGAGTATAATACACATTGCACTCTTTTTTTCTTTACCGAGGTTTTGTCCCACTGAATTTTTCCTGGCAAGGTTTTTAATGAGGCAACAAATAATGCGTATCAAAAGATATGTGTACTCTTTTTCATTCACTAGAACTTTTCACACAAATTTTTTCCTAGTAAGGTTTTAATGAGGCCCATTACATATGGACATCCAAGGAGAGTGTTATAAATCCATTGAACAAGTGGATTGTCCATTTGGTTTATTCATGAACTTAACATTCATGTATGTGTGTTTCCAAGGTGATATGAACCTTTTTGGGATGACTATGTATCTATTAATTTGGCATTCATTATGATGGCCTTTGAAGTGATTTCTCTACTTATAAATACAAATATCATTCTCCATGTAAGACACACTTAAATAAGAAGAAAAGTTTTCTCCTTTATCAACTTATCTTGTCTTCTTCGCTTGATATTAGATTGGTCTAAGCTTGATTTATATATATATATATATAACCTTTTTAACCTCGTTTTTAATTGTTCCTCTTCCTCTTTTCCTCCTTTCTGTAAGACTCATTCCCCTCCCCTAACCACGTATTTCTCTTTTTCCTTTCTTTCTCCCACTCTCCAAGGGCAAAAATTTTATCCCCATATTCAATTTATTTATTTTTCATGTAACACCTCGGAATCTAGTGTGCTAAGGAAGGGATCAAGTGGGGGTTCACCAGCCCAAGACTGGGCCAAGTCACCCTTCATGAAGGGCTAGACGGGTCGTGGAGGGAACCAAGAGGCGTGGTGAGGCTCGTGAAGGCTCACAGTGCCTGGACAAAAGGGGATCCCCTCCCACGAGCACTTATACGACTCGTGTGGCCACCACGGCTTGTGGTGGTGCCCGTGAAGGGGAGATAGTAGCCACTTTAAGGCTGACCCTCCACACGAGCCATTAGACGGCTCATGAGAGACATGATGGCTTGTGAAGTGGGTCGTGAGGGGAGTGGGATTTTGAAGTAATTTTTCCAGGCCATTGATCAAGGACCACGACTGCCACCACAGTTCGTGATGTCCTTGACGGCTCGTGTGGGCCTCCATTTGGAGGTTCGCGTCAGCTGTAAGTTAAGGGCAGTTGGATCTTTTCCTAATTATTTTATATTGAAACTGTGTCGTTTTGCCCTTACCTAGAACCCCTATATAAGTGATCTTAACCCCAAAACTTGCTCATTCAAATCATTCTCTTAAATTTAACAAAAAAGAACAAGTTCTTCCTCTCCAAAATATTCCTCTCTCTAGAAACTTGAAGTAGAAGGGTTCAACCTAGGGTTTCAAGGCAAGTCTCCAATTCCACCATTGAAAGCAAGCTTTTGGCATTGAGGTATGATAGTTTTCATCCATCGATTCCTTTCATTCATGGAGTTCCCAGATTCTCTTATTTCAAAGTTAGAAATCCCCAATTGAGTTAGAGTTTTTCTTCTATATTATGGGTTCTCTTAATTATTGATTTAATTGATAAAATTATGATCTCTTATGCATTAATTGATGAAATTCTATAGTTTTATGATGATTCCCCATGAACCCATATAATTACCATGTTTTCCAAATTATGATGATATGATGTGGGTTTTGGATTATGAATGAAGAGTTTTTGAAATTAAGCATGTTCTTATGGGATTTATGTAAATATTTTAAGGATGCTTTGAGATGAAGTATCAATGATAATGTTGTTGTGTTGTTGAAAGTATTTTCTCATATACATATGAAAGTATGATTGTGAAAGGTTTTCTCACATAGTAAGGATTCTAAGGTTAAAAAGCCTTCTCACCTAAATGAATCAAAGATAAAGAGCTACCCTAATGAAACCTAGCTTGGATTAGTTATTGAATGATGCAATTACATGGATGACTTATGACCTAGCTTGGATTGTCAAGATGACGTTCCCTTCTATGGATAATGAGAACAAATAAGAAAATGACTATTTTATGGGATTTATGCTTAGCATCGAGACGATATTGAGATGTACGATCTCCCGTTAGTAAAGGCTGGGTTTCTAGAAGCAATCTCCTTATCCCTTACCTATGTGCCACCATAGGATGATTGTCTAGATAGACATTAGCTAGTGGATCCACAATAACTAGAAGTTCATGGTCCTTACCTTGGCAAGTAGGACAACCCTTTTTGGTGTGGGAGACACCGGGAGATCATGTTATAGCTCACATGGTCTCTATGTCGGTTAAGGCTACTTCCTACAATAATAATGAACTAAGGTTACTTCAAGAAGTATCTCACATGTGTTCAAATAACTTAAATATGTTAGCTTCCATTGACCATATTTAACGACTCATTTTTTCTAACCCTTTTTATTTCATGTTTTAGCTTGGTCATTGCATGTCATGAATTTTCCTATTTTAGCATGATTTAAACGTTTATATGCATGACTATCATACTTGGTATATATTTTGTACTAACACATACTCTTGCCTACATTTTCCCAAATGTAGGGTCCGACAGTCAGGGTTCTTAGTTTCATGGCTAGAGGTTGATTTGAGAGATTTCGAGCTTTGGTGATTCCTCATGCTTCAAGGATGGATTTTCATTATTTTCAATTTTCTTTGTTACTTTCAGTTTTTGGACATGATGTATGGGCTAGGCCCAAATTTCATTCTTATGTACTATATGGCTAATGAGACTAGTGTTTAGATTTCCGCTTTACTTTTCTAAAACTCTGAAACTTGAAATGTTGTTCTTTACCTCTTTTCATTTTATTTCTCATGTTATGAATGCTAAGTGGCTTGTATGGGGCCTCTTGGGGTCCTATACACCATGTTACGACTAGGGGGTTCCTTGGGTCGTGAAGAATTTGGTAATCAGAGCACAAGGTTTAGAAAGATCCTTGGAGATAATTGTGTGAGTTTTGGCTAAGGTCTGTAAATTTTCTTGGTCACATTGTTTCAAGTAAGGGTATTGAGGTAGATCCTAAGAAGACGAATGCGGTTAAGAGTTGGCCTTGACCTCTATCCTCTTTGGATTTAGAAGTTTCTTGGGTTAAGTTGGTTACTACAGAAGGTTTGTTGAGGGGTTTTCTTCTATTGCCTCTCCATTGACACCATTGAATCAAAAGAAGGCTAAGTTCATATGGTCTAAAACTTGTGAGAAGAGCTTTAGGAATTGGAGGATAGACTTACTTCCGCTTCGGTGTTGACCTTACCGGAAGGTACTGATGGTTTTGTTGTTTATTGTGATGCCTCGAGAATTGGGCTAGGATGTGTGCTTATGCAAAATGGGAAAGTTGTTGCCTTCACTTCAAGGCAACTTAAGATTCATGAGAAGAATTATCCTACCCCTGACCTTGAACTAGCGGCGGTTTGTCTTTGCCTTAAAGATTTGGAGGCACTATTTGTATGGTGTCCATGTAGATGTTTATTCCGACCACAAGAGTATACAATATGTGTTTAATCAGAAGGATCTAAATCTTAACCAAAAAAGGTTGCTTGAGTTATTGAAAGATTACAATATGAGTGTTCTCTATCACCCTAGTAAGGTGAATGTGGGGGAAGATGCTCTTAGTCGGTTTATGGGAAATGTTGCTCATATTGAAGAAGATAAAAAGAAGTTAGTCTGAGATGTTCATAGATTGGCCCGGTTTGGTGTTCAGTTAGTAGAATCTACCAAAGGTGGTATTATGGTACACAATGGTTCAGAATCGTCTTTTGTGGCGGATGTGAAAGCCAAGCAAGGTCTTGATCCAACTTTAGTTGAATTAAAGGAAGCGGTGCTTAAGAAATCCGTTGAGGCTTTCTATTAAGGGGGAGATGGAGTGCTTAGATATTAAGGTCGTTTGTGTGTTCCTAATGTTGATGACTTGAGGGAATAGATCATGGCAAAAGCCCATAGTTCTCGGTATTCCATTCACATGGGAGCCACCAAGATGTGGGAAGAATTAAATATGGACTTCATTGTTGGTTTGCGTCGTACCCGGCGACAACATGACTCAATTTGGGTTATAGTAGATCGAATGACGAAATCAACTCAATTTATTCCCTTCAAGATTTCTTATTCGGCGGGGGACTACGCTAAGTTGTATTTGAGGGAAATGGTAAAGTTGGAGTGCCTTTATCCATTATCTCCGATCGTGGTACCCAATTCACTTCTCAGTTTTGGAGATCTTTTCAAAAAGATCTTGGTACTCGTGTCAAGCTTAGTACAACCTTTCATCCCCAAACCGATTGGAAAGTGGAGCGTACTATCCAAGCTTTGGAAGATTTATTGAGAGCTTGTTTGATTGATTTCATGGGTAATTGGGATGATCACTTGCCTTTGATTGAGTTTGCATAAAACAATAGTTATCACTCGAGTATTGGTATGACTCCATTTGAGGCATTTTATGGATGGAGGTGTAGATCTCCTATAGGTTGGTTTGAGGTGGGTGAAGTTGCCCTAATAGGTCCCGAGTTGGTACATGAGGCTATGGAAAAAGTTCAACTTATTAGGGAGAGGTTGAAAACGGCTCAAAGTCGACAAAAGTCGTATGTCGATGTTAGAAGAACAGATTTTGAGTTTGAAGTTAACGATTGGGTCTATTTGAAAATCTCACCCATGAAGGGTGTAATGAGATTTGGTAAGAAAGGGAAGCTTAGTCCCCGTTATATAGGCCCATATTAGATTTTGAGGCGTAATGGTAAGGTTACTTATGAGCTTGAGTTGCCTAATAAATTGGCATTGATGCATCCAGTTTTCCATGTCTCCTTGTTAAAGAAATGTGTTGGTGATCCAACAACTATAGTTCCCTTATAAGGTTTGGGAGTTGATGAGAATCTTTCTTATGAGGAAGCTCCGGTTGAGATTTTAGACCGACAAGTCAAGAAGTTGAGGAATAAAGAAATCGCTTCCGTGAAAGTTTTGTGGAAGAATCAGTTAGTTGAGGGTGTTACTTGAGAGGACGAGTCCGATATGATGTCCCGATATCCTCATCTCTTTCCTTCTACCCCTACTCTAGCTTAAGGTAATGAGTTCCTCATGGTTTACTCTTTTGGTGTCATGTGTCTTAGATATTCCCATGGTTCCTCATTTTATGGATGTTCATGAAAATCTTGATTTTTTTGAAAGAAAATGAGTTTACATGATTGATTTTCCCCATGTTGAACATGTTTTAGCTTGGAGTTGATGTTTCCTCCTCGGATATGTGCATTTATGTTATTTCATGCATGATGGGTTGATAGGATAGAATTATTCTCTCGATTTGGTGCCTAGGATCCCATTTGAGGACGAATGTTCCCAAAGGGGGATATAAAGTAACACCTCGGAATCTAGTGGGATAAGGAAGGGATCAAGTGGGAGGTTACCACCCCATGACTGGAACAAGTCACCCTTCACAAAGGCCTAGACGGGTCGTGAAGGGCACCACGAGGCGTAGTGAGGCTCATGAAGGCTCACAGTGCCAGGCAAAAAAGAGCTCCCCTCCCACGAGCACCTAGACAGCTCGTGGTGGCCACAACAGCTCGTGGTGGTACCCGTGAAGGGAAGGCAATAGCCACTTTAAGGCTAACCCTTCAAACGAGCCACTAGACAGTTTGTAAGAGCCATGACGGCTCGTGGAGTGGGCCGTGAGGGGAGTGGGATTTTGGGGTGAGTTTTCCAGGCCACTGGTCAAGGACCACAGCTGCCATCACGGCCCATAATGTCCTTGACGGCTCGTGTAGGCCTCCATCTGTAGGTTTCGTGTCAGTTGTATGTTAAGGGTAGTTTGGTCTTTTTCTAATTATTTTATCTTGATACTCTGTCGTTTTGACCTTACCTAGAACCCCTATATAAGTGATCTTAACCCCAAAACTTGCCTATTCAAGTCATTCTCTTAAATTTACCAAAGAAGATCAAGTTCTTCCTCTCCAAAATATTTCTCTCTCTAGAAACTCGAAGAAGAAGGGTTCAACCTAGGGTTTCAATGCAAGTCTCCAAATCCACCATTGAAGACGTGCTTTTGACATTGAGGTATGATAGTTTTCATCCATGGATTCCTTCCATAGTTTTCATCCATGGATTCCTTCCATCATGGAGTTTCACAAATTCTCCTATTTTCAAAGTTAGAAATCCCGAATTGAGTTAGGATTTTTCTTCTATACTATGGGTTCTCTTGATTATTGATTTAATTGATGGAATTATGATCTCTTATGTATGAATTGATGAAATTCTATGGTTTTATGATGATTCCCCATGAACCTATGTAATTCCCATGTTTTCCAAATTATGAGATATGATGTTGGTTTTAGATTATGAATGAAGAGTTTATGAAATTAAGCATGCTCTTATGGGATTTATGTAAATGTTTTAAGGATGCTTTGAGAGTGAAGTATTAATGATATTGTTGTTGTGTTGTTGAAAGGTTTTATCATTTACACATGAAAGTATAATTGTGAAAGGTTTTCTCACATAGTAAGGATTCTAAGGTTGAAAGGTTTTCTCACCTAAATGAATCAAAGATAAATAGCTATCCTAATGAAACCTAGCTTGAATTGGTTAATTGATAGATGCCATTCCATGGATGACTTATGACCTAGCTTGAATCGGCAAGATGACGTGCCCTTCCATGGCTAATGAGAACAAGTAAGAAAATTAATATTCCATGGGATTTATGCTTAGTACCCAGAGGATATTGAGATGGAAGCTCTCCCATGAGTAGAGGTTGGGTTTCTAGAAGCAATCTCCTTATCCCGTACCTATGTGCCCCCATAGGATGATTGTCTAGATAGACATTAGCTTGTGGATCCACAATAGCTAGAAGTTCATGGTCCCTACCTTGGTAAGTAGGACAACCCTTTTCGGTGTGGGAGACACCAGGGGATCATATTATAGCTCACATGGTCTCTATGTCGGTTAAGTCTACTTCCCACAATAATAATGAACTAAGGTTACTTCAAGAAGTATCTCACATGTGTTCAAAGAACTTAAAGATGTTAGCTTGCATCGACTATGTTTTACGACTCATGTTTTCTAACCCTTTTTATATCATAATTTAGCTTGGTCACTGCATTTCACGAAATGTCCTATTTTAGCATGATTTAATCGTTTATATACATGGCTATCATACTTTGTACATATTTTATATGAACACATATTTTTGCCTACATTTCCTCCAATGTAGGGTCCAACAGACAAGGTTCTCAGTTTCGTAGCTAGAGGTTGATTTGAGAGATTTCGAGCTTTGATGAGTCCTCATGCTTCAAGGATGGATTTTCATCGTTTTCAATTCTATTTCTTACTTTAATTTTTTGGACATGATATATGGACTAATGATACCATTCAGATTGCCTGAAGACCTTTGACTCATAGCAAAGCTTGGGAACTCCAATGTATTGAAGAGTTGTTCACAAGGATGGAAGCTTTTGGGCTTGCATTGGTGGCAAACGAAGGATTCCATGCCTTGAAGATCACATGGGTCCCTTTTGGCTAGCCAGGACCAGTCGGTGGATCGCCCAAGGGCTTGGACGACGAACTCAGCTTACCCAAAGTTCCAGAACCTGGCAAGGTGTAGGATCCATCGCCAACCCAATGGGTGGATCGTCGAGTCACTAGGCGAGCCCAACTTGGCTCGCCCATTGGTCTTTTCGGGTCATTTTTGGGCTTTTTCACCTAAAACTATAAATAGCTAGTTTGGGTTCATTTTAGACTTAGACTATTTTGGATTGGAAAACTAAAACTCTTGTATGAGTGTTGAGCTTGGTAAAGCTTGTGTTGATTATTGCTTAGAAACGAGGGTTGCAAGGTGAATTCGATTCCCTTGAGGTCTTCGTAAGAGTTAGGTGCTATTGTAGGATTAATAGATTGAGGTCATTGGGTTTAATATACCATTTGGTTGCTTTTTGCTTTCTCTTTGTGTGTCTATCTAATTATCTTTACTATTTATCCGCATTTAGTTGTAGTTCCCTTTTGAGAATTACATCATTTGGTATCAGAGCAAGGTGGCAACCTTAGAGTGGAAAAAAAAGAGGTTAAGTGGAGTGAAGTGAGAGGGTTGCCACAATCTCAATCTAACCTTTTTGTTTATCATTCACTTTGTAAGGATTCTTATGTAGGTACAAGCATGATGAATGGAGGAACACGAGTTCCCAACAAAGATCCTACAATTAAAGGTGTGATGGATGCACTTTTGGGATGTACCAATATTCCTAAGGGATGTCATTCCAAGGTAAAGAAGATATTTCTTGCAAGCGTCAAGGTGATAGCTAAACTTTACACTTTTACAATTGCAAATGAACAAAGTGTAAGTGATAGGTTGTCTTTATGTGAGCCTAATGATTCTTTACCATGTCTTGATAATGTACATGTTGAGAGTGTGGATACACTTAATCCTATTGATGACTGAATTTATTCTTCTAGTAAGATCAATTTGTTTCCACCTAGTGTTGACACATGTGCTTTGAGTGATAGTTCATTAAATAATTGTGTTGATCAACTTGCTTGTGAGTGGTTCACTAATTGAGGGATCTTGTGATGTGATTAAGGAACCTCAATTTGGTGATACTAATGATAATGTTGATCATTTGAATAAGAGTGACTCTTAAAGCATATCTTTTGTGGAAGATCCGATTGCTTGTTTTGCTCATAGAGATCATGTGCTTGAAAATGCTTCAAAAAATGATATGTGTCTTTTTATGGTGAACTTTCATGTGTTAATTCTCCCATGGTGGTTGATCATTCCCTCTTTAAGTACAATATCTTGTTTAAAGATGATGAAATCACTCTTAGTGATGTGCCTAGTGGTGTGCACCATGAGAGTAGTGTAGTTCTTGATAGTTATGCTTTCTATAGTAACCCACTATGGTGTGAATATTGTCCTCCCAAAGATGGAAATCTCTTCTTGGAAGATGAGAGTACTCTTGTAGGGAAGGATCATAATGAAAAAGAAGGTGGTATTTGTTTTCCCATTACCTTTTCTTCTTGGTGTGTTTCAATTCTTAATGGTATGACCAATGATCCTGAGCCTATTAGTAGTTATACCTATGAAAACACCTTAGATGAAGTTGATTTGCGAGACACATTTCTCTATTACCTGTTTACATATGATGATGCTCACACTTTTGAGTGGAGTATGCTTTTAGAAGATAAGAGTGCCAATTGGACAACAAGAGGTGCACTTGATCCAAGTTCATGGATTGCCTTTCCGTTTGACCCCAGTAGTGAGCTGAATTGTGTTATTTATGTGGGAATGCTTGGTCGAAATGGCAGGCATAATGTGGGTGAAATTGTTGATACCTTTCCCTATGATGGAAAGTCTTTCTCGAGGGTTTCCAATCCATTTGAGGAGCCTACATTGTGTATGGGAAAGGGTAGCTTCCTACATCCTTTTTGTTACTCTCACTTTGAGCATGATCTTGTAGACTGTGCATTTTATCGGGGTAGGAGATATTTTCCAAGAGAAGGTGAAGTTTGTACCTTCCTTTACTATCTCTTTGCATATGATGAGTCCCCTAGTTGTATTAAAGGTGCATTGCATGTGGATCAAGGTATCACTGAGGTCTATACTTGTTGGTATGATCCGGTTATGTGGACCTTTTATCATTTTGATCCTGGTGAATGTTTGAGAGTATTTGAACTTGTAGAGGTATAATCTTTTGGGTGGTATTATCCTGTTGTCGAGAAGAATAGCCATTGTCCTTGTTCTCCATCTATGGGCTTAATAGCCATGACAATAGAGGATGCTTTGTTTTTCCTTGATTTTGAGTCGCTTCGGGTCAATGTTTTTAATGCTAACCTTTGTACTATCCATCATGCTATGAGGATAAGCTTCTTGCTTGTGATCTACATAGTTTAGCAAGGTTTGGATTCAAGGACTCAGTTTTATCTACCTGCATATGATGATACTTATGCTTGTGTGGGTAGCATATTTTATGTTAGTAGTGGTATCAATAGGGCAAATAAGAGTCTCATTGACCCGATGTTATGCAATCCTTTTCCATTTGACCCCGGTGTTGGTTTCAAGTGTGTTGAGTATGGTAGTAACACTGTCTATCATTCATATGATTCTTACTTGGTGTTATTACTTGATCCTATGTGCTTGAATGAGGTATGTTTGCCAATTTGGGTAGGGAATACTTGTGTACTTGAACCCGCTCATGAATTGGGAATAATTACTCTCTTGAAGTTATCTAGTGCATTAGATGAAATTTTAATTTGGGTCAACATTACTTATGCCTTCGCACTTAGGTATGAGAGTGTTCATGTGCTACTTGACTTAAAGGAGGAATTGTGCTTGTTCGAATGTGGAACCAATGAGGGCTTACATGTGTGGTTTCTTAACTGTATTAGTTCCTTCGCTTTACCCCTTTGTCAAAGTTTCTTAAGTAGCCAATTATCTATTGTTTTGATGAGTTACAAACCTTTTGTTAATCATTTTGATGCTTGGTTATATGTTAAATTTGTGCATCCTTGGCATGGTGATGAAATAGTTATTGCTAACGCTAACCCTCATGCCATGAGGACCTTGTTGTTGTTTGCTTTCCCTATGGTTTGGCAAGGTTTAGATTCGAGGACAAATCATTTTCAAGAAAGGGAGAATGATGCAATTCAGATTGCCTCAAGACCTTTGACTCATAGCCAAGCTTGGGAACTCCACTGTATTGAAGAGTTGTTCACAAGGATGGAGGCTCTTGGGCTAGCATTGGTGGAAAACAAAGGATTCCATGCCTTGATGATCACATGGGTCCTTTTTGGCGAGCCAGGACTAGTCGGCGGATCGCCCAAGGGCTTGGGCGACGAACCCAGCTTGCCCAAAAGTTCCAGAACCTGGCAAGGTGCAGGATCCATCGCCAACCCAATGGGCGGATAGCTGAGTCACTAGGCGAGCCTGACTTGGCTCTCCCATTGGTCATTTCGGGTCACTTTTGGGCCTTTTCACCTAAAACTATAAATAGCTAGTTTGGGTTCATTTTAGACTTAGACTATTTTGAATTGAAAAACTGAACCGCTTGCATGAGTGTTGAGCTTGGTAAAGCTTGTGTTGATCATTACGTAGAAACGAGGGTTGCAAGATGAATTTGATTCCTTTGAGGTCTTCGTAAAAGTTAAGTGCTATTGTAGGATTAACGGATTGAGGTCATTAGGTTTAATATAACCTTTGGTTGCTTTTTGTTTCCTCTTTGTGTGTCTATCTAGTTATCTCTACTTTTTGTCTTTCGATTTCCGCATTTAGTTGTAGTTCCCTTTTGAGAATTACATCAGCTAGGTCCAAATTTCATTCTTATGTACTAGATGGCTAATGAGACAAGTGTTTAGACTTTCGCTTTACTTTTATAAAATTTTGAAACTTGAAATGTTGTTATTTACCTCTTTTCATTCTATTTCTTATGTTATGAATGCTAAGTGGCTTGTATGGGGCCTCTCGGGGTCCTATACGCCATATTACGCCTATGGGGTACTTTGGGTCGTGACATTTCCATTCCAATCACATTTCAAATGTCAATCTTCTAATTATTTTGTTGTCCCTTTACTGCATCAAACACATTTTACTTGATACATATTTACTTCTTAATTTTGCAAAGTAATCAATTATGGATACATCGACGATTATGATGTTGATAATTAACAAGTTTTGTGAAGAGATTGACATGCACAATGGATATATGACATCATTATGGCAAAAATAAGGTCAATATTTGTTATTGATGGTAATTACCAACCTTTTGTTGTTTTGTTTGTTAAATTTTTTACTACTGTTTAATTTTTGATTGGACTTTGTACATTTGAAAGTATTCCTTGTTTCAATATTTTGATTTTCAGTTTGGAAAATTATAATTAAGAGTCCCTGTAATTAATGAAATTGAGATTTTCGTTAAAGATGATGGCTAGAGTGCTTTTTTTGTTAAACACTTCAATCACATAATATTTTATATCTAATAAACATCACTTTTTCTCTTCTTCTTCTTCTTCTTCTTCCTCTTCTTCTTCCTCCTCTTCTTCCTCCTCCTCTTCTTCGTCCTCTTCCTCTTCCTCTTCCTCTTCTTCTTCTTCTTCTTATCATTATCATTATCATTATCATTATCATTATCATTATCATTATCATTATCATTATCATTATCATTATCATTATCATTATCATTATCATTATCATTATCATTATCATTATCATTATCATTATCATTATCATTAGTATTACTATTATTATTATTATTATCATTATCATTATTATTATCATTATCATTGTCATTATCATTATCATTATTATTACTATTATTATTATTATATTATTAGAATTACTATTATTGCTATTATTATTATTATTATTATTATGATAAATCTGATCAAACTATTTTGGTGGAAACTAATTTTGCAAGGTCCAAGGTCACCACCAGAAGACCTATTAAGTGGGAAGAAATTGATTTCCCACCTACATGGACTCTAAATTCGGTTATTCTTCTTCAGTCTGTCTTATAAAGGGGCCAAATCTGTTTTCAAAAGGTTTAGAAGAACTTGAACTAGCTTCGTTAGAAGTAGCCAAATTAATGATTTTTTCTCAAAGCTTTCTATCAGTATCTTCTTTTAAAAGCTCAATCACATTATCAGAAGTGATTGTATTCATATTGAAATCTTGAAATTGTGATTGAATTTTATATATTTCATCATCTTCACAGTTGCAAGTAATACCTTGGCAGTAGTGCAAGGGCTATCACAATTTTTATCGTTATCAGATAAATCAAGCAATTCAATATCAGAATCAAAATCAGATTCACAGTCATCATCAGAACCTGAGGTGTATAACAAGTCATAAATCTTCTCATAGGTTTCTCCATCAAGTTCTAAAGTTTTCAACTTATTCAACTTGCAATTAGGAGCAATACGACCAAGTTGTCCACACTTGTAACATTTAACCTTGGAAAGATATATTGATCTATCTTTGGTAAATCTATGAGATTTACGAGAGCTCTTTATAGCTTAGCGTTCTTCCTTGGACCTACGTCTAGATCTCTTTTTCTAATGGGAACCTTCGATTCTAAAGGACTTATAATACCTGCTCTTGTTGCTGCTTTTAGCAGAAGGATCGGATAGACCAAACTGGGCGCAAAAGTCTCCCAATTGAGATTTTTCCTTAAGCTTATCCATCTAAAGCCATCCCTTTGTAAGCACTGTTTCGACTATAAATAAATATCCAGTCAGTTCTTCACATCTTGAACTTTGGTGACGACCATCTTTATAAGGTATTTTTATTTTTAGTCTTCATTTTAGCTCTGTCTCTCCTAGACAAGACTATGTCCGGCTAAAGATCTCATATCTATGTTGAATAACTAACTTCTCTCCTATATAGACCATGAACGATCTAAGCCTTATTAAAATATAAAAGAAATTTTGTTATGGGTTCTCGACTTGGTTTTGAGATCGAGGTACAGTCGGATCTAGTACTACTCTTATTGGCTCCGTCTGGTCAGCCGTGGTTCACAGCCCGATTAAAAGTGCATAGAGAGAGTAATAAATAGGTAATTAAATTTCAAGAAGTTTAAATTAAAAAGTTGGAAAAAAGAATTAGATATACAACATATATTGAAAATTGAAAACATATAAATAATAAATAGGGCCCAAATAAGGTCAAACTTTTTGGCTAATAAAAGTAGTAGGTAATTAATGGTGTTAAATTGTCCAATAATATAAATTTTAAAGGTACAACCATAAAAGAAGAATGTACAACACTATGAAGCACATATCATCCAACACTTGTCATGTACTAAGTAGTAGATATTCCCACTTATTATATATAGTAATATAAATTACGTCATTAATTCAAGTTGTCTTACTATAACCAGGGCCGGCTCTATGCTTATATGAATAAGGCATCCTTAGGCCCCCAATTTTAGGGGGCTCAATTTTTTACTAATAATAAATTATGTGTTAATTTTTTTTATAGAAAAGATTAATTATTTATGATAAAATATATTTTTTTTAAATAAAAATTATTATTTTATTCTCTTTAATCCCATTTAAATAGAAGAAATCAAGAAAAAATGTTTTATTTTCTTACACTCTCTACACTAATATTTACATTATTTTATTCTTTTAACTCCGTTTACACTCCCTTTTTTAATTTTTGATAAGCTAGAGTAATACTCTATCAAAAATATGAATCAATAGTCGAAAAGTGTTGAACAAAGTGAATTGTAAATTCTTTTTCTATTTCTTCTTAGATTTTCAACCATTACAACAAGCATAGTAAAATATGGGGTATACAAAATTATCAACTTCTTGAATCAAATTCTATGTTAACAATTCATATAATAATTGCCCATGTAAGAAAATATTTTTCAACGTTGAATTGATAAAATCTTATCTAAAGCTAATAATTGAAAGAGAAATCGAATAAATCATTTATAAAAAAATATTAAGTATACTTTGCATTTAAAAATGTAAGTTTTTTTAAAAAAAAAATTAATGCATATAAAGTTTATTTAGATTTTAGGCCTCTAATTATTTTTTTTCTTTTTTTTTAACCCTCTCTAGGAGCTCCCACCCCTTTTGCTCCCTTGGTGACTCGAACTCGCAATCTTCAGGTTGGAAGTGATTCGCTTTAGGCCTCTGATTGCGTTGAGCCGCCCTTGACTATAACTGCTTGAAAATGAGCTGCTTATTTGCAACACGAATATTCTGCATACTGGGATTTTTAACACCTCAAATTTAAAGGGGAAAGGACCAAAATTAATATATATTAGTTTTATTGTTTTCTGTTTTTTAACAATGTGAAGAAAAAAGTCTCTTCTAATCCAACATTAAATAATTATATATCATTTTCTCTTTTTGTTAAGATTATCTATTTTACCTTTGATTATTTTAATAAATATTCTTCTTCTTTTGACTTTCACTTTTTTTCTTCAAAAATATATTAAAATTTCTTCGGCTTGCCATATAATAATTTGCATATTCGCCCCAAAATAGAAGATAAAAATATGAAGAAAGAAAATAATTCAAATAACATTACATATTTGAAGAAGATAAGATCCATTAAAAGTAATGAGAACAGTTTTAGATAATCACTTTAAGTTTAAATTCAATAAGTAACTGTTTTCCTATGTTGTAGGATTTTTTTATAGCATTACAGTAAAATCTCTATAAATTAATAATCTCTCTAAAATAATATTTTTCTTCAGTCCCGACTTGGGCCAATGGAAAAAATCATCAAATTCGATAAGATAATAAGATAATATATTTCCAGAATATCCCTATATAAATATATGGTCTCATTAATATCATAAATTAATAATTCTTTAAAAGTACAAATATATCTAAGACAATTTAGTGAAATATGATTCTATTGTATTCTGTTTTTCTTAAAATTTAAATCTAGTTGAAGCTCATCTCTAACTTTTCTTATTGCATCCAAGAGCTCCGGTGTTGTCTTTTTGAATTGCACCACAAAATTGTGAAGAGTTCTAGATGAGATAAGTGCTTCCTTACGCGTAACTAGTTCCAAAGGTATATTATCATCTTCAACTTTATCATCAACATTATTTTTTCCGATGGTATCCACAATTTCTTCAAAGGTCTAGACTTCTGAACATGTATCACTTTCACCCGAATAATCCAACAGGTTATTGACATCCATTTTATTGGGGTAACTGAGATCATTAATCATGACATCAAGTTCATGAATGACGTTATCACAAGTGGGTTCATTCAAATTCTCTGAGATTTCATCCCTGGAACAAATTTTATAGTGTCGAAAACAATTTGTTATTGTCTCTTGCTGAACATTTGTTGTCCAAGCAGGGATTGCAAAATTGATAGCATCCAAAACATTAATCTTTGTTGGATCAGTTTGTCCCACTTCATAGCCTTCTAATATCCTACGATAAAATTTGTTACGATAATACATCTTGAAAGCTCTTATTATCCCAACATAAGGTTGAAATTAGTAAGATACAATGATTTTGATTTATTCGTCGTTGTACTATATGTATAATATTCTTTTTATGTGAAATCAATAAATATGATGCATAAATTAGTAAGATACAATGATTTTGATATAAACAAAATTTACCTTCATTAAATCTCAAACCATTCTTTAAATCAATAAATATTAATTTATCGATTAAATAATATCTCTATAAAATAATAAAATTTCATGGTCCCACCTATATTAATTTATAGAGGTTTTACTTTATGTGGATAAGTTAGTTTAGGCTAATGAGATTCTCTATGTTACATATTTTTGAATTTAAATTTCAATTTTATATTGATTGTTTGCTTTTTCATCACTTGAAATTTTTTATTTTATTTTAAATTGATTAAAATGTGTATTTAAAAAAGTCACATTTGAAATTTTTATTTATTGACAATACGTGAGGATAAAATATTGATTGGTTGCACTTTCACCACTTGATAATTTTAATTTTATTTTAATTAATTAACTAAATGTGTATTCAAAAAGTAACATTTAAAATACAATTTATTGACCAAAGGTGAAGATAAAATTAGTTTTTGAGTGTTTATAGAATTGTGCAGAAGTGGAAATATAATGGGTAGTTTTAAATGGATTATTTATTATTTATTTTATTGTTTAATCTATTTTATTTTTTTTCTTATAAAAAATTGATAAAGGAAAAGTATAACATATTTTTAATACAATGTCTTTAATTTATTGTTGTGTTTTTAAAAATAAAAACTTATAAATAATCTTTTTAAAAATTGTTTAGAAAAAAATGAAAAAGGAATTATTTATTAGAAACTCAATTTTTATTTTTATTTTGCACGAGAAATGAGAAAATACAAATTTAAATTATTTTTAATGAAAAGATGTGTGTTTAGAAGTGGCTCGGTAGTAGAAGGTTTTAAAACTGCATGTTTAAATTGTGATTGTCAATAAAAATTAATTTAGATTAATTGTTTAACTGAAAAATGAAATTAATTAATTAAATAATTCAATTCTTACCTCACCTATAATATATTTATTTTTCTCTTATACAGAAGAGACAGTTTCTGTAAGTTTCCACATGGCTGTTTTTTGGCATATTCAAAAAAGTATAAGGGCAAATTTGTCATTGTCCCTTACAATTAATATCTACAATTGCATAAGTACTCCTCCCGGTAGCCGACAAAACATGTATAAACTATATTTTTAGTTAATAGTAACATTCTTTATTTAATAGTTCAAGATTCATGTTTATTAATTGAGTTATTATTGAGTATTTTTTTCGTTCATTTTTATTTGTCGTGTTTTATTTTTTAAAAGTTGAAATGTAAAAAAATTAATTAATATTTGAAGATGTGTTTTTTTATTATATTAAATTAATGTGAGAATAGTTGCAACTTATAGTATTTTTCATATAATTTTAGAATATCTAAAATTTAAATTTAAACTATTGACAATCGAATTCAATATAGCTTTGAAAAATAGTTAATAAATTGACTCTCATAAAATAAAACATGACAAGTAAAATTGAACACAAAATAATATGTTCTTTCGTAATTTTCGTTGAGCATTTTCTCAATAGGATTGTTTTAGAAGTAGCAAAATAATAGGATTTTGTGGTTATGATTAGTTTTATATTAGTTTTGGATTAGAAGATACTTTATTTGAAGTTTTGTGTTAGAGGAAGCAGCTGATTGTTTTGTAAAACAATTGGATTATATCTGGTTTGTGGATAAAATGTTAATGAAGACGATAATTCTTATCTTTTAACTATTTAGTTCAGAAAAAATAGTCAATTTTTTTGCTTTATCGAAAACAATGTAAGCAATTTGCCTTTGAGAGCACGATAACGCATACTATATATCCATGTGTTTTCTTCATTAAAAATATTATTTTTTTAATGATTAAGACGACATTACGAAAAGAAAGAGCAAGAGCACAAAACTATAAAAATATACTTCTTTCATTTTGATTTATGTGGTGTATTTAATTAAAGTATACTTTTTTTCATTTTGATTTATGTGGTGCATTTAATTAAAATATACTTCTTTCATTTTGATTTATGTGGTGTATTTAATTAAAGTATACTTTTTTTCATTTTGATTTATGTGGTGCATTTAATTAAAATATACTTCTTTCATTTTGATTTATGTGGTGTATTTAATTAAAGTATACTTTTTTTCATTTTGATTTATGTGGTGCATTTAATTAAAATATACTTCTTTCATTTTGATTTATGTGGTGTATTTAATTAAAGTATACTTTTTTTCATTTTGATTTATGTGGTGTATTTAATTAAAGTATACTTTTTTTCATTTTGATTTATGTGGTGTATTTAATTAAAGTATACTTTTTTTCATTTTGATTTATGTGGTGTATTTAATTAAAGTATACTTTTTTTCATTTTGATTTATGTGGTGTATTTAATTAAAGTATACTTTTTTTCATTTTGATTTATGTGGTGTATTTAATTAAAGTATACTTTTTTTCATTTTGATTTATGTGGTGTATTTAATTAAAGTATACTTTTTTTCATTTTGATTTATGTGGTGTATTTAATTAAAGTATATTTTTTTCATTTTGATTTATGTGGTGCATTTAATTAAAATATACTTCTTTCATTTTGATTTTTATGGTGTACTTTGATTACATATATACTTTTTTTTTAATTTAAATTTATCTAACGTAGTTTGACTGAATGTTGATATAGATTTTATCACTTTTCATATGTTAGAAAATTTTACTTGAGAAAAGAAAAGTTATGTATTAACAAAATTTGGGTTCATAACTATATGTTTCAACTTTCAATATACATCATCTTGATAAAATTAAATCTTTAAAGTTAAATTCTTATTTTTTTTTTAAATTTAAAAGTTAAATTATTTTAAAACTTATATAATGATTTTTCTTTAAAAATTGAAAAAATAATATCAAATATAATTAAATGAAAAAGATAAGAAATTCATCTGCTTTTTAAATGTTAAAGGTTGAAAAATATCTTCCTTTTGCTATACTCCTTAAATAATTAAGAGTTTAGATTTTAATTAGGACATTAATAGTTATTTATTTTTATTTAAATATAAAATAAATATACATATTTATCTCGATACTAGTAACGAAAGCCCGGGCGCTGCCCGGGCCCAACATTAATAAAGTTATATTGTTATTCTCTCCGTCCCATATTAGATGAGAATCTTACTAAATTTTTATTTTTCATATTATTTGAGCACTTATTAAATTAGGATAGAATTAATTAATTCTTTTCCATTTTACCCCTACAATTAATATGACCATTCCTATATTGTATGTGTATTTTTTGTAACTCATTTCAATGTGCATTGATATAAAGAAAGGGCAAAATGGTGAAGTCTTCCAAT
>NW_006239082.1:1079184-1081207 GCF_000226075.1 Solanum tuberosum | reverse complement strand
AAGCATACTAAGTATAGTATTACTTATATTATTTTTAAATATATTTAAATCTACTACTTATATAAAAAAAATTTAGTAGATAAGTGTGAATGTGAGGGTATTTTGAAATACCCAAAATACCCTCACCTTGAGACTTATGTTCAACCCTCTCCTTTTTTTTGGTGCCATGTGTCAAAAGAAGAGTGAATTTTATTCACTCTTCTTATATAGTAATATGTTGTTTTAACAGAGATATATTAATAATTTTAATTTTTAATAATATTGGGCGATGGTCACGGGCCATTTCCTTCCTCTAGTAAGTTAATATAGAACACTATGTGACAAGGAAAAATCATTAATTATTTGAAACAACATTCACCACAGAAATAAAAAGGCAGAGAGGATTTTATTTAAAATGGATACATAAACATAAAATATTGGGAAAAGAGTCTGAAAAATACTTTGACTTTGATCGAAATTATTGTTGCGATACCAAACTTTATGGAAGACCTTTTACTCCTGCTCTATTTAATAGTGTATTTTAAAGGTATATATGTGCCCACGTGGACACGTTACTATTTATAATTATGCAATATTTATGATGTCCACGTGGACACATATATATCTTTAAAATACACTATTAAATAGTGCAGGGGTAAAAGGTCCTTTCCAAAGTTCGGTATCGTAACAGCAATTTCGGCCAAAGTTCGAATATATTTCAAACCTTTTTCCCTAAAATATTTAACAAATTATAAAGAAATTTAACTGTCCTAATATACACAAAAGATTAGATTTTTATCTGCCGCATCGGAACAAGACCCACTATACTAGATTTAGCCAATTCGGATACGGATGGGAATTCCCCAATAGATTCTACAGATTCGGATTTGGATGCTGTAGAATCAATTCATTTTACAAAACATAAAATGAATAATAAAAATATTACATAATTGTGTAGTTATCAAACGTTTGAAAAATATTACATATATAGATCGTGAAGATTGCTTGATCCCAACATCATCAACTGATCATTTTCATTTATAGATTATTATTTTTGAAAAAAAAATCAAATGATCATCTTCATTTTCAATATTCAGAGCTTTCAAAATAGAATACGTAATTAATACGGAAAGATAAAAAAAAAAAAGAGGAATAGGAATTGAAGTGCATCCGTAAGAATGGATAAAATTAATGACCAACAATAATAAGAGGAAAAGAAAGTCCAATATCAACTTACTGGGACTTTTAATACATTTGATAATATTCGTTAAACTAGTAAACTTAGCCGCGCTACGCGCAGTGTGAAAATATATTAAATTTATGAAATACTTTTTTGTTTTTTATAAAATTAAAATATTAATAATATTTTCAATGATCTCTTTTGAACTTCAAATTCAAATAAATTATATTACAAATTTTAGTACTTAGATTTGTAATTTTGATTTAGATTAATGGGATATTAATTTTATCGGAAAAAAAGAAGAAAATAATCATTAAATTAGCACCATCTAACACTTATTTTTTTTTTTTATGTTAGAGTTGTAATAATTGAATATTTATGAATTTAGTATCCATTTAAATGCATTCTTCGATAGAGTTATTATATGGTAATAATAATAAAAAATAATAGATTTAACCGAAGAAAAAAAGGAAGGAATATATACGCTTTATAATAGATGAATAAAACAAAGGTTTGCTTCTACTAAAATTATGTTATTTTCTCATGTAAATACATAAGATACAGAGCTAACATGCAGATTAGCATAAAAATAGTAGATCAAATTAAGAATTTGCTTGATCAGCTCAAAAATATACCACATTCAACAGTTTGAGAAGTTAACCTAATAGGACTCGAATTCCTACCTAAAAAATGTTAGTACTTTTAAGTAGATTTTATTATCTGGCCCATCTCTCTTTGCCTAATCACTAACATCTCTATCATAATATATTAAATAATTTTTTTAATAATATAAATATGGAATTTTTTATCTTTTTCAAAACATATTTTATGTTGTCAATTATCATGATTTATAGTATTTTTACG
>NW_006239082.1:1070602-1077998 GCF_000226075.1 Solanum tuberosum | reverse complement strand
CTAATAAACTAAAGTTGAGGGGTATTTTTGACCCTTTTCCCTATATTATATAAACTCCCTTAGAAAATAAATATATATTATATATATTATATAATAGAAAAAATGATTTATTATATTATATTATTATATAGAATATTATATAGGGAGTTTATGATGGGACATTGAAATGTCCCATCATAAACTCCCTCTTATATATAAGTAGAATAGAATGTTAGAGTTGTAATAATTGAATATTTATGAATTTAGTATCCATTTAAATGCATTCTTCGATAGAGTTATTATAGGGTAATAATAATAAAAATAATAGATTTAACAGAAGAAAAAAAAGAAAGAAATATATACGCTTTATAATAGATAAATAAAACAAAGGTTTGCTACCACTAAAATTATGTTATTTTCTATTATAAATACATAAGATATAGAGCTAACATGCAGATTAGCATAAAAATAGTAGATCAAATTAAGAGTTTGCTTTATCAGCTCATGAATATACCACATTCAACAGTTTGAGAAGTTAACCTAATAGGACTCGAATTCCTACCTAAAAAATGTTAGTACTTTTAAGTAGATTTTATTATCCGGGCCATCTCTCTTTGCCTAATCATAAACATCTCTATCATGATATATTAAATAGTTTTTTTAATAATATAAATTAATAAAAGTGAATAGAAAAATACTATTTTTATATGCTTATAATTAGGGGTGTTCATGGTTCGATTTGGATCGGTTATTAGTTAAAATCAAAATCAAACTAATTTAAATCGATTTTTTAAATTTCTAAACCAAACCAAACCAAATCAAAAAAATAACCATCGGTTTGGTTATCGTCGATTTGGTTAGGTTTTTTCAAAAAAAATTCGGTTTGAAAGTAATAAGTTTGTTGAGGACATACACATTTCAATAGACACAAACACTTAGTACATGAATAATTCACAAATAAGCTATTACACGAACAAAGTGATTCATCCAATGTACCAAGTTTTAGAACTAAAAAAAACTCATTGTCAATAGGATAAAGTTGGTTCAATATTCTGGAGATCTCAACATCTTATCAATAGACTTTTCAATAAAATTACACCTTAAAATATTGAGAAATTACTTCTAAAAAAAAAACAATATTTCATAGTTAAAACTAATCAATTACCATCTTCTTTAGCTTGAGCTTTAAATTATTCAATGTTGCGTTAGAAAATTTTATAAAGAACAGAGAAAGTGTGATCTTTAAAGTGATGAATATTGAGGGATTTAGACTTAAGATTTTAATAGTTGGGCTAAAATTTAAGTGTTGGCTTCAGAAAATAGTAAAATTAAAGACTTAAGTTAATTAAAAATGTATCAAAATACTTATATTTTATTTATAAATAATTATAAAATTTATATATAAAATTCTCGGTTCGATTTGGTTATTTTTGCGGTTAATTTTTAGTAAAACCAAAACCAAACCAAATAATATCGGTTTTTCAAAATTTAAAACTAAACCTAACCAAATCAAACCAAATATCATTTTTTTTAATCGATTTAATTCGGATTGCGGTTCAATTTGGTTTTATAACCATAACCATGAACAACCCTACTTATAATAATTAGTAACGTAATGGCTTATTACATTACAAATACAATACTCGTCTTACTTAAATAGTAATAAATCTAACCGTCTAAATACATTTTTATAAGGTAATTAACAAAATAAACTTTTAAAGTTCTATATTTAAGTTACTTTAAATAAAATTTAAAATGGTAAAACAAAAGTAACGTAACTTAATATTCTATATTTATTTTCCTTCCTTTTTATTTTTATTATTTATTTAATTGTTAGATTTCTCTTTCTCTTACCTTTTTTTTTTCTTCCACTTAACTCAATATCTTTTTTATATTATTTTGCAATTTGCCATATCTACCTCCTTATTTTTCTCCGATTGACACGCTAAATTTACTCTTTATTTTAAAAAATAATAATTATAAATTCGCATTTTAAAAAAAATAACTCTTTATATCATGTTAATATCCAATAGTTCTCATTTTTTTGTAAATCAAAAGAGTAAAAAGAAAGAACTCACACTTCATGATGTAACCATTATTCTCATGAATTTTGGTATGTTGAGCTCCTTCAAGAAATAAGATTGAATACATATTTTGTTAGATTTTTGTAATAATTTATATTGTATATATTCTAATTTCTAATGAATTCATTTATACAGATAAATTATAATTTTTATTTTTATTTTATGTGAGGCGGTAAATTTCTCTTGCGGTAAATTTCTCTTGCAATAATTCTTCAATTTCGTATTGATCTTTAGATATGTGCTCTCCTCTCATGCCTAATATTTTACTTTATTATTAACTAGTGAATCAGTTCGCGCTATCGTAAAAAACACATCTTTAAATTTATTATTTTTTGTTTTCGAATATTGAATTAACGCAAATATAATTTTTGAAAGATTAAATAAATATATGAGAAGTTGAAAATTTAAAACTAATGAAAAGATGAGGAAAATTGATACAATAACTATTTTATCAACTATCAAGGAGCATTTACAAAGCAGTATGATTTAAATCTCAGACACACCATAGACTGACCAGATCAACTAATACTCCATTTACAATCAAAGCAATTACACATTCTTTTAGGCATGTTAGTGGGTCACATAAGTTTCCGCGTCTCTAGATGGTTTAGACAAACAATAAGTAAAAACTAAAACTGAATTAAAATAATCGAGAACTTTTTTATGTAGCATGCACGCTCTAAATAAAATCTATGTATGACTTCGTGACTCAATACTAACCAACATATATAATTACTGGTGGATGTGGAAACTGCAATGTAGCATCGACATTTTGCACTGCACCGATCTTCTAACAAATATGTGCTTCAAGGTCATCGGATTTATTCCTCATTTATATACTTATATATTGTATGTGTTTTTTCCTTAGAGTATATTTACAGGTGTAACAGTTCCTAGGAAATTATAGCAATTGGAATATGATAGGTCAGGACTTTTACTTTTTACACCCTTTTAATTAAGCAATCAATGTAAACCGTTACAATTTACAAAATGGCTAGTTAAGAGAGTGACCTATGATTATTCTTATGCACAAAAAATGAGGAAAAAAATGAGAAAATTGCCAAAAATCTGAAAAATAGATGAATAGCTTTCCTGGATGATGAGAGGTGTCACATCAGCTTTTACATATCCTCCTTTATATATATATAGAGAGAGATTGATTGCAATAAGTTCTTTATAATTGTTACATATTTTCATTTTCTATTACAACAATAAAAATATTTTTTGTTTAAACTCTTCATTGTCCTCTTTAATGGTGTGTTAATGGAAGAATAAGAGGAGTTTAGTATTTTTATAGTTAAAGAAATGAAGGAAAACATCCAAAAGATTAAGAAAAAACATTAAGAACAGGAGTAATAATAATAGAAATGTATATCATAGAGATGTCATGTCATCTCATCTACGTTTAGCTTTATCAAATTTTATTAAATTAAAAAAAAAAAAGAATTACTTATTGAAATAGATTTGTCTTTCTCACAATCTTAAGAATACTCTAGAAACGTAATACCCTATGTAGTTGGCACTTTTTCTCATAGTCTTGGCAATAATGGGTGAGAAGCTGTGGAAATTTAAGTATAGGAAAACAATAAGTTAATTTAAACGTTTTATTTTCGTGGAAAATTGATAGATGATAAGTTTTTTTATAACTGAAAATATAATTAAATAATCATCAAGCCAATAGTAATGAGATTATTACTCCCTCTGTCTATTTTACTCGCCCATTATATTAAAAATAATTGTCCAACAATTCAGTTTGAAAAACTAAGAGATAATTTATTCTTTGTTTATTTTATCTTTGATGGTAAATACGAGTATTTGATAGCTAATACATTTTTCAAAACATTAAATTTAATATATTCAAAAGATAATAGTAATTATTTATGATTTCTTAAAATATGTGCTAAATCAATAACGAATAACTATTGTTGGCCAAAGGGAGTATTAAATGAAGAACTATGCATGATTTTGCACATTTGTTATGGATATTTTCCTGTGATCTTTTCATTAATTAGCCACGTACAATTCAAGAAGACTTTGAATTATCCGTAATTATATTTATTAATAATTACAACATTTTATTTAACTATATTTAACATATTTAATAGAGTTAATTGGGTATATTATATTGAGAAAATGGTTAAATGAGCCCTCAATCTATTATCGAATTTCTAACTATACACTTATATTTTACGGGGGTCCTAACTATTTAAAATTAAAATTATTGCCTCCCTAAATGCCTATGTGGCAAAGTGAGTGTATTTCACACTCTTTGAGAGAGTGAACACCAAAAATAAATATTAAAATTTTATTTTTAATATTCTTTTTATTTATTTTTCCTCAATTTGTTTTTTTCTTTTTAAATTTTAAAAAGGAAGTCAGATTAAAACACCCAAAGTAATTGAAAAATCAAAACAAACAAAATCAAAAGAAGAAAAAAAGCTACAGAACAATTTGTAAACTAAGCTCCTTTCTTCCTCGGAGCTCCAAGTGACGGTCCGACGCCACCGCATTAATGCCGGAAAATCAAGGTACATAGTTGAAGCCAACCTCAATCACACCAAACTTGAAACTCATATGAAATTGCCAGCTATATAACTCCTATCATCATAGATCTGTCATGGAAATATCACAAAAGGCTTGGATAAATGTCATCCGAGGCAACTGTCACATCTCTAATTTCTTTTCTTCTTCTTAGCAACTTAGTAGAGCATTCAAGTCAGCCATCAAATTTCACCATCACGATCTGGAAATCACCACCACAAATCATAGGTAGAAATCTCTTTCCCACTCTCTACAATAAAAAACTATTAAGTAAATTACTTTACATCCATTTTCAAAATCAACTAATAGTCATTCAAACTCCATTGAAATACCATTTCGAAGTTATTGTAACAAACTTTTTCAGTTAACAAAATTCATTCAAACAACTTAATAATGATGGAAATCTCTAAAAAAAAATCTCAAAATTTCATCATCGGAAAATATTCTGACGGACAATTTATTTTTTAGGTCAATTAAATTGACATTAGATCTTATCATTTATGCACCTATTCCATGATCATAAATTTAATAATAATTTTAGATTTAATAAAAAAAAGAATTTAAAAAAGGGCAGAAAAATAAAGAAAAAATGCCATTGATGTGTTCAGGGATTTAAAGAAAAAGGAGGAAGAGAAAGGAAAGAAAAAAGGAAAGAAATGTCGGTCAAAAAGGTAACAGAATAAAAAAAATAAAAATTACACGTTTCAACACACATGGATTTCACAGATCAACATAAATGTGGTTGTGAATTTTTAAGGAGGTAATAATTTCATTTTTAAATAGTTTATAGGGGGTAATAGGACCCTCGTGAAGTATAAGGGTGTAGTTGAAAATCCAGTAATAGGTTGGGGGCTCATTTGATCAAAATTAGAAAAGAAAAAAAGGCTAAAAAATGAGGAAAAAAAATGGTGTTCTACGCTATAGTGAGATGTCACATCTCTCTCTCACACACACACACTATATATATATATTACCTTAAAAGCATGAACTCATAACTTGAATGTTAAATTACTATAATATCCCTACCTTAGGTTGTGACTTTCGATAAGTTGTGACTTTTTACGAAGGGTTGTGATTTTTCGATGAGTTGTGACTTTTCCAAAGAGTTGTGACATTTTCAATAGTGTGACTTTTCCAAAGGGTTGTGACTTCTCGGACTGGTCATGACTTTTCAAATAAGACACAAAAAACATTTGTTCATACTACCCTTTGTTGACTATAAATAACCCTTTGTTGACTATAAATAGAGGGGCATCCTCTCCTTTTTCAACCACAATTTTTTTTAATCTTCTACTCTTCTTCTTCTTACATTTTAAAAAATTAAGTGTGATTTATTGCAGTTGAGTTAGTTCGAAGTTTAGCGGAATATGAGGTACCAGTATTATGATGAAGTTAATCATTCTATCCTAAGAGGGTACATTTCATAACGTCGATAATTTTGATGATATAATAATAATTATTTTTTTGCTTAATATATACATTAGTATGTAATGTTCCAATATATGAAATTAACATGATGTAGTCTAAATTTATTTGTTTTTGTTAACAATTTCACTTGTGATGTAAATATATTCTTCTGAACATCTTTTTACAAAATTATTAAACTTCTCAAGAGTTAGAGAATTGTCTCAATTTGTTTTTTGATGCTCAAGACAAAAGAATGACTTTATTTATCAATGTTACTTATGTGATTTAGAATGCATGTTAGAAAGTTTGCTTCAAAATAGTTATTACTATATAAACTTTGCCCTTTTATTTTACTTATTTACTATTTCTTAATATTTCAGTATTTTAGAAGAAGAAAAGTTCATACGACGAATGTATAATCAAGTTAACAAGATCTTCAAACTTCAACATACACTATATTATTTTGAATTGTTCCGAGTTGTTCTTTTTTAAAAAAAAAATAATCTCACAACAAATGTGAAAATATGTGAATATATATGAATCATTTAAAATTTATCATTTACAAAATAATTTTATATTTAGAAATATGGAATAATCATTTTCATTTTGTCCCTACACTAAATTAAAATCTAATAACTATAAAAAAAAATTAGTAACATTAATTAAAAGTCCTATTTATTTATGTAAGTATAAAATTTATTAGAAATACAACTATTGCACATTAATTCTTTAGTTATAACATTATAAATTTTTTTAGTTATTACTAATTATTGCAAACGTTATTCACACTCTTTAACATTGTTTAGTTATAATATTATGAATTCTCATAGTTATTACATTAATTATTTCTATCTTTCATCTTTTATTACATTAACTTTTGAACAAGTATTTTTCATATTATTATACCGCCCCTATATATGAGGTAAAACAGTGTTGTTATTTTTTCTTGGACGAATCATGCTTGGTTGAATAAATTGAAAATCGTTTACAAGTACATGAACTATATCTTTGTTGGGTGTAAGATAAACATGTGATTATATATATGATTTCACAGATATAATATATTCTTCAATTTTAATTTCTAGTTTTTCCGGTAAAAAAAAGAATTTTTGAATGATAATAATAATATTAATTATTATTATATAATAATAATCTTTTATATCTATCTATATATCTCTATCTATATATCTAAAAAACAGATATTTTTAATAATTAAATATATATGTAATATAATCAAATAATAAAATAGTATTTTATTTTATAACTAAACGTTTCTTTAAAATTTAAAACAATTTAAAAAAAATATAGAGTTTTTACCAAAAATAAATAAATATATAGATTGTCTTATTCCTTTTTTTTTTGGGGGGGGAGGTGGAGTTTTCATT
>NW_006239082.1:1063408-1068873 GCF_000226075.1 Solanum tuberosum | reverse complement strand
TCTATCTATATATAAAAGGAGAAGAAAAAGTGCCACGTGTCAGCACCACAAAAAAAGAATTTATTAATTATTAAAATTAATTTAAAATATAAAAATCTAAAAATAAAAATTTCAATCACTAAAAAAAAACTGTCTTTTAACGTTTAGAACTTTTCTTCTTCTTCCTCTTTTTTTGGAAGTTTTCAAATTTAATATTAATTATTTATTTAAAAATAATTTTTAATTATATAACATATTTGAAAGAACTACCCACGTTCTTTGGAAAAAACATATATTCATAATAATTTATATATATATATATATAATTAAATAACAAATTACTATTTTATTATACAACTAAAGTTTTTTTTCTTAATTTAAAACAGTTCTAAAAAATAGGAGGTGTGATTCCTTTTTTAGTGGAAAGTTATCATATTTTTATTATTATTAATAATAATAATAATAATAATCTTTTATATCTATCTATATGTATCTATCTATATATCTATATCTATATATCTAAAAAAACAGATATTTTTAATAATTAATATATATGTAATATAATCAAATAATAAAATAGTATTTTATTTTATAACTAAACGTTTCTTTAAAATTTAAAACAATTTAAAAAAAATATAGAGTTTTTACCAAAAATAAATAAATATATAGATTGTCTTATTCCTTTTTTTTTTGGGGGGGTGGAGTTTTCATTTTTTATTAATAAATAATAATAAAAATATAATAATAATATTAATAATAATTTATTTAATATTTGCAGTAAAAAAATTATTATTAATATTATTAATAAAAATATGAAAACTTCCAAAAAAATATGTTAAATTCGAAATTAAAATTAAAAATTATATACAAAAAATATTATTATTTTTTAATTTTTTAATTTTTAATTTTTAATTTGAATTGATCTTAATCCTTATATGATTGATGTTTTTAAATTTCAAATTGATGACAATTTCTCATCAACGGTTTATTAACTTCTCATAATTAATGAATTTTTACTGCATTATAATTATCCTATAAATAAACTACCCCAGTAAGTCTTCTAAACCAACCCCACTCACTTCTTCTACAAAAAAAATAATACCGCAGATTTGAAATTACTATACATTGTTGTAATTGTTCAAAAGTTTTATTATAATTTGAATATTTAATATTTAATTATTTCAGAAGGGCAGTAGTCTTCTCATGCGTGATGATGGAAACAATTCATCAAGGAGAAACATGAATATGAGTAGGAGGTGCTAGAAAGATATGTATTTAATCACTCAAAATATGAATTTAAATGCTTTCCATGATTTTCTTAGTACCAAGATATTAAAATGTCACTGAGTTTTTTTGGTATGTATATCAGTTACTCCATTTAGTTCTGCATACTTCTTTTTTGTTTTCTCTATGAATTTTAGTTTTTGATATATAATTCGGGTTGTATATTTTGTTATTCATTTTTTAGATTTGCAGCCGTATTCGAGATTTTGCAAGTTATATAGGATGAAGTTTTACGTGTGTTACTAACTTTATTAACTATGGAAAGAAGCATCATGTAAGTGTTTCTTAATAGTTTCACATTATCAAAAACTTATTGAAGTTATTAATAATTAAGGAGTTGATTGTTAATGTTAATGTACCCATTGTTCGTAAAATAACTTTATCATTTGAGCTGCAACAAGAACACAAGTTTAGATGTGGAAGAGAGCATAAGCAAGACGATGCATAAGAGGAGCACAATTCTTTGCAAGTGTCTTGCTTCTTATTACAAAATTTTAGAGTTATTGAATTCAAATTAAAGATGATATTTAAAGTTCATCGATTATTATTATCAAAAATAATCTTTAAAAGGATACTAATACTTCATAATCTTTAACAAAAAAAAAAAAGAATAAAAAGAAAAATTTATAGAAGGAACAAAAAAATATTAACTACTAACAAATATGTGATTGAAATAATGCTACATGCACAATAAATAAAGATTTGTTCAAAAGATAAGGATACTTTTCAATCTTAAATAAATAAAAAAAATAAGAAGATAAATCAAGAAAAGGATTAAAATAATAATTAAATTTGATTATATATATGTTGCAATAATAATGCTGATAATTATCAATACAAAAAAAAGATCACTATATTAACCAAAACAATTTACAAAATATTACGCTTATAAAAGTTATAATTTTAAAAATGAATTAATCTTTATTTTAGAAAAAACATTTATCCAACTAAATAAAGGAGTTTTAAAACTTCTTTGCCACGTAGCTAAAAATTAGGATTAGATAACTACTAATTAATTCATTTTGAATTTTGAATTTTAAGTTTTAAACAACCCAATTAAATATTAAATAAAAAAGTTACGGATGCATTAATTATTCAAAGATTATATAAAGCCATAAATTAAATATAACTAATCACTTTTAAATTTCATCAATCTTTAAGCAATTGGTGAAAGGGATTTACTCTCCATTATGCAAAGAAATCCTAAACTTCATTTTGTCAAGGTAATCATCAATTTTCATCACTTCTTTTCATATTTTGGTATTGAAAAACTCACGAATCAATCTTTATCACTTCTTTTTATATTTTGGCATGTATAGGATTTTTTAGGCCAAACACATATATAGCCCCTCTAACTTATCCACATTTTTCATTTTGACACTTTATCTTAGCCTTGTTCCATTTTAACCCTTAAACTCCATTTTTTACGTTCCATTTTAACACGAACTATTATTTTTATGATTTCTTTATTTTTATATATATTTTTCAATGGCAAACTTCTTATTTTAAAATTGACATGTGTCAGTTAATTTTAGTTAAAAAAATTAAAAATTAACAAAAAATAATTCTTTTTAAAAAATAATAATTTCTTTTTAAGAGTGTTATGTATTTTTGTGTGAAAAATAACCGACGAAATTGTGTTGGTTTTCTTTCTTTAAAATCACCGACAACCTAACAAAGTCAGTCGAGTTTTAACATTGTTTAGTAGTGTTATTAGCAATGAACATGAGTTCTTTTTTTTAGTAGTGTTATTAACAAAGTCAGTCGAGTTCTTTTTGAAGATTGGGTTTTTTTTATTCGTATTGATTTATATTAAAATTAAAAGTGAGTATTTGCGTTAAATTTAGATAGCCTAGATGATAAGAAAAATAAATAAGTAGTGTTATTTAATTTAATTGAATGTTTAAGAAAGAAAATCAAAGAACTTCCGTCAATTTATTTTCATGCAAAAATACAAAGAAATATCAAAAAATTATATTATTGTTTGAAATTTTTTATGTTCGTTCGCAAATGTTTAATTTTTTTACAAAATTAACAGGCTCACGTCTATTTTTTTAAAATAAGAAATTGCTATTGAAGAACATAAATAAAAACAAATCATAAAAAATAGTATAAGTGTTTAAATGATACATAAAAAATGGAATTGAAGGGTTAAAATGGAACAAGGCTAAGTTGAAGTGTCAAAATGAAAAATGAGGACAAGTTTGAGGGGTTGTGTATGTGTTTGGCCGATTTTTATCGAAGAAAACAAGCATACAACTCCTATAATTTTTTAACACAACAAAGAAATAGTAGAAAAATTTACAGGCATGAAATTTATTATAGGCCAAATCATAGATCTATTTGATATATGCTTGAGAAAGAGATTTCGTGCTTGAAGTGTATCCACAAATATTAGGTATGTATTGAAATTTTCTTAATTTTCAATTTTCTATTAATGTGTAATCATCATCATAAAAAAATCATATGTTCTGTTGAACATATGATTTTTATCTATAAATTTTGTTTTGACTTTTTATTAATGCTCTTATATCTTTTATTTTATTTTGGATTAATTTTAAGGTTTTGCTTTCGTTTATATGGATGATGAAAGAGATGACGTGGTTGATATGCTTTTTATTTCTTCTTTTGAGACTAAAGAAGATAAAATAGATGACATAAACTAGAAAGTTTGATTGCAGTTTACATAGTTATGATTATTTTTTTAAAAATCATAATAATAAAAATAATAAATAAATGTACAAAGATTTTACTTGAAGTGAATGTAATAAATAAAAAAAAGGGCAAATTATAGAAATCACATACTTTTAACGCAAAATTACAATCTATCCCTTAAAAGCTTATAACTACAGAAATCCCTCAAATGGATACAATAATATAAGCGCTGTACATTAATCTGATGCGCGAGATACACTAATATAAGCGTTGATACATTAATCTGATGCGCGAAATACAATAATATAAGCGTTGATTTCGAACCACACAAGGATTTTCAGTCCAACTGAGCTACCTGAACCACTTTGAGATAAGTCTCCTTTCCAGAAGATGAGGACTTTTTCAAAAGGATAGAGTCAGCTTTTGGCTCTTCATAAGAGAGCACCAGGTCGAATTTACAATGGAAAAACTCATGTTCATTGTAAGATTACTAAAGGAAAGGTTGGTCATAATACACTAATCTGATGCGCGAAAATGAGAGATTTTGGAGATTTGTAAAACTTATAGGGGATAATGGTAATAAGTAAACTAAAATATGGAATTTCTGTAATTTTTCCCAATAAAAGGGAGGTGGATAGCACCAGAATAAAATTATCATTATCATAATAATAATAATAATAATAAACAATTATCTTCTTTTTAAAGTCTTTTATAAAATTATTTAAATTTAAAATTGAGAAGTTAATTAGTTTTAAATGATAAAATCTAAGGGTGTGTGGTTCCCTTTTTTGTGGGAAGTTATCACATATTTAATTTGAATAATAATAATAATATAAATATGTCTTTTTGTACGGTTATTTTTAAAAAAAAAATAATTTAAAAAGTAAATTGTCCGGTGGCGGAATTGTAAACAGAAAAATTGAAATTCGAAATCAAAATTTAAAAAATGTAAAATAGAGAATTCAAATTCCCACGTAAAAATAAATAAAAATGAAACATGTCAAGTTGATTTTTTTTCAATTTAAATTTTTTCTCTATATAGTCATAAATAAATCCAATTGAAATAATTATGGATGTCTTCTAATATGAATTTTCTTCTTCTTCTTTACTTCTTCCTCTTTTAATTTTGTCTTAAAATGTCATTTGAAGATAATAAAATCTTAATTTTATGTTTGCAATCTTTTAAAACAAATAATCTGCAAAATTGTATTTGAAAAAAAAACACGTAATGATAGTTGATTAATAAAATTTGCGAGTAATCTTTTAATTTTGAGTTAGGGTGAGGGAAATAGTTATTCCT
The DNA here is from genome assembly GCF_000226075.1 of Solanum tuberosum. Lineage (NCBI taxonomy): Eukaryota > Viridiplantae > Streptophyta > Magnoliopsida > Solanales > Solanaceae > Solanum > Solanum tuberosum. Next base: position 1,063,655 of record NW_006239082.1, on the reverse strand, counting down.
AATATATAGGTAACTAATTAAAGTAGGATTATTATTATTATTATTATTATTATTATTTTTTAAATGAAAACGTACAAAAAACATATTTAAATTGTTTAAATTTTGGGATTGACAAGTTAATTAATTTTAAAAGCACCACAAAAAATAGATTATTTAAATAATTAAAAAAATATTAATTGCATGTAATAAGGTTAAATAATAAATTACTGTTTTATTTTTAAAATAGTTTTTAAATTTAAACGTATGT
>NW_006239082.1:1002186-1063284 GCF_000226075.1 Solanum tuberosum | reverse complement strand
AATAATAATAATAATAATAATAGTAATAATCTTTATTTATTATTAAATCAACTAAATTAATTTAAAACCCGTAAATAAAATTAAAATTACAAACACAAAAGGAAAAAAAACTGAAAATACGGTTGAGTTCAAATTTTTATTTTTAATAAATGTATAACTTTTGATGTTTTTTTTAAAATAAATAAAATAATTTGTAATTTATTTTATTAGTATTTTAATTAGTATAAGTCTATATTTTTCTACTTTGTGTCTTTCTATTTCTCATTATTGCATAATCAACACTTAATTATATTTAGTATTTGTAAATGATATTTTTGAAATTTGCGGTTTTTGAATTATACATACATATAATATTTAAAATTATTTTTACTTTTTGGTCTCAAACAATTCATATGAAAAGTTAGAATTTGATTTTTTAAAAAGAAAATAATGGCTTTATTAATAGTTCACTATTAATATTTCGAAAACTAAAAACATAGTTGATCATAGCTATTAGAATAATATTATAACAAATAAAATTGCATACTATAGCATTTAATTAATGTAATTATATAAATAGTTATAATATATTACCATAACTATTTAAAAAATATATTAACATGTGAATGATTATATAAATAGTTTAATATATTACCATAACTATTTAAAAAATATATTAACAAGTGAATAATAAATTTTAATTTAAAAATTATGACATTAAAAAATATCCGCGCAACGCACGGGTACGAATACTAATTTACTATAACATATATTTTCTGAATTGATAAACACGCGCAACACATGTGTCGAAAAAATTAGTATATATATATATATATATATCCAGAATTGATTGCAAAATCAATTGTATTTCATGATCTGTAAAAAGTAAAATATCATACTTAAATAAATTTGTGACATACCGTATCAAAATATCTTCACTTGAGGCACCGAAGTCAAAAGCTATTAAAGTTTATGTTGTCACAATCTGATTTCTCAAAGAAAATTGAATTGTAGTCATATTCTGCTCAAACAAATGAGATAAAAATATACTGAAAATAATAGCAAGTCATCAACAAAATATGTAAAAGGAAAATTAAAATGAATTGTTACGTACATTTCTTGACTTCTTCTGCTCAATGCTTCTACAAAATTCCTGAACATGAAATTGGAGGAATTTATATATTCTCTAATACTCTTTAATCTTTACACAAAAACTATAAAGCTGGGGAAATTGAAAAGTCAAAGGTCTGATTATTAATTAGCATTATTTAGTAGTGTAGTACGTGGGATGAATCAGTTATTTAGGCTTTATTAGAAATTGCTATTACGTGGACTTACTGTTAGCATTAATGTTTGTTATTGGCGTTAACTGTTAGTTATCCATAGTATGTTTTGTTAGGATTTTTATATTTATTTAATTAATAAATTATGAGTTTTAAAATGCAAAATAAAATATGTATTTTTTTTTTACTTTTTCTCTTATTTTTATCTATTTATTTATATTTAATTTTTATCCTAAACTCACACCCTTCATCTTTCATAACCTCTATACTTAAAATTAGTACTCCCTCCATTCCATATTAATTGAATTTTTGAGGCATTTTTCATTTTTCAAATTAACTTAATTGTTCAATCTTCAAGACTATTTTTAAAATATTCTTCCAATTTTACCCTTCATTTGGATTTTCAAGGTGATGACTTCAATAAATTTGACAATAATTAATAAGGGTAAAAATAGAAAACTATGTTCAATTTATGTCTTAATCTACTTTTCTTAAAGGGTGTGAAACACCTCAAAAATTTAATTAACATGGAATTGAGGGAGTACTTATTACTAATATCCATAACTTCCAACTTTATACCTTCATAACCTCTAATTACTTAATCTTTAAGCTTGTGACATCTTAAAATCACATCAAAATAATATTTCTATCCAAATATATTTGTTTTGAGCTTAATTGTCCTCTACTTTAATTTTGTAGTGCAAAAGCTATCGACAAAGACTACTTTGTGTAGTTATTTTTATTTCTAATAAGGAGGATACAAAATAAGATATATAAAAGAGCAAAATTGATTTGATTTTTTTTTTAATGAAATTATAAGAGCAAAATCATTAATAAAAGTTAGCATAAAAAATAATTCTCGAAAAACATTAAAATGTATTTGTGGATACACTTAGCGGTGGAAGATAATCAAAATTATTATGAAGTTATTTTTAAATTTTCAATAAAATATGAATAATGAAAAATATAAGAAAAATTAATTAAGAGAATTCATTTTTGATATTTTGCATAAATTAGTAAAAAGCTAAAGACAAGCTATCTTGATTATGTTAAGATACGATGCCAATTGTTACTGTTTCTTAAATATATATATAAATTAGTAAAAAAATTAAAGACAAGCTAACTTGATTCTTTTGAGATAGGATGCTAATTGCAACTGTTTTCTTAGTGGAATTAAATAAGCAAAGATGAAAAAAATGAAAAAGAAAATAAGAAAAATGGGAGAATCGAAAAATAGTGTTGGAATAAATTCAAAGAAACGTTATTCATCCTCCATTATAATTATTTCTAAAATATTTTACTTAAACTTTTTTCTCTTACACTTTTAATTATACTGAAAATATTATTTATCATTAACAATTATAAATATTCCTATTATTTGTGAACAATTTTTTTTATATTTACCTTATTTTAAGAAAATCCAAGAGTCTAATTATAAGCTTTTATTAGATATTATAAGAACTTTTTTTTTATCTTTATAACATAAAGCTTTTTATCATTCTTTTATAATTGCTCATTTATTACGTATTTTATCATGTATTTTAACCACAATATATAACAACAATATATTATTTTTTTTGTTATTTCTATATCACCAAAAATTATTTTGCAGAATCAAGATCATGTATCACCCATTTCTTTTCCAAAGAATCTACATATGAGAAAAAACTTTAAATTTTAATATACAATTGAAGTACTCTTTTAAGTCTTCAAATTATAGGTAGCTTATCTATTACAAATATTTTTTCATATTTCTAAGAGCGTGTTTGGATGTGTTACTATTTTAATTTTTTTTGACATTTTTAAAAAATAAATTAAAAGACTAAAAGTCACACTTTAAATTTTTTACAAAATATCAAAGCTGACCATATTTAATTTTGAGAACTCATTCAAATGGATAATAAAGTCATAAATTCTTAATTATTATATTATATTATAACTAACATAAAAGAATAGGTTCTATTCAACCAAAAAAAAAAGTATAGGTATTAGACCGTGTTAATTTAAGGATTTTGTTTTGATAAAATCAATTCATGAATCAAGTTAAAGTTACAAATCTAAATGTTAAAATTTGTTATTTAATATATTTAAATTTGAAAATTAAAAAAAAATTAAAAACTTTTATACGCGTGACGCGGCTAAGTTTACTAGTTAATTATAAAAGTAAGTATGACAATTGATTGCTACAAAGTTTATGATGAATCCATCTTATCCTTGGCAAATTAATGCAAAAATTTCAGTTTCTTAAAAGAATTCTTTTCAATAAAAAAAAAATTGTTCAATAATAATGTAACAAAATAGTTTTTAAAAATTATTTCTATAAGTTCCTGGAATTTTTCTATATGTTCCTCTTGAAGAGGGAAAATTTTATACAACAAAAAGAGTTTTTTTCTTAAAAAAATAAAATAAAAAATTTAGTACATCAACTCAAATCAACATGTTCAGTAAGTAATACAACAAAATATTTGTTTTAGATTAAAGGATCTTACAACTTTAATTGAATTTGAATAGAGATAGATAATTCAGTTATTCTTTTCAATGTGTCCCTAGGATTTAGGAGCATTTTTTTAGGAAGAGTATAATGTTGTTAGCTACCGTTAAAATCTGAATTTTAAAAAACCGTAAAAATATTAAAGAAACAGTAGAAATTAGATATTTTGTATTTTTCAGTTATTTTTTTTTAGTGTTTGCAATTTTAATTTTAATAATTCATAAATTTTGTTTTTTAGTGTTGACACCTACGCGTTTTCACCTCTCCTATTATATATAGATTATTATTATTATTATTATTATTATTATTACTTCCTCTGTCCAATTTATGTGACTTACTTTCCTTTTTAGTCTGTTAAAAAAAAATGACACATTTCTATATTAAATACTCTAACAATTTAACTATAAAATATCCACACAAATTTCTATTATTTATTTTGGACCACAAATTTTAAAAGTCTTCTTTTCTTTTTATAACTCCGTGCCGAGCCAAACTATGCCACATAAAATGATGGAACTGATGTGGTAGGCAATTTGGACAAGTTGTCTGGTAATAGGCCCGGTAACGAAAATTAGCCTTTTGCTACCTTTGAATTGTTAACATTTATTAATTCAAGGAATATTATTGGATGCAATCTCTCCACCAACCCCATTACTTATTGAAGATGATGATGATGATGATGATGTTGAACTATTAAATAAGTTGGGAATTGAAGTTCTTGTGGTCCAGGTTGGTTTGTCCACCATCATTGATTTGATTTGCTGCTTTAATTTCTGAAAAACAAATTAGTTTTTAGATGAATCATATTCATGGAAGAGTAGTATATAATATGTTTAATTTGGAAGAAAAAGTGTTGCTCATTTAAGTTTTCTAATCAAACAACTAGTCTATTTCTTAACCAATTTTTGGCCAAACTAGAGCTAATACCAACAATAGGTTGATAATAAAGGTGTTTTCACATTTCTCCAATCTCTTTTTTAGCTCTTCCAATCATTTGGCTGTGTTTAGCATCGAAATGAAAAGCAAGCTAATACTACAAGTTCCATTCACTCTTTTTTAGACAAGATGTTTGAAAATGGAGTTGACGAGGAAGAACGACCACCTTGTTCTGATTCATTGTTGCATAAGGTGAGATGTTTGCTAAAATTATATACAACCAATTGCCACAACTTTGATCAAATAATATTTCTTTTTGTCTCCCCTAATTATCAAAGTTGGCTAACATAGAAATTGTTATACTACTACTACTAGTGTCTCTACTTCTTTTATATGGGTTGTTGATGCAAGCCGTTGAAGATTATGTGAAGAAGGTGCACGAATTTGTTTTGTCAGAAATTCAGGTCAAAGGAGAGATTTGTTGGATATTATTTGTCATGAATTTCTTACCATAAATAGGTTTTCCTTTTAGAAAAAGGTTTTGGAGTGACTAGTCTTTTTCTTGTAGGAAAATATTTAGGACTTTATATATAGATGCTTGTTCCTCTCAACTTAATCAACATTCACAATGTAGTCATAGGAGCTTTGAGAGTTTTGGTTAGGGGGAGAATTTGTGGGACACAAGTTTGATACGTTATCAATTGTGTGAACCTCCATGTACTCATATTTATAGTGGATTGCTCATCTCCTTTGTGGACGTAGGTCGATTGACCGAACCACGTTAATGGTGCTTAGTGAATTCATGATGTTGAAATGATAGGAAATGTTGTAGTTATGTTGGCTATCCTAGTAGGAAACCTTTCCAAATAACATTTGTATACAATATGCCGAGTTTGTTTTGTGGTGGAATCTGCCAGCTTGAATATGAAATGTAAATTCGTGGTCTATCGAGGTTTGCTTTGTTAGCTTCCATATTACACCTAATTATTGTCGGTCCTAACAGATTCCTTTGAAAACTTATGCTATTGCATCCTTTTGCATATAGGTTCATCCTGGAAAACCTCCTTTACTCACATGGCAGCGGAAGTTAAATTCTTCAGCAAGTACCCCTACATCTTTTGCTCCTAGCATTCGAGAAATTTTGCACATGGTAGTATTCACTCAGAAAACATTTCCATTTTTCCCATACTTTGTTCTTGTTGTGCTTTTAGCTGCATTAGAAATCTTCAACATTATATTCTTACGCATATATTTGTGCTACTCTAGGTAGGTGAAACAGAAAAGTTTGCCATAATTTTGTTGCATAAGACAATCTTTTTCTTAATATAATCTCTTCTCAAGTAAGGTAATTGTCGTTTTATTTTTTGTGGATAGCTTCCACTTGGTCTAAGGTTGTGGAGGCATATACATGAAGAAGCTGCAAAAGGAACGGTAATGTGTGATACATATTTCCCATATTCTAATGTTTCATTACTTGGCAGACCATATGAATGGTGTACTTATCCTCACCATTGTCCTCCAATTTACTTTTTCAGCCCTCAATCATGGATCCGTACAACAAGCGTCTTCTCTCATGTTATCATGGCGTTCCATTAGGTGGTATTGGGTGAGTTTTCCTATTGTTTGTGTCAGTCAGTTGGGAAGTATGGGGAGTCGATGAAAACGGTTTTTGTAGCTTAAGAGTAGAAATCATCAAATTGAAAAATAATGAACTGTGTAATACAGTCTGCAACACTCATTCTGATTAAGGTTAGTCGACGGAGTTTCAGTTTCATAGTAAATAACTTCATCAAGTATTAAGGTTCTTGACCACTAACAGCCTACAAAAAGTGCAAATGGAAGTATTTACGATTTATTATCTAAATATAGAATTGGAAAAGCAAATGCGACTTTGTTTTCCATTGATGGATAATTGAATTGGTATATAATTACATTGAACTTTACGCTTGATTGTTACTGCTTAGGTTATGACCTTAGTAATAGAATCATCAATCTGCAGTGCAGGAAGTATTGGAAGAAGTTTGAGAGGTGAATTTCAACGCTTTCAATTATTCCCCAGAAAATGTGAAGACACACCTATTCTAGCAAACCAGTTTTCAGTAAGTAATTCATTTAATATTAGCTTTTTTATTCTTTGTTTCTTACATTTCTAATTAGCCAGCAACAGAACCTTATTGCCGTGCTACTACAATGTTATAAATGCATAATCAGAAACTCCAAAGTGGTCTACGCTTTCTTAACATATGACTCATTAATGCAAAAATAGTTGTTGATAAGTAGGCAATCCTAAAGGTCTGAAGAAGTAACGACAAGTTCCTGTAATAAGGAAAATGTCATTTTTGTGGGAAGTCATTTAATAGTTTTGTATTTCTCCTTCAACAGATATTCATTGCTCGCCCTGATCAAGAAAAGTTTTCAACCGTGCTGTGCTCCAGAGGTCCCGAAGAGCTCAAGTAAGTAGCCAGCTTAACTGGTGTAGAGCATCAATCGAGACACAAAGGCTCCAGTTGAATTCTAGTGCTCTAAAAACATTATAAAATGATACTGAATTAGCTAGTGATACAGAACGGATGAATCATGGAAATGGAAGCTAGATGGGGAGAACTGCACATATCATGCTTTATACCCAAGAGCGTGGACTGTATATGATGGTATCATGTGCTGATAAATCAAACGTCAAAAGTCTAAAACTCTTATCTAATTCAAAACTAATAAAATGATAAGTTAAATCATTCATCAAGCAGGTGTTCCAGATCCTGAACTTAGCATTGTTTGTCGTCAGCTTTCACCATTTATTCCACATAATTACAAGGACAGCAGCTTCCCAGTCACTGTATTCACATTTACGGTACAGTAGTTTTAAGTGTGTAGAAGACATTATACTAATATCTTGACTTGTCTTGACTTTCTTATATGTTAAATCTTACTCATGCAAATTTATGCAGCTTTCTAACTCAGGGAAGACTGATGCTGATGTGACATTACTTTTCACATGGGCTGTATGTCGAAATTTTTTTGTTTCTAGTAGAAGCATTCCTTATTGTTTCAAATGAATGTTTTTCATGAATTTTCTGTGTAACTTATTTCAGCATGTTTACTATCTTATCTTCAGAATTCAGTGGGTGGTATATCAGAGTTCTCTGGTGGACATGTTAATAAAAAGATTTTGTAAGAACATTTCCTACTTCAACTTCAATTAACATTGAGCGTCTGACGGAATCAGTTTGGTTTGGTTGCTAATTGTATTGGATGATTCATTTGACCAATATGCATTGGCTCTTTGTAGGATGGAAGATAGTGTGCATAGCATCCTCCTTCATCATAAGTATGTTTTGTGTAAAACGCCCTCTAGTCTATAGCAACATTTGTTTTTCCCCATGGCTTGATAGTTCTGTTTTTCTAATACAATTGTATTTTCCATTCAGCACTTCAGATGGACTCCCTCCAGTAACCTTTTCCATTGCAGCCCAAGAAACTCCTGATGTCCATGTCTCAGAATGTCCATGCTTTTCGATTTCTGGAGAGTCTGAGATTATGACAGCAAAGGACATGTGGAGGGAAATTGAGGAGGTCAGTTTGGTTCATGCATATAAGCAACAGCATCACATATAACTTTTAAATTCCAACTTCTTAGTTCCTTTCAAGACCTTTTTCCTAATTCTAAATGATTATAATGAATGAGTATTAACCTTATGTCTTATTCTTTATTCCTAATTTCTTTTCAATTTTTTCATTTTGCAGCACGGTTCATTTGATCATCTTAAGGATGCTAAGACCTTGGTAACTTCAGTAAAAGGATCATCTATTGGAGCTGCTTTAGCAGCATCTGTTAAAGTTTCATCTGGTGCTGTCCGGACAGTAACTTTTTCACTTGCGTGGGACTGTCCAGAAATAAGATTTCCCGGAGGCAAGACTTACCACAGGTCATAAAACAGCTCTTGTTTCTAGAATATTACATTTAAATTATTCATTGCTAAAACTTTTGGACATTTAATGTTGTCTCAGACGATATACAAAATTCTATGGTGTTCAAGGTGACGGTGCAGCAAGTATTGCCCATGATGCCCTCCTAGGTAATAATATCATTTATGAAATAGTAATGCATGTATTTTGGCCTTTCCAGTATTGGTGTAGTATTTATGTTTTGGCATTCTTTAACAGCTGGGAGAACCTACTCAACTAATTTACTCATTAAAGTTATAATAAAACAACAAAACTCAATTTGACAGGCATGGCCCTGAATGACTTGTGATCTGCAAACAGTCTATGTTTTATAATCATCCTAATTTTATCGACCGTCTGTCTTTAAATTAGAACATAACAATTGGGAGCATGAGATTGACAAGTGGCAGAAACCAATACTTGAAGACACAAGTCTGCCAGAATGGTGATATATAGATTTACAAGCTTTTTCCTTAGGGTATATACAGATCACTGAAGTTTCTAAATAATTTTCTGAAGTGCTAATCATTTGCCTCAGGTACCGCATCACTCTTTTCAATGAGCTCTATTATCTTAATGCTGGTGGCACAATTTGGACAGGTAATGGGAAAGGAAAATCTGTTGGAATTTTGTGTTATTGTGTCTGATTAAGGCCACGTTTTAATGTCACAGATGGGTCCTTACCAATTCAAAACTTTGGAACCATCAGGGAGAGAGCGTTTTCCCTTGAAAAGACAAAATCAGATTCTGAGGAAACGTTAAAGTTGGACGAAAAAAATGAGACTTATATGGGATTACTTTCTAGGATGAAATCTACTGTTAACCAACTTCAGACTCCGGTGACTTCAAACTGTGCTTTTGGTACTTATCTACTTCAAGACGGAGAGGAGAACATTGGCCAGTTTCTTTATCTTGAAGGAATTGAATATCACATGTTTAATACGTATGATGTCCATTTTTATGCATCATATGCGCTATTAATGCTCTTCCCAAAACTTGAGCTGAGCATCCAAAGAGACTGTGCAATGGCGGTAATGATGCATGATCCATCTAAAATGAAAATTATGAGTGATGGAACATGGGTCTCCAGAAAGGTTCTTGGAGCTGTCCCTCATGATATTGGACTTAACGATCCATGGTTTGAAGTTAATGCATACAATTTCTTCAACACAGATAGATGGAAGGACTTAAATTCGAAATTTGTCCTTCAAGTTTATAGGGATTTTGTTGCTACCGGTGATAAATTTTTTGGAAAAGCTGTTTGGCCATCGGTATACATAGCTATAGCATATATGGATCAGTTTGATAAGGATGGAGATGGCATGATAGAAAATGAAGGGTTCCCTGATCAAACGTACGATGCATGGACTGTTAGTGGTGTGAGCACATATAGTGGAGGGCTCTGGGTAGCAGCTGTACAAGCTGCCTCGGCAATGGCTCATGAGGTCGGTGATGCTGCAGCTGCTGATTACCTTTGGGCTAAGTTTCAGAAGGCAAAGTCTGTATATGAGAAGTTATGGAATGGTTCTTACTTTAATTATGATAATAGTGGTCGAAGATCAAGTTCTTCAATTCATGCTGATCAGTTGGCTGGTCAATGGTGAGTTATTTCTTCATCTTACTGGGAAAGAGGAACTAGAGGCTCTAAACTGAAGAACTATTTCTGAATTTAGAGAAAAGAACACGTACAAATATGTTGCGCTTTTCATATGGTTGATAGAGTCAGTATTGATGATAAATTGGAACTTGTGCCATTGAATCTGTTGCTCGTTACTTTTTTTTCTTATACTCATTTGGTTGCAATTTCATAGGTATGCTAGAGCGAGTGGTCTTTCACCTATTGCTGATGAAGAGAAGATAAGAACAGCTCTGAAGAAAATCTATGATTTCAATGTGTTAAAGCACAAGGGAGGGATGTGTGGGGCTGTAAATGGGATGCTACCAAGTGGAAAACCTGATATGTCAGCTCTGCAGTCGAGAGAAATATGGACAGGAGTTACGTATTCTCTTGCTGCTAATATGATACAAGAGGGCTTGGTGGACATAGCATTTCAAACTGCAAGTGGAATACACTCGACAGCTTGGTCAGATAAAGGTCTTGGGTAAGTTTTTCTTCTTTTTTGTTTTTGGAAATTCCTCTCTTTTGCTTAGAAGTTATCATTTTTGAGGCTGGAGAGGTTCTCATTTAACTAAAAATACTGGTGAGGCTCGGGGTCCAGATAAGATGAGGCTTTCTGAGAGCTAATGTTTGAACAAAAAATCTATTTAGCCATTCAGTTAGAAAACTACTAACATAAAGAACAAATTGATAATCTGGATGCTAAAGATTGCGGCCATTTAATTATGTCATTGATGGTTTGCTTTGGCAAGACATTAGCAAGAGCTTTGTTTGCCTATTGTGTTATATATCTCGGTCGTTAAGGGAGAGGAAGTTAACTTTTTGATGTTGCCAAATCATGATCCATATAACTTATAACTGCCCTGATATCATGACCAGAGAAGAGGATAGAAAAGGTTTGTTGTATTTTTTCTTTGTAATTGTAGCTGGTTATCTCCTCTCAATTACTGGCCTCATTTCGCTAAAGATTGGACTATGCAAGAGGATATGATCCGGTAACTAGTTGTTAGATTATCAACAACTCTCCGCATCCTTCTTCTCAATGGTGGAATTCAATGTCCCAAAACCGACATCCTTGTATAGCAACATATATCAAGCATCATCATTCATTCATCAAGTTAGTAGTTATAGATTGATCATATATATCATTGAGCATCACCATTTAAGGAGCCTTACTAGCAGTGGCGGATCCAAGATTTAGAGTCCGTGGGTGCCAAATAGACTTATCGATTAAATTAATTTTATATTTGATTGAATTATTCGTCTTTTCGATATATATCATAAATCAATCAATAAAATATAAATAATAAGATATTACACTTTTATTGAGTATTTAATCAAATAAAAGAAAAGTCAAAAGTCAAAAGTCAAAAGAGTAATAATGTAAATTTAAGTCAATAACAATTATAAAAATAAAAATTAAAATTGTGCCAGCTGTTTTTCCTTAAAAAAACGTGGTTGGAGCCTTTTTTTTTCTTAAAAAACATATGCAACAAATTTCTCAAAAAAATAGGTACAAATGGGATTCAAACCCGCAACATCAGCCTTCTAAAGTTGCCCTCCTACCGTGGCACCACAAACTAATTTTGTTCTGTTGATGACACGCTTTATATTTATATAAATATTATATATATATACCTATGTATATATAGAGTTTCCGTCGAAGTTCGCAAATCATGATCCATATAACTTATAACTGCCCTGATATCATGACCAGAGAAGAGGATAGAAAAGGTTTGTTGTATTTTTTCTTTGTAATTGTAGCTGGTTATCTCCTCTCAATTACTGGCCTCATTTCGCTAAAGATTGGACTATGCAAGAGGATATGATCCGGTAACTAGTTGTTAGATTATCAACAACTCTCCGCATCCTTCTTCTCAATGGTGGAATTCAATGTCCCAAAACCGACATCCTTGTATAGCAACATATATCAAGCATCATCATTCATTCATCAAGTTAGTAGTTATAGATTGATCATATATATCATTGAGCATCACCATTTAAGGAGCCTTACTAGCAGTGGCGGATCCAAGATTTAGAGTCCGTGGGTGCCAAATAGACTTATCGATTAAATTAATTTTATATTTGATTGAATTATTCGTCTTTTCGATATATATCATAAATCAATCAATAAAATATAAATAATAAGATATTACACTTTTATTGAGTATTTAATCAAATAAAAGAAAAGTCAAAAGTCAAAAGTCAAAAGAGTAATAATGTAAATTTAAGTCAATAACAATTATAAAAATAAAAATTAAAATTGTGCCAGCTGTTTTTCCTTAAAAAAACGTGGTTGGAGCCTTTTTTTTTCTTAAAAAACATATGCAACAAATTTCTCAAAAAAATAGGTACAAATGGGATTCAAACCCGCAACATCAGCCTTCTAAAGTTGCCCTCCTACCGTGGCACCACAAACTAATTTTGTTCTGTTGATGACACGCTTTATATTTATATAAATATTATATATATATACCTATGTATATATAGAGTTTCTGTCGAAGTTTGGGGGTGGCGTGGCACCCCCACAGCCCTTCATAGATCCGCCACTGCTTACTAGATGCCTTTGTTTGCTATATGTTTACCCAAAAAAGGGTACAATTGAATTATATGAGGTCAAGGACATGTGTCTTAGCTTAACTTGTTATTGGTAATTAGTAGTTACATATCTTGATAATGGTAAAGTAAAAACGGGATAAATATAACGAAGATAGTAAATGAAAGCCTTCGATGATGAGTTTGTGTTGTATCTCCAGTGTTGTTTGAGTATCTGAAGCCTTAGACCTGAGAACAATATTGTAGATAAATGCTATAAGACAAAGACTTGACATTAACCCATAGAAAACCTCCACTCATCCACAAAGTACTACGACCAACAGGCGTTGTCTTGGAAGTGTTGTTAGTAGTGCCAACCAATATCCCTATGCTACGTTCAGAATATTCGTATGATGATATCTAGCGTATCCATAATTTAAGTTATTGTTCATGTGTATGTGCAGGTTTGGTTTCCAAACGCCGGAAGGGTGGAACACATATGCTCACTATAGATCACTGTGTTATATGAGGCCGTTGGCGATTTGGGCAATGCAATGGGCTCTATCAAAACCAAAGCTTCACAACCAGGAGATGAAGCAGATGAGTAGTAGTCTAAGTGAGAATTCTTCCTATGTAAAACAGGATGCAGGATTTCAAGAGGTTGCTCGCCTTCTCAAGTTACCAAAACAACAAGCTTCTACAAGTTACATTCAGTCGTTGCATCAGTTTCTTTGTAACAAATTCTCAATTTGACTCAAAACATCATTTCCTTTCCCAATTATTTGTGAAAAGACTCAAATATGTCATCCAACTTTGAGAAAAGACTCGTTATGTCATCCGTTAAAAGTTTGGCCTGTCTATATCATTACAGGTTCATCCATGCTATTATATTTATCTCCGGTTTTGCAAAACCATTTTTTTACCTTTACAAGACCCCAAACAACTTTTAACACTTTTCATTTGGTGTTTTGGATCAAATGTAATGTTTTTGTTTTTTTTTCTTCTTAAGAACACCAAGAACACGTGAAGAACATCAAGAACTCTCAAATTTTCAACTAATTTAATTCTTCACAAAATCAACTCAAATTTCAAGAGTAGCTTCCCTCCAAACTAGATACCAAAATTCAATATCTTTTGAGCTCGAATTCAACCTAACTTAACAAGACACACTTGAAATTTCTTCAAGCTACACAACTCCAAATCACTTGAAATTTTGAACATAGACTCAAAACAACACTAGTTAACAAAGATCTAGTGCCAAAACGACAACAAAAACACGAATCAAAGCAGGTTTTCAAATTTTTGGGACTGATTTCCATTTTTTTTTAACACAGGTGGTATTTATTTTAACTCCACAATTGATTTTAGAATTAATGACATGGCCAAATTATAATTGGTCACATGTAAAAAATAGTTTTGCAAAACTGAAGTTAAAAAATAATGGCTCTTTTCTCAAACGGATATAAATGAATCAAACTTTTAACGGATAACATATGGGTTTTTTTTTAAAATTCAACAATATATTTGAATTTTTTCGTGGCTTATTTTAAGTGTAACATGATAGAAAATGTTTTACACTTGCATTGCATCATGTCATTGTCACATCAAATGCTATGTTAGATTTCAAAAATAATTTTTTTCTTGTCACCCAATTATTTTTTCTTCACTATACATCATCAAAATTCAAAGCCACTACAAAACCACCAACACAAAATCCATATATTTCATTACTAAAATCAAAATAATCATTAGAGTTCACCACTCGCTATCAAACCTGCTGTCAGAACACACCATCATCATTGTCACAAAACAAAAATCGCAAATAACTATCACAAATTTCAACAGTCGTAATCAATTACATCACTACCATTGTCACCTTCAAAATTGACAAATTTGTGTGAGTTCAACGTGAAGAATACACTACAACAAAAACAATTTTTTTGCGGTAATAAATAGACACATTAATAAAGAGGGATAAAGTCTTTATCAGCATTAATTAAGTGTCATTAGATCCAATATCGCTAAAAACTTTAGGGACATATACAAAGAGTGCTAATTGACGCTAAAAATACATATTTAGCAGCAATTAAGCTATTGTCATTAGTTAACTGTCATTAAAAATCATTTTTGATGTAGTCATAGCTTTAATAGAGTGTAAAGAAAAAGAAAGTACTCCTTAGTAAAAGAAAACAAATGATAGAGAAATAGGTAGTTGTAATATGAAAAAAATGAAAAAAGGGAGGAGAGAGATGATATGAAAGAAAATAAGAGAAGGGGTCACCAACAAGGATTGTGGTGGAGTGGTAAGTACTCCTTCATCCTTAATCAAGAGGTCTCGAATTCGAGCCTCCTTGGGTGCAGAGTCACCTTTGTTAGGGGGAGCGCTTTACCCCCAATGTGAGACTTCCCGGCGTGAATTCGAATCTAGTCGAGATCCAATGTGGGTATAGGACACCGGGTGAGAAACCAAAAAAAAAGAAAAGAGGAGGTCGATAGAATAAGTTAGACATGACACAACATTAGCTAATGAAAGTTGGAAAAGATTATTTCCAGAATCAGAGATTAAGAATCTCTCAAGAACTTGTTTTGATTATTCTTCATAGTATTAGCTCATAATAATTTTATAACTCTTGTTACTCCCTCTGTTACCATTTACTCATTCATTTTTTATTTGACACACTTATTAAGAAAATAATATTTGACATAATGAGTTTACCGTTTTACTCCTATTAATTTATAGAATTCCAAAATCAATTTACTCATTACAGAAGTTTACTTTTTTCAAAAACATTAACTCTCCAAATAAATTAAAGATATAATTTCAAATTCCAGGATATGATGGTTTTCAAACCTTTTTCTATAATTTTTTTTTTTGAAAACTTATGGACCCCATGGAGGAAAGGACTCCATGAGTGAATACCCACATACCTTGATCCTTTATCCCCAAGAATACTGGAGGATTGAAGACTTGAATGGAACCCTAGCTCTTCTTCTCCCTTAGCCTTGAGAGAATTTGGGAGGATGACTTGGGTTAGTTTTAGGGACTTTAGGAGAATGAAATTGAAAGTGGGTAATTTGAGGCTTAAAAACTTTATATAGTGCTTAGGGTAGAAAGCGAAACGATATAATTTTGATTTGAAATGATTAGGAAAAAGACCCAAAAGCCCTTTAAAATAACTGTCAGACTCGACCTATGGTCTGTACTGGTCAACCGTTGATCAAGTACTGGACCATAATTTTACCCATCTTTTGACGGAATGTTTCTACGGCTCGTAGGTCTTCCTACGGTCCATAGGAACTAACCGTAGAAACCCATTTTGACCCTTAGAATTTCACTAAGTCTGGGACTCACCTACGGAACCTATCTACAACTCCTACATGAAATGACGGACCTTCCTAATGAGCCGTACAAAGGGTACAGGGACTTGATTTTAGAAAAAATATTTTCCCCCTTCCTACAGTTGCCATCTAGGCCTCGTAGAAGCTTCTACGGTCTATAAATAAGAACCATAGACATAGCCTGCAAGCCAAAAAAAATATTTTCCTTTTTGTCTAAGTTTGAGGTATTACAATATCTCCACATTGGTAACATTCTTCCTCGAATGGAACTCAAGAAATCATATGGAGGGTAGGGAAGAAGATCTAACGGTCCAACAGGAATGCAACTTCATCACAATGCACAATATCCCAGAGGAACATCAACTCCAAGCCCAAATATATTCTAAACATCATTTCATAAGGCATTCATGCAAATCACACTCAAATTATCATAATCTTGAAGAAATCAATCAAGTTACCTCATTTTCCCAAAATTAAGTTTTCATGAGTATGTATGCATGAGGAAACATGAGAACAACTAAGACACATAAAACCAATAAGGATGAACCATGCGAAGCTAAATACCTCAAGCTAGAGTATGATCGTAGGGAAAGAGATGGGATAACGAGACATCATATTAGTCTCGCCCTCCCAAGTAGCACCCTCAACCCTGTGATTCCTCCATAAGACCTTTATGAACACAACTTCCTTATTTATCAACTTCTTGACTTGTCGGTCTAAAATCTCAACCGGAACCTCTTTCTAAGAAAGACTTTCCTTTATACCAAGGCTCTCCAACGGTACTATAGATGTCGGATCACCAACACATTTCTTCAACAAAGAGACATGAAAAACCAGATGCACCGATGCTAAGTCATTAGACAAATCAAGTTCATAAGTAACTTTACCAATACGCCTCAAAATTTTACATGGGCCCACATAACGGGGACTAAGCATCCCTTTCTTCCCAAATCTCATCACACCTTTCACGGGTGAAATTTTTATATAAAACCAATCATCTACATTAAATACAGGATCCCTCCTTCTAACATCGACATAGGACTTTTATCAATTTTGAGCCGTTTTAAACCTTTCTCTAAATGCCAAACTTTCTCCATTACCTCATATACTAATTTGGGACCTATCAAAGCATTCTCACAACTTCGAACCAACCAATAGGAGATCTACACTCCTACCATAAAGAGCCTCAAACGGAGTCATACAAATTCTCGAATGGTAGCTATTATTGTAAGCAAACTCAATCAAGGGAAATGAGCATCCCAATTACCCTTGAAGTCAATCACACAACCTTTCAACATGTATTCCAAAGTTTTAATAGCACGTGTTTCTTGCCCATCAGTTTGAGGATGAAAAATTGTACTAAGCTTAACACGAGTACCAGGCCCTTTTGGGAAGACTTTCAAAATTGAGAAGTGAATTGTGTACCATGACCGGAGATGATGGATAGGGTCACTCCATACAACCTAACCATTTCCCTCAAGTACAACTTATCATAGTCTTCCACCGAGTAGGAAACCTTGACGAGAATGAAATTAGATGACTTCTTCATACTATAACCCAAATGGAGTCATATTGTCACCGAGTGTGGGGGTAAACCAACAATAAAGTCCATATTCAAATCCTCACACTTCCAAGTAGTAATACTAATATCTTGGGATAAACCTCCCAACTTTTGATGCTCAACCTTCACTTGTTGACAATTAGGATACTTAACCTTAAATTCCACAATCTCTTTCTTCATCCCATTCCAACAATAGACCTTCTGCAAGTCCTGATACATCTTGGTGGCTCCCAGGTGAATGAAATATTGAAAACTATGGGTGATATGGTCAAATTACACCTCCCTAAAGAAGTATAAGCGATCGTTATCAAGTAAAGAACCCAACTTGTAGGTTGGGGTCGATCCCACGAGGAATATGGTTTAGACTTAACTTTAACTTACAATTATATTCATTTAGTCAACGTATTTCCGAGACAAGTAAGTAAATGGGGGGGGGGGGTTGTGTAACAAATAACTGATTGTTTTTTAGAGAGCAAGTGAGCAAGATTTGAACTTTAGTTGTTATTAATGAGAGAAAGAAACTATGGTGTATGTGTTCCCTATAAGCTCATAACGTGGTAATCCTAGTAATAGTAAGCATTTCCTAGTGTATCATATGCAAAGTGGTAAGTTATGTATTCCTAAGTGCTTGGTCCGCCAAATAGAGAATTTCACCCCGCACCTTGGTCCGGCTACGTGTGTATAATTTACTAACCCTTACCTTTACCTTAGATTAGACATCACATCAATGTATGACTTAGTTTTCACCCTTGCACCAATTGACATTAGACTATTAGATAGTGTCACACTAAATCTCTGTTGAAAATTCTTTTCTTATTAACTACCTCCTTGGTCCGGCAAGTAGCAATAAGGCGAGTTCTAACGTTGGCCATCGTTAAAAAGACTTTTAAACAAAAGAATTATCAATGCATGCAACAACACTATTCAAGAATTACTTAGTTACTATTCATACTTTGTTAATCACTCATGGTTCCCACAACCCTAGTTGTGGATTTAGTTACCCATGCTAGCAAGAACACAATTCATATTTTTAGAAGAAGAATTCATGAACTTACGTAATGAGTAGAAGAAACCTGTAATCTCCAATTGAAATTCAAAGCAAGAATCTTTATAAATCGAAATTAGGAAATCAAATTGCTAGAATTTGCAAGTTAATTCCCAAGAAAATACCAAGAACTAAAAGTTAACAATAATGTCTAACCCCCAAAAATGAGGTTTACATACCTTATTTATAGAAAAACATGTCCTAAACAAAAAGGAAACGAAATAAGGAAATAAACTTTTCTGGACATGGCTTCAATCGACAATACTGACCTACGGTCTGTAGGTCCCTTCCGTTGCTCAATACTTAGAAAAATTCTCAGAAGTTTTGGAACCTTCAACTTCCAGTTGCAATCGATGGACCTGTAGAACGGACCGTGGGTCCTCTTCTATGGCTCCATACTTGGACTTTTCAATCAGGTACAGGAGCTTCAACTTCCAGTTGCACTCGAAGGACCTGTAGGACGGCCCGTAGGTCGACCTACAATTCGTCACTCTCTTCCGTAGCTCCACACTTGGTCAGATTTCCCTGAAGATCAGTCCACACCTACCCACTAACGGACCGTGACTGGACCTACGGTCCGTAGGTCACTTTCGTGGGTGGCAACTTCTGCAGAATTTCAACTGTATTTCTCTCAACCTTGTCCAAACCTATTTCCTGCAATATTAGCACAATAAACATTGGTTCTAATACAAAATGGCCCTAGACACACACAACTCTTAAGTGAAATGTATTAAAAATACCGTAAACTCACGGTATTTCAACACCCTCAACTTAAATTTGTTGTTTTTCCTCAAGCGACACACTAAGACTCTAAACGACACTTATATAGAAGCAGACATTCAAACACAAACAACACATGTCTTTCTATCCCGATTCCCTTTTCGAGTGCAAATCTTTTCCCATAGAATCAACAAGCTAACTCATGCGGATCAAGATATGACAAAGATCGACCAATAGACACACAACATACACTTTTTCACTATCACCAAGGTACCAACTCTCCGACAATGTACCTAGTGCCTTTACTTCAAACGAAATCCCTTTTTCACACAATGAATATGATTTTAAGTACTAGGATTCATTCAACACTCACGCTCAGAAGTAACTTTAAGTACAGTTAGTGCTCAATGTCATAGGCTTTCCTTTATTTTCACTACTTAGACTCTCCAAACTAGTTGCTAGGATCACTATAGGACTTTCTTAGCTTGTAACGTAGGCTCAGAGTCAGGTGTGGTACATTTGGGTACTTTTTAGTGACTTTCTGCCCTCCTTGACATTACATTGGCTTTTTCCATCTTTTCGACCTATTTTTGACATCCTTCCTTTTTACTTTCTTTCCCTCGACTCTTTTCACCATGGATGTGACTTTTGACTTTATAGCTATTATTTTTCACTTTCTTCTTTTTCTTTCACTTTATTTTTCTTTATTTTTAAGCACTTTTATTTATCATCTTTTTACTTCTCTGGCACAAAGTCACATCCTCTTCTATCTTTTTTTTCTCTCTTTTCAACACAAAACTCATTTCATACATGTAACGACCCTAAAAACAAACTAGTGAAACTAGAGCCTAACCTATGTGCGTTTGTGGTTGTCTTGAGTCTTTATGGTGTTTATTGTTGTCCTGAGTCATGGTTGAAGGGTTTAGGGGTTAAACGTCAAGGTACAACTCCCTTTGCACCACCCTAGGGGTCCTTGAGGAGGACCCTAAGTCTAACCCCCCAAGACCCCTTAAAACTTGAAAGTTGGCCAAAAAAGGGTGACCTACGAAGGGGTCCATGCCCCGTAGGTCCATCCACACCCCATGGATGGCCTCCGTAGGTCAAGGGCCCCCAAAACAGGCCACATGCACGTACCATGGAGGGACAACATGGAGCTGTCAACTCATCCACGGTTCGTGGATTGGGTGGTCGTGAATGACACCTGTAATCTGTTAAGTGGCACGACCAAGTGAGGGGTGAATTGGTAAATTCACCCCTCATCCCAATTAGTATGTGGATGGTTATTCTAAGTGTTTAAAGGTATTTTAAGAGTATTAAAACATTAAAACACTCATTTGGATTTCACCCCAAAAATCAAACCCTTCCCTCCTGAAAAGTTCTCTCTAGAAACTCCATTGGAGATCAAGGTCAAGTTCAAGCTAGGGTTGGGGATTTCAAGGTATTTCTTCTTCAATCTTCATGGGGAATCAATAGCAAGGTATGGTGATCCTTAATCTAGGGTTAGCTTTCACCCTAGAGTCAATTTCAAAGAAGTTTCAAAGTGATTTCAAGTTCATGAAAAAAAAACCCTAAGTTTTACTCAATCTCATGGGTTCTTGCATCAACGTTTTCAAATGATAAACTATGATTATATTGATGTTTAATTGATGATTTAAGATGATTTTACTCTATGAACCCATGATTTCTCTGAATTTCTAAATTGTGACTTATGAAGTGGGTCTGTTGATTATGAATGAATGATGGTGGATTTATGCTTAGATTGATTTAGATTTTTGAATTGTATCATCATCTATGCCTAATTATTGTGAATTGTTGGTGAATTGAGGATTTGTGATCGTAGACTTGAAAGGGCAAGTTTGGCCTAATTACTTGATGTATTAGAATTGTGATTGAATTGTTGATCCACTTGAAAGGTGGAGGTGTTTACTTCCTATGTATATTGTGATCATGGCCTTGAAGGCATAGTGTGAGTAATTGAAGTATTATCATGATGTTGTACATATGAATGTGATATGATGCATAAGTGTGTTTTAAATGAATGAATGATGATCATGTCTAGAAGTTATTTATGTTAGGATTGGAGGTTGTTTCTCTATTAGCACACTTAATGAATAATGAATGAGGTTCAATGATAATGTTAATGATGAAGTACTTATTGAAAAGCTATTCTCAATTGTACTCTAATGAATGATAACGATGTGTTGATTGAAAGGATATTCTTGATCTTACACTAATGAACGATAATGGGATTCTTAGATGAAAGACTATTCTCATATTTGAATCTATGAGCTATCAAATGAATGAATGTTGGGTTGAGATGGATACCCAAACGTGAGTTGAGGCAGGGTGTCTAGTAACAATCTCTTATTCCTTAATGTGTTGAATGGTAAAGTACTCTATGGGAATGTAGGCTAAGCACCGAGAGGATATTTAATGAGATGGAAGCTCTCACGTGAGTTGAGGCGTGGTTTCTAGTAGCAATCTCTTGAGATGGATGCCCTGACGTGAGTTGAGGCGGGGTATCTGGTAGTAATCTCTGTGTCCCTTAACTATGTGCCCACATAGGATAGCTAGTGGATCCACTTAAACTAAATACCGGTCTTCCATAGGCAAGTTGACCACATTCTACAGTGTGGAGTTACATATCACCGGATTCCATGATCTAGCTCTCATGGTCTATGTCGGTTAAACGCTTATTCCCATCATGTGAGATGTGCATTATAGTTTCTTGAGGAGTTCTATGAAGTGTGGGTAGTAGTATGAGATGCTATCCATACATAGCATGAGTAGGCTTCAAGAGGGCTATAGTGAGTTCTCTAAGTCTTAATGACTATTATATGAAAGCCCTTTAAATGAAGCTATTAAATTATGTTGATTCGAATGTCTAATGTAATGATGCATGCTATACTTGGATTGTATGTGAGTTACTTCCTTGTTGTGACTTATTGTATTTGAATGTGCCTTGTCTATGATTACTTCAAAGGAGTACTTAGTGTGAGTAGTAGTATGGGATGCTACTTGCACATTGCACAACTATGACTTAGGGGTTGTATTAGGTGACGATCCATATGTGATGAAATAACTTGTTAAAGGTTTAGGTCTCTTGTGTATGAGTGTCACTGAAAAATGGAAAGGTTGAATGGTAAGTTCACTTTTGGAGACCTTAATGTGGTACCTTGGTGTGGATGGTGGTATGGGACTCTATCCATACATTGCACAAGGTATTGCATGAGGGTTACTTGAGGTGAAGGTCTAAGGTGAAGGCAATGGCTTACTTGTTGATATTATTCAAATGTGATGTTATGACTTGTATGATTATTATATTGTATTTTTTTTGTCTCTTATACTATTGTTCATGATATTTCTAAAAAGTGGCATCATGCATGGTTTCTAACCAAAATGTCCCCTTTTAAAACATGTTTTGCATGGTCATCATACTTAGTACATTTTTGTGTGCTAACCCATTCTTCTATGTTTTTACTACAAAGTGTAGGTTTCGGCAAGTGATTGCTTCTACCTAGATTGAAGTGCTTGGATTGCTATTCTTCCAAGAATCAAGTGGTATGTCCTCATAGTTCGAGGATGAGGGTCTTTCAAGAAGTTTCTTTCTTTTTATGTAAAGGGTTGTGTCCCTATATTGTTAAAGATTGTGTGTAAGATGGCCATGTGAGATATAGACTTCCGCTTGCATTTTAAATGAATGTCTTTAGATTGTATGGTTGTTAAATAAAATGTTTTAATTCCGTACTATTTCTAATACCTATGCAAAGAATGAATGCTATGAGGCTTGTATAAGACCCCCTTCGGGGTTGAGTACGCCATGTTACGACTAGGGGGTGCTCTCGGGTCGTGACAATATCCATTTTTCTTTCGGTTTCCTCTTTCATAGCCACCCCCAACTTATGAATTTTCCATTAGTTGAGGTGCACGTTATCCAATGTCGGACCAGGGCCAAGATTGAGGTCAGTTTTAACATAAGCCACCCTCAACTTAGGCTTTTGACCTAAGTCAAGGTGCACATGTCCAAGGAGGGACCGGGGCCAAAACACTTATTTTAGGGAAAGTGAGTTAGGTGAATCAAAATAAATGGTCAATTTTAGGCTCAAATATTTAGATCAAAGGGAACATTGATTTCATTTGGTTGGATTCTTTTAGGCATATGTGGACTAATTTGAACAAGGGACTATGATCACTTCCCAACTTCTAGGCTAGATCATCTTAGCAGGACCAACGGGGCAAGTTCTAGATTGGCACAAACTGTCTGAACAATAAATTTTCCTCACACACTATTGGCATATTGTTTCATCATCACATTATTAGATTAGCCAGTTCAAGTTTTAGCTTAAGTCATGAGATCAAATTGGTTCTTTATCATGTCGTACTCAGAGCCAACACATTCAACTCATTCTAGCCTACATATTTCAGCACATATCACAGATTTTGGACATGTATCATTTTTCTTTCTTAATCATTCCATCATGCTTTATTCTTTCTCATGCTTCTACACATACAATCCTAGCACATGCCGGTTCAACATAAATTAAAAACAGTCTCTTGGGGGAAAAGAACACAGGCAAGAAAACCCCAAGAGAGGATTATAAGTTGGGTTACTCAGATTTCACCCTATCACTCACAATCCATTTGCCTCACCCCTAACAAAATAGCGTGCAATTGTCCCCAATGCACAAAAATTAAAGAATAAAGGATCGGGTGAAGCAAACATGTGGCGCATAGCACTGAAGACCTATCAACAATCGAGTGGGTCTGGTTTCCCAAAGCCCGCTGGATCAATAATTGGGTCACCCTCAGTAGTGCTAACATCTACTATTCCCGCACCATCAGTGGTGCTCACACTGCTAGAGGCACCAACACCAACCTCTCTAATCCTGTATTGCCGCAACTCCTCATCAATGATAAATGCCCTCCGAGCCGCCTCAGTCTATTGGCGCTCCCTCTTGCTAACTCTCCTAGCCTCAGTATCATCAAAAGCCCGACTGGATGGGGGGGGGGGGGTTCCCAACATGATGGGAAGAAGAATGAGGTGGTATCTTATTCTCGAATAGAGCATCGAACACCGTATTATCAACCGGTGTCGTGGGGTCCGACTCAGGCTCAGTCTCTGGTGGAACTAGGACGGTGTCCAGATTAGCCTAGAGACTAGCTAACTCCGTCTGGAAAGTAGAGACATCTGTGGTGGGGGTTGTTCGCTCCAAGACATGCAACTCAAATGCATTAAGGCGCTGGTGAACGGCTTGAACCTTTCGGTCCATCAGTTGCTCCATTATCTGCTCCATCCACTATTCAACCCCAGTCGCAGACTCCTCAATCGAACGCTGCATCTACGGCCTCACAAGCTGAAGCAGGGTAGCCATCTGAGCATCCAATTTTGGACTCGAGCTAAGGGCACGATAATAGATCCTGAAGAGGGGGTGGCTCTGGAGGAAATAAGGGCCTGACTGGAGGCCGGAGAATAGGAAGCCGGGGCATCCTCGTAGTGGTTAGAGGGGCAGGCTCCTGATCTTACATCTTCTCCACATCTGCTACCATGTTTGCTCCCAATGGAGGCACCTCAACCTGCGGCTCTATGCGTGGTGCAGCCTCATCTCGAATCAGGCCTATATCCAAGGTCTTGGTCGCCTAGATCAACTTGTCACAATGCCAAACTGGCACTTCAGCATCCCTGTACAGTTGAAAAATGAGGCATGGGAAAGGGTAGGTGGTGGTGGAATTGACGGCCCTCTCGTGTATCTCCGCAATAAGCATGCGGGCAAATCCATCTTAAACCCTGCAATTAAGGCTGCAACTATGACTGCGCGGTCTCAAGTAAGAACATTGTTTGCCTGTGTAGTAGACACCTTGTTTCGCACTAATAGCCAGAAGAATTTTTCCACAAAAGTCAAGGTGGCCTTCCTGATGCCTACACTCTGGGTGCTGACCCACTCGGCGCGTTCTCCGTCTATAGCAAGGTGATGGGCCAACCAGCGCAATAAAGTCTCCCTCTGCTCTGCATTCCTCTGGAATACCCCACTCCTCATGATGCACCATCGATAATCAAACTCAGTCGTGTTGATTGCGAAAGTGTGGCCCGAGCTGTAGAGGAATTTGCGGATAGTTGCCTCTAATATATCAACTGAGAACCCACGAACTAGTGTAGCCTTGAGTGGAGGCTGGGCGGCGGGCTTGGCCCATTTTTAAATTGAACCTCGGAGGGTGGTTGCGTAGGAAGCATAGAACTCCCTGACTATCTTCTCGTTGTAGGACCCTGGGTTACGGGCCATCCAATCACACATGTGTCTCTTAAAGAGCTCATGGATGGCAAGCGCGGTGTGCAGGCTGCCTGTGAGAACTAGGCACTCATCCGTGACTAATCGAGCCATCCTATCCTTCTCAGTCATCATCCAAGCATCTCTGTATATCTGCCACTGACCACTTACACACCATCGGTTTGGCTCATCAGCAATTGGAGCGGGCTCGGTGTTTGATGGCATTGGAATGACCCCCGCACTAGTAGCCTTATCAGACGAGGCAGTCCTACACTGTGAACTAGAGCCGGATGCGGAGCCAGAGCTGGAAGCAGAGGCGAACTCAGAGCCGTAAGCAGAACCAGCTGGTGAACCAATCGGTGTATCCTCCTTATCAGACTGGGAGGCAGTGACCACGTCGGGAATCAGCTGCTGGGTTTGATTCCGGGTAGTACTAGGTACAGTTGGGGATGTCCTCGTAGTAGGTGGGACATAGGCGGGACATAGGCGGGATCCTCTTCCGCATCAGTATCTTCATCAATTAGCCGCAATGTTGGTGCCACCGACTTTGACTTGCCCTTTGGTGCATAAGTCGGAGCTTTCTTGGGAGCCATGGTACCTGTGGAGGCTTAGTGAGTACCAAAATAGACTAATGACACACTCGAAATTTTTTTATACTAAAGAACAAACCAAAATAAAAACAAAAAAAATTATGTGCAGTAGCATAAGTGGTCACCTACAGTGGGTACCTACAGTCCGTGGATCCCCTCCGTAGGTCAGAGGTCCAAAAAGTTGGGCTCTGATGGGAACCACGGATGTGCATAACGGTTCGTAGGTTAACCTACGGATCGTAGTCCACTTCCGTGGTTCCACACTTAGTGGATTCTCCATGTGCAACAGACCCACATACTTGATCTATGGTCCGTAGGTTGACCTACGGTCAGTGGAAGGGGTCTCGTAGGTTAGGTCTGTGCCAGGGATCAGACATGCCTCATTTTAAAACCATTTTTCCACAATTCAAACAATCAACCTAAGTCTAATCATGCATTTCAGCACAAGTTAAGATAGTTTGTCATCCCTAGGGTTCTGATTACTCATTATTTAACTTTTGTAGCATACAAAACTAGGAACCCTAAGTCGAAACTGCCATTTAGACTATTTACCCTGAGTTATTTGATTACAATGACAACACAATCACATTCTATCATCCCAAGGGTGTTTCTAACTATAGTGCATCATGCAATTTCATACAATAACAACCTAAGGTCAAGACCCACTTCGTGACTTCATGTATTGAACAATGAATACCGAAATTCAGAGTTAAAGTGATGTCGTTTACCTTACAAGTATTGGAAGTGGATGATTGTGTGATGCAATATATTTCGTAGACCTTTTTGCTAGCCTTTCGACGTCGAACCCAGACAATGGAATCGCTGGGAAAATGGAGATGAGGATTGGGAAGAGGGAAGTGTGATAAGGGAATATTGGGAAGTGAATGAGGAGTGATCTGTGGAATTTGGGAATTTAATAGAGTGATTTTGGGAGAGGAAGGGGTTAGAAACGGTTGGGAGGGATTTTTGAATGTGGGGGATGAATATAAAATGAAGGATTTTATTTTAAAAGATTTCCGGGTTGGGTCGGCAAACCCTAGGTTTGGACCCACGAGACCCCGTCTATGGGCCGTGGGTTGACCTACGGACCGTGGGTGTGGTCCGTAGATCACTCAACACTTAAAACAATTTGAGGACTTACCTGGGAATCTACGGACGCCATTCACGGTCCGTGGATTGAACCACGAACCGTCTATGGGGTCCGTAGACCTCTGCAACAGACATTTTCTGCAGATTTGGCTTTTCATCCCTTCACATGTACCAACCGTTAGGACTTTCTTTTTACATTTTCTGGACACTTTTTAGACACGAACCTTACTCTATATCTACCCTACTCTATATCTACCCAACACTAATATAAAAATAAAACACCTACCAAAAGAATTAACGAAATTCAAATAAAAAAAGAAAACTCCTAAATCGAAAAGAAAAACCTATAGTTGGCTAGATTGTACATCTTGGGTTGCCTCCCAAGTAGTGCTTGATTTAACATCGCGGCACGATGCAGGCCTCTTGATTACTCAGACTTCATCAAGATAGTAGGCCTTAACCACTTTTTGCACATTCTCCTTTTTTCCTAGGTAGACCTAGATCCTTTGCCCGTTCACCTTGAACCTTGTTCCCTCATTGTTCTCGAGCTCGACCCCTCCATGTGGGAACACTTGAGTGACTATGAATGGCTCGGTCCACTTGGACTTGAGCTTGCCAGGAAACAAGCGCAACCTTGAGTTGAATAGAAGCACCAGATCACCCACAACAAATTTGCGCTTTTCGATCTTTTGATCATGATACTTCTTCGTCTTCTCCTTATACAAGGATGAACTTTCATAAGATCTTAGGTGAAACTCATCAAGCTCATTTATGTCATTTACTCTCTGACTCAATGCGGCGCCCCAATCCAAATTCAACTTCTTTAGCGCCCACATAGCCTTATGCTCTAGCTCTACCGGCAAATGACAAGACTTCCCATATATAAGTTGGTACGGGGACATACCTATGGGAGTCTTGAATGCGGTGCGATAGGCCCATAGAGCATCATCAAGCCTCCTTGACCAATCAATTCTATTAGCATTCACAATCTTAGCAAGAATCTGCTTGATCTTTTTGTTCGACACTTCAACTTGCCCACTAGACTGCGGATGGTAAGGAGTGGCTACATTGTGGCAGACTCCATATTTCTCAAGCAACGCTTTGAACAATTTATTACAGAAGTGGGAACCTCTATCGCTGATAATCGCCCTAGGTGTACTAAATCTGGAGAAGATATTCTTTTTCAGGAATGCGGTGGCACTTTTACCTTTATTGTTTGAAAGCGCAATTGCTTCCACTCATTTCAACACATAATCAACCGCAACAAGAATATACTTCATCCCATGTGAACTCACAAATGGACCCATAAAATCAATACCCCAAACATCAAACAACTCAATCACCAAAATCAAATTCATAGGTAGCTCTTGCCTCTTTGAAATTCCTCCTTCTCTTTGGCAACAATCACAAGACTTGGTGAAATCATGAGCATCTTGGTGGATGGTAGGCCAGTAATACCCATACTTCAAAATCTTATGCGTAGTTCGAATACCACTATGATTCCCACCAACAGGCAAAGAATGACACGCCTCTAATATACTCATCATCTCAACCTCAGGCACACAGTGACGAATAATCCCATCAGCACAAATACGGAACAAATAAGGCTCATCCCAAAAGAACTTCTTCACATCATGCATAAACTTTTTCCTTCGGTGAAAAGACAAATCTGATGGAACTAG
The DNA here is from genome assembly GCF_000226075.1 of Solanum tuberosum. Taxonomy (NCBI): domain Eukaryota; kingdom Viridiplantae; phylum Streptophyta; class Magnoliopsida; order Solanales; family Solanaceae; genus Solanum; species Solanum tuberosum. The sequence goes on along the minus strand of NW_006239082.1, from coordinate 1,034,271 downwards.
ATCAGTTGCCAAGTAGTTAGCAAAGTTTGCAAACCAAGGAATAAGATCATGAGAAACCGCCAATACCTGTTCATCTGGAAACACATCATTAATTTCAGCCCCATCTCCTAGCTTGAGCATAACTTCCTTCTCTAATCTGGACAAATGATCGGCAACTTGATTTTCTGTCCCTTTCCTGTCTTTCACCTCAAAATCGAACTCTTGCAACAATAATACCCATCTAATCAACCTCGGTTTTTCATCCTTCTTAGCTATCAAATACCTCAATGCAGAATGGTCAGTATGCACTATGACCTTAGTACCAAGAAAGTAGGATCGAAATTTCTCGAATGCGAAAACCACAGCAAGGAGTTCCTATTCAGTTATAGTATAGTTCTTTTGAGCCACATTTAGAGCTTTGCTCGCATAGTAAATAGGATGAAGAATCTTCTCTCGCCTCTGTCCCAATACCACACCAAGCGCCACTCCACTCGCATCACACATCACTTCAAACGGTTGTCCCCAATCCGGTGAAATAATGATAGGTGCGGAAACTAGCTTTTCTTTCCACTCTCCAAATGCTCTTAGACAAGCATCATCAAAATTAAACTTACACTCCTTTTCGAGCAATTTGCACAATGGGTGTGCAATTTTGGAGAAATCCTTGATAATCCTCCTTTAAAAGCCTGCATGCCCAAGAAAACTTCTAATACCTTTAACAAAGATAGGTAGTGGAAGCGTTTCTATTACATCGACTTTCGCTCTATCATCCTCAATACCCTTCTCAGAAATCTGATGACCCAGAATGGTCCCCTCTTCCACCATAAAGTGGCACTTTTCCCAATTGAGCACAAGATTGCACTCTTCACACCGTTTCAGTACCTTGGCCAAATGATCCAAGCAACCATGAAATGAGTCACCTACCACAGAGAAATCATCCATAAATACCTCAATAGTGTCCTCCACCATATCCGAAAAGATCGATATCATGCAACGCTGGAAGGTCGCTGGAGCATTACACAACCCAAAAGGCATCCGTTTGAAGGCGAAAGTCCCATAAGGGCAAGTGAAAGTGGTTTTCTCTGGGTCTTTCGGAGCAATGGATATCTGATTCCGTTCGAAGGTGAAAGTCCCATAAGGGCAAGTGAATATGGTCTTCTCTTGGTCTTCCAGAGCTATGGAGATCTGATTGTAGCCCGAATAACCATCAAGAAAGCAATACCAACCCTTACCAGCAAGGCGGTCCAATATCTGATACATGAAGATCTGATTGTAGCCCAAATAACCATCAAGAAAGCAATACCAACCCTTACTAGCAAGGCGGTCCAATATCTGATCCATGAACGGCAGAGAGAAGTGGCCATTTTCTGTCCAAGCATTCAATTTCTGGTAGTCCATGCATATTCTCCATCCAGTCACGGGTTGCATCAGAACAAGATCGTTTCTCGCATTAGGAACCACAGTAATCCCACCTTTCTTGGGCACACACTAAATAAGACAAACCCAACTACTATCTGCAATGGGATAAATGAATCCAGCATCCAATCACTTGATGATTTCCTTCTTCACTACTTCTTGCGTAGGCGGATTTAGTCTCCTTTGGTGCTTAATACTAGGCTTGTGATCCGGCATGAGTTGGATTTTATGAGAACAAATACCAGGAGGAATTCCAATAATGTCTGCAATGGTCCACCCAATAGCCCGCTTGAACCTCTTCAACACAGAAACCAAAGCCTCAACTTGTTCCGCATTCAAATCGGCCGTAATGATGACATGTAAAGTAACATCTCTCCACAATAATACATACCTCAAATATGATGGTAGAGCCTTAAGCTCCAATTTTGGAGCCTCTTCAACAGACGGTATTGCGGGTGGAGAGTCACGATTCTTCATATCTAACTCCAATCTTTTTGGTTTGGAACGGAATTCGAACCTATCAAGTGCGACAACTAAATCATCATAGTCTTCAATACCATCACCCTCAAAATTCATCATTACCGTTGCAAGTGCATCAACATCCAACCTTTCTTCAATAGACACCTCAGAACCTAGCTCCACAATACGAGTCACCACTAACACTAACTTGAGATCACTTTCCTGCTTCATGTACCTACATATATTAAAAGTTACCTCTTCACTATACAATCGAAACTTCATCTGCCATTTGTCCATATCGACCAAGGTGCACCCAGTAGCAAGGAATGTTCTCCTTAGGAAAATGGGAATCTCAAAATCAACCTTGTTTACATCCCTACTTTATTCAAATAGGTCAAAACGTCGTGGTGACTCAAAAAATAATCAATTGATTCAATTTTGAAAGAATTTTAAGAATAAACGAATTTTAAAGGGAGTCGCCACCTAATATTAGGAAAAACTAGGAAACCAATTAAATGATACATAAAACCATTAGATTCTAGGTAAAGGTTCAATTTATTTCAAAGGGAAGGTGTTAGGCATCCTTCGTAATCCACAATTGTGGGTCCCGACTGAATTCATTTTTTTCAAATTGAGGAGGAGATAAAAACAAATATACAAGTATAATAAACATGCAATATACACAAGTTAAAGTAAAAACAATAATATAAGATACGGACTAAAATTTTTCTAACATCGATATATACAAAATAATGAATAAACAATATAATTTGAATTTCATTCAAATAGCTCCAATAAGAAGCAACTTTGTGTACCTGTAAAGACACTTAGTAAAAGTGTTAGTATTAAATAAATATGAACAACAATAAATAAATTAAATAACTTAAAAATAAAAATACCGTCTTATTAACATGGGAGGCCTTGGAAATCGACGGTAATTTCTTCATCGGCCAATTTTAACAAACAAATTGTATGAACTTAACTAAATTTCTGTATTTTAAAATGGGGAGACCTCTAAAATCGACGGAGAGATTTTTTTCATTGTCCAAATAAATACAATATTTTCGAAACATGAAATCATATATAACTAATTAGAAGAAATTATGAAATAAATGCAATAACCTGCCAACAGTAACTAAAGCAACATCACAGAAACATTTGAGAAAATGCACAAAATTATCTTAAAATAAATTAAAAGGCAACTTAATATGAACAATCGTAACAGTAACAACTAAGTTAATACAAACAAAGACACAAAGTTATTGAAAAATAGAAAACAAAATTAACGATAAATTAACAATGCATTATTACCAATGTCACGACTATAAATGGAATAGGCAACACTATGGGAGAATAAAATCAACAATCAAAGATTAATAAATATAAAGTGGCCATGGGAAAGTTTTGCTTCTACCCAAAATTTGTAAAAAACTACATCATATTAAGCTATATATAATAAAAAGGGGAAAAAAGAAATACCAATTAACAAATCAGTACAAAACTGGTCAATGAGAAATACCCAAAACATATCTAAAAGATCACTGAAAAAATGCAATAAAGAAAAGAGAAAAATCAATTCATTCAATAGTAAGGCTTAAGAAAATAAACAAAATAAAAGATAATAACGTAAAAATAGTTACCAAAAAACCTTTAAGCTAACTGATTTTGCCGGAGATAGGATAACAGAGGTTGCCATATCATTGTTCTTCGGAGCTTGAGTTTCGCCGGTTGGGGAGGTTGTGTGAGCTCGAAGCTCGATGTCCACTGGATTCATTGTGGCTTCATTCTTCACCAGAATGGTTGTTTGTCTGAGCTGTTGGTGTTGGGGTTTTAACGGTGAGTGAGGTGAAATGGGTCTGTTAGTTGTTGTTCATTGGATGTTCTGGTACGAGCTCGAAGTTTACCGTTAGTGGCAGAACTCGAGAAAAGGGGAAATGGATGGGGGTTGTTAGCTTTGAGCTACCGGTGGTTCTAGTTGGGTTTGGGAATTGTTTGGGATCGGTTGTGGAGGAGGAAGGGTTGGGCCTTGAAGAAGATGATGGCGGCTGTTTGAGCTTTTGTGTCGGTGGATTGTGGAGTCGGAGCTGCTAGTTGCAGCAGAGAAAATGGAAGGGTTTTGGGTGGTGTTTTGAGCTGTTGCTGTTTGCCGGCCAGTGGTGGTGTTATGGCATCGTTGTGCTGCTATTAGCCGGAATTCGGAGGTGCTGCTAGTGAGCTTGTTGGCGGCAGCAATGGGGGTTATTTCCGGTGGTGTTTTGGTTATTTGGTGGTGGGTCTGGACTGAGCTGCCGGCAAGGGTTTTGGTTGGTTCACAAGAGTGGTGTTTGGTTGTGATTTGGTCGGAAAAAATGGAGTGCGGAGGTGGTGAGCTGCTGGTGGTTCCAATTCGCCGAAAAAAGAGAAAAAAAATAGGGGGTTTTGCCAGAAAAATGAATGGAAACAGTGAGAGTGAGGAGGAAACAGTTAGGGTCTTTGTGGCGGTGGATTCGTGGAAATGGTACTCCGGCGGTGAGCTGGCCGGAAAGAGGAAATACAATGAAGAGACCCCCCTTTTTTTTAATCTGAAAATTATTAAACCCTCCTAAAATTTTATCGACCACCCTTGCTTAATAAATAAGCTATTGTTTTATATAAAATCGAAAACTACCTATAGTACAATACCATTCTCTTAAAACCGTGGGCCAAAACCATTAGTTATTAAAATATCTGTGTATGAAATTTTATCCATATTGAATGAATTTCTAGACTGTGCAAAATATCAAAATGTATATTAACAAATGTAACGAATAAAATAAATATTAAAAAATCTAATGGACGTAACCAATGACATGCAAAAATGCAATTGAACAGAAATAGTGATTTCATCACAATGAACAAATATTTGAACGTAGTCAACCGGCTGTAACAAAAATAATGTAATTAAAATTAACTGATAAAAAATCCTGAAATTTTGACAAATAAGGATAGATATCGATAAACTTATTTAAAATTATAAAAAAAAATTGAACTATTAAATAAATAAAGCTTAAAAATTACGAATTTTGAAAATGTTAGGCCAAAATTGGGTGTCAACAACTTTCCCTTTCGTTGGATATGATTGATGAAAGAAATCATGGACAAAGAAAATTGACAAACCCGATTTTGGCCGAACACACGACCTTCATATAAAAGTGTGGTTGGATTGTTGTGGAGTCGATCCTCAACTTGCCTCCAAAAGGTTCCACGTTGTGTTGCGTCCTTGTTAATGTAATCAACACCTATGACTTAATTGAGAATGCATCCTCTTGGATGTTCTTGTAAAAAAAACAAAGATAAAACTTATTAGTGAAGATAGAATTAAAGAAAAAGGTACCATCTCTTACGATATAACAAATGCAGATGATCCATTGGTGGGATATAAATGCATGTCCATTGGTAGGACGAATGAAGATGATCCATCGGAAGGATTTTAATGTATGTATATCGGTAGGACAAATGAAAATGATCCATCGGTAGGATATGAATGTATGTCCATCGGTAGGACGAATGAAAATGATCCATCGATAGGATAAAAATGCATGTCTGTCGGTAGGACAAATAAAAATGATCCATTTGTAGGATCTGAATGTATGTGAACACTACCACTTTCGGTAATAGAATATGAATATCCTTCAACGCCAGCCTCCTGCGATTTCGACGTGGAACAGATAGGGTGCACATCCTTCACCTCCGAATAGATGCAACTTAAATGCAAATATCTTTCAACGTAAGTCTCCTCCGACTTGAATGCATAATAGATATAGTGCACATCCTTCACCTCCGAATAGATGCGACTTAAATGCAAATATCTTTTAACGCAAGTCTCCTCCGACTTGAACGCGGAATAGATATGGTGCACATCCTTCACCTCCGAATAGATGTGACTTAAATGCAATGGCCTTCTCGGCGAATGAAAATGCAATGGTCCTCTTGGAAAATGAAAAATGCAATGGCCCTATTGACAAATGAAAAATGCAATGACTCTCTCGGCAAATGAAAAATGCAATGACCCTCTCGGCAAATGAAAAATGTAATGGCCCTCTTAGCAAATAAAAATGCAATGGCCCTCTCGGTAAATGAAAAATGCAATGGCCCTCTCGGCAAATAAAAGTACAATGAAAAATGCAAATGATAGATGACCCAATGATTTTCCACTGTAACGAAGGGGATGGCTCGATGATTGTCCACTCTAATCAAGTTGGATGGCTCAATGATTGTCCAATTGCAACGAGGTGGATGGCTCGGTGATTGTCCAACTTTAACGAGGTGGATGGCTCGATAATTTGTCTTGAAAGTGTCATTGCCTCAATGCTTTCACCTGTTGCTGTACTTGAAAAGGAACAATTAGTAGACACAATGTCGCCTTAGCTAGCGACTTAGTCAAGAAACCTTGAGAAAAAATTCTTTAAAAGAGAATGTGTACAAAATGCCTGATCACTTTGACACATGTGAGCAAACAACATTTTACTCTTGACCTTTTTGTGTTTATTGTGATTCATGTCTTATTGGAGATTTGTACGAGGAGTTGCTGGCTCGTCATGACAATGCTGGATATTTGCAGGTTGACTTTGAACTTCAAGCGATGATGGATCATTTGAAGTTGACTATCAAGCTTCTGATAATACTTGTTGGATTCTGTCCCAGTTAGAACTTTTGGCAAATCTCAAAATGATCTCCAATCTTGACATGCTGGAGATAGCACCTTCATTGTGAATTTTTAATACATTCTCAAAAATTCTGTCCCAGTTTTTATTACAAAGAGGAAAGAAAATCACGTTGGGTACATGACCGAGCCGTCGTGGCGCCTACATATCCCGGTTAGCCAAGAATCAGGTCAAATGTAGTTCCAATCATGTAGATGATGAATACTGCAAAGAATCTGAGACAAGGTCATCGGTAGAAAATGTACAGTATGAACATGATGAAATATGAAAATGATATTCCTTGCGATAGTCAAAGCCTAAATACAAAAGATATGTCACATTTTTGGGGCGAATGACCCAATGAAGTAAAATAGGTGTCTCACACTGACGAGATTAGTCTAATATCATGCCTTACAATGAAGAAACCAAAAAGGAAATGCAAAATCTTTATTTTTAATGGAAAGAATCTAAAAAAAATGCTTTGGAAATATTAAAAAGTGGGTTCTTGCTCACTTTTTTTTTTGTTTTTTTTAAGAATAAAGAATGTGATGAGACTGTTAAATCTTGACTACAATTGATACCATGAGTCAGGATCGCATGTAAATCTTTTTTTTTTTCTAATTAAGATTGAATTCAAGGTAACTCCTACAGCTTCAAGTGGTACCTCAAACATACTTAAGTATTAACAGGATTTGTTCATCTTACTTCAAACAAAGGTTTTGAATTGTACCAATCCTCATGTTTCAATTGCCCTCGCAACAAGAAAAGTGATATTTCACACATATTTGAAGCATATTATTTGAGGACATTTTTTGAAGTGCACTCACACTCACAAGAATGTTCAATGCATGCAACTGTGATACCATATGCTTGGCCCTTATGTAAATCTCCACTAATGTGAGAACATTTGGAATGAGATCATGTAGGGCTTGTCATTGGCTTGTAATGAAGGTTTAGAGACGGGTAGGATATTTATTTGGAATAAGAGTGACTTAATTCCTCATTGAGTGTCACACTAAATTTGTGCTTTTGACGATTGATACGCCTTTATCGCCTGATCCTTTTCATTGTCCCCCCATTTTCGACTTCTTTTTAATTCTTATTTGTTGGAGCTTTTCCTTTTTCACCTCTTTATTTTGTTTCGACTTCTTTTGAGTCCTTATTTCTTGGAGCTTTTCCTTTTTTTTTTTCCCTTTCCTTTGTTTAGACTTCTTTTGAGTCCTTATTTCTCAGAGTTTTCCTTTTTTTCACCCCTTTCTTTTGAAGTTTTCTTCGTCTTTGTTGGAGTAATTTCCTTCTTGTCTTTCATTGACTTTGCGGGGCTCTGTTGACACCCAATTTTGGACTTCCACAATATATATTAATCACCGAGCTTCTCAAATTCCAAATGATTTGAAATAATTAGTTTTTATAAAGTTCAAAATATTTTTCAAGTAACTTATAATTAATTTTTTCATTTTTATATTTTTTAAGTAATATATATGTTTCATATAATTTTGTATATAATTAGTACATTTTATAAATATTCGAAAATCATCTCAAAAAGGTTTTTTTTTGTTTAAATATTTTACTAATTAGTTTAGTTATATAATGGATTACATTTTTGAATTAATTAGTTTATAATTAAGTCGACTATTTTATTTCGTTAGTTGAGAAGCTCATTAATTAATTTATATTAATTCATGTTATTTAGTTGTTAGCCGAATCACCAATTAAACACAATTTGGCTAAATTATTAACTCTAAATGGCCACAATTTAAATTCATTTTCTTAATAACAATTCTAACCACTTCCTTCCATGCCTTCAACTCATTTTAAGACTAAGTTTTGGGCCTTTCACATTTCAGCAGCCCAAAATTTTCAATAGCCCTTGGTCCCAGACCAAATTCCTTTTTTGCTTTCCAATTTCAGCCCACCAAATAATACCCGACCCAGCCCACTTTTCTATTCACAAAGAGAAACCCAGCGTTAACATCAACTCATTCCCAAAGTAAAAGCATCAACAAACAGTAGCACCTTCCAACGTTCACAAAGTCAGCAATCAACAACGCAGTAACGTGAACAAATGCCAACAACAACTCCAAACGACGTCAAATAGATGGAAAGCAGTGGTGAGTACACGGCAGGCTCACGGTGTCTACGCGTACAAGCAGTACATTGCATTTTCTCTTCATTTTTCTCTTTCCCTCGACAATTCGTACAAGCGCCAGTGCCAGGTGGAGTGATCTCCTCGCCTCGCTCGTCCTTTCTCGAAATCGAGCGGTCATCCTTTTGATTCCATTGAAGAATTGTACAAATGCCAGCCGTCCCAAGCTTATCCTGGAGAGGGATTTTGAATTTCGATTTCACCATTTCTCCCTTTCGATTTCCCCCCAAAAATCAACCCTAATCTCCCTCTATATAAACCCTTTCCTTCTTCACTGTTAGGGGTTGGGAATTTTGAGTCGATATAAAGGAAATGATACATAGAAATACACAGATTTTTTAGGCAAAAATAGACCCAAAAATTGACAAGTGAGATATAGAGTACTCAACTTTTGGTTTCTTTTTCGAACTCGACACTTTTGCTGTTTCTCAGAGTCTTATTTCGCTGGTGGAATCATCTTCGTGATTAGCTCATTTCATCCAGTTCACTACCCCGGAAAGGGTAATTTCCTCTCTCCCCTTACTTTACTTGGGTTAACAATCCATTTGATGAAGTAGTTGTGCATTCGTTTTAGTTAAGTTTGAGCTCGTCTCGTGATATATAAAATGTGATTGAAATAGGAGTTAACTCGATTTAGTCATGGTTTGAGTTTTCAATCATTGGTGTGTTTTCTAAATATGTAGTTGATGACTTCACCGTATTATCTTTACACATGATTGTTCTGTCTCATTTGTCTTATATATGTCATTCCAAATTCATGAAGATGTTTAGTTCATTTAGAGTGGTTAAGCTTATCCGAAAAGAGTCATAATTTACATTTTTGGTTTAAATCTTCTTGACGTGTTGTTTCCTTTAGGACCATATCTCCATTTGAATCTAAGGTGCTTGCTATATATCTCCGCATTTTCTCTCTTTCTTTTCTCTTCGAAATCAGCTTAATGGCAAAGATTCTTCTCTATTTCATGAAACTGTTATCTTAAGATTTCGTTTGTTTTACAATAGCCGTAGTAAGTGTTTAAAAAAGTTACTTTCTTGTTAAGTTTAGTAGTTTTACCTTGTGAAATCATATCGTTTTAATTGTTTATTTTTGAACCATGGATGTTTAATCTCGCTAAAGGTTTAGTCTTCGTGCTATTAGAGTAGATTGGTACTTGATCTGGGTACTTCTTTTACTCCTAAAAAATAAATGCATCTTTTTGTATTTACTATCTTTCTTTGCTTCTTCTTACAACAAACTATTTGTACCCCCTAGTTAGCCAAGTTGTCATTTGTTTGGCTTAAAATTTCTGATTTTAGTTCAAAACTGAAGGTCATAATATCCTTGTTTGGGTTTTTCTTTGGATTACCTGTTAACTTACAAGAATTTGAGTTGTTTTAGTTTTGAATCTGCCAGGAGAGAGACAAGTTCGTTTATGTCGCTAATTTCGGCCATACAATCTGATTTCTTGGAAAGTTTTAATTTGTATTGGCTCTTTTAACATTGCTTTTAGCTTAGCTCTAAATGTTTGCCTCTTCAATTTTTATGTTTAACTCAATTTGATTAATATTCATTATCCTTTAGTTGCATGATAAGCTTACTGTTTGGATTCATATCTTTGAGAAAATGACAAACATGTCTATTTCTTCCCCTACTCTTTTGTTGAATTTATTGGTGTTGATTTGTTTCTTTATCCATGTGTAAAAGTCATGCAAATTTTATTGTTAGTAGTTCTTTTGAAATTCAATCTTTTCCTTCCTCTGTGTGGTATTTTAGTTTGTTGTAAATATTTGGTAGTATTTGTTATGGTTAGATCATGGGCAATAGCCATCTTTCTAGGATCGAATACTCATTGGTGTCCTCTTCCATTTAATTCATAGATATCTTCCTATTTATTTATCTTAAATCCGTGTCTTGTTGTAGTTATATTTATGTTAGCTCTTCTCGTTTTATACATGCTGATTAAAATCTGCAAGGGCTTGTCTACTAACTTAATTGTTAGACTGTTAGTTTATAGTCATATATTATTATATGCTACTCTTTACTATCTATTTCATTCTCTTCTTTTGCATGAATCTACCCCGAGTCCCATGAACTTCTTTCCTCATTTGCATCCTGATTGGGCCACGAAGGCCCAATAGCATTATTTCTTGAGTCGGCTAGCCACGAAAAATCAAAGAACAAGTCCATGAATTCGACGTACAGGTGTTTGGAGCTGATATACAAGATTGTATACACTTAGTGTATACAAAAAGGGAAATTGGGCCTAAAGGCCCCCTAAATTCAATTTTGTATCTTGTTGTTGGGCCTAAGCCTCTTTTACTTGAATTATTATTATTTTGTTTGTTAGGACAGATGGAAGATGGACTAAGGCCCAAATAAATCAATTTCAAGATCAGTGTAGGACATGCACTAAGTATTGGGCCTGTGGACCCAAAACTGAAATTACGCCCAAGTACTGGCCCAAGAGGACAGAAAACTAGACTTGGGCCCATTCTTTATTGCTTATGTTTTATATTTGCTTACTTATCATTATTTGCATACTTGTCTTTTTAATTAGTTTTAAGGTTGTTACAATTCGATTTCCCAAAGGATAGTCATTCCAAATTATTTTTCTAAGAAAAAAAATTAAGTAGCACTCATTTTCCTTGACTATAAAATATATTTGCAAAAGATATTTTACTCGAGTAGCATCTTAATATTCCCCTTTCCCCTCTAAAATGACTTTAAGTCTTAAGTTGTCTATTTCCTATATTTAATTAGCATGCATATTTTCTTAAAACAATTAGCCAAATATTTTGATTGCCGGATAACCTCATGTTAGCGGACATTTCGGGTGCTGTCAAACCCTTTTCGAAATGCATTATGAACTCCGAACCCTTTAATACTTTTATTAGATTTTATTTTTTTAATCTTTTGAAAATTAGTTTTCTTAATTTTTAAGAAAAATTAAGTGATGACTCTTTGTCAACTTTTATTTTCATATTTTAATAAAACAGGCGCCCTTTTTTTTGTAATTTCTTTCAAACTTTCTTTTTTCTTTCATTTATTTCTTTCACTAGAAGTCATTTTTTGCTTCCTTGACTTTGGGAGACTTTATATCTTTTGCCTTTTGCAACCTCAAACCTGGATCTTGTCTTATAATTTGCACATCTTTGGTGCGCTCAAGAAGGTTGGGCCAAGAGAGGGATAGTGCATGTAAGCACTCAGAAGTGGTAATAGCTAAGATGTGGTTGTCCAAAGAAAAGACTTCAGGCTTGAAATGGGGAAAACTAGGGATTAATGTCATTTGGTAGTCTTTGAAAGGCACAACCGGGTCAAAGAAGGCCTACAATCCTTTCTCTAACCAGACATTACTCAAGATTTTGCCTCGACAAACATTCAGGCCAAGTTCTAGATCAACAATATGATGCAGTTGAATTTTGATCTAAAATCTCACCACACAATGCACATGAAGCCATGCAGTTGGTTTTATTCTTATCTTGAATACCTACAAGAGAATTTCACAGCATCACAAAAGTACAAATGAGAGGTACCAAAAGAATCTATGGTTTACCACAAAATCAATCCTCTTCATAATATCAAACGTTTTTACATGCTCCTAACTGCATTGGTCCAAACTGAGCTGAAGACATGACTCTTACAATATGTACAAAAATATTTTTTTAAAGAATGAACACCGAGCCCAAGAAGGGTTGCCTATGTATCTCACTGAGATGAGAATTAGGTGTGCGTAGTTCATGCAAATATGTCTTCAAAATTATGCACAAACTATTTTTTTTAATTTAAAAGAATGAATACCGAACCCAAGAAGGACTACCTACGTATCTCACCAAGATGAGAATCAGGTTCACGTAGTTCGTTCAGATAAGGCATAAAATAATTTTGAAATTTAGACAAACTCGAAGCGATTCATTATATCCTTTTAACTGTCGATCTTTGTACTGCATGTTGAATGTGGTCTCTCATTTTTTTTACGGTAACCACTTGTTGTTGTATTCTTTTTTGAATGTTTCTTGGAACTGTCTTCTCCCAATTATCCACGAGAACCAGACATTGTTATGATCATCCCCGACTGTCGTCGAGGATGGTTTTCCTACAAAAAATATATAAAATGTGTGAAAGCAGGGATAGTATGCAAACTAACAAAAAATAAATGAGTATGACCTTATAGTCAAAGACTCCCTAATTTATCTTTTTGACTTGATATTAATGTCTTCTGAAATCCAAAAACTCAAATTTCGCGAACCTTCATGTCTCTTGCGATTTCAGATGAACAATGACTTCCAAATTCTGACATAAATCAACCTCTCGCTTAAAAAGAAAAAAACTAAAAAAGTAAAAGTATTAGTTCGTCTTCGCAATGGATAATGTAAAATATCACACAAAGAATTAACTAAACACATAAGCACTACTTTGATTGAAGATAAACTCAATTATATCACATAACATAAAAACAATTATTGCGCGTCATATACAAATATGTGACCCTTTTATGCCAAGGGTAGGCCTATCGATCTGAAGGATATATTACGCCATTTGACAAATTTCCATTGTTCCCCAAAACACTTAGTACAAATTTTATGAATAATTCAAATAGGATTACAAAATAAGGAAAAAAAAAATCCAAACAATCAGTCCCACGCAGGGGTACCATCCTAAACAAGGTACTTCCTCTTGAGCTTCTTGTCATCTCTGAATGCCAACACCTTTTGAATGAAATGGTAACCTGTAAAGATCCTTCTTCGACTAGAGTAAGTTGTTAAAATAAACCCCAACCCCGAATAACAATGATTTACCAAATGTTGTATACATCCTTTAAATTTAAACACATAAGTATGATTGTCTTTTATTGACCAATGGGCCAAATCGACACAAGGTGGGCTTCTAATGGGCCCAACACACATTGGGTGTTGGGTCAACTTAGTTCAAATGCGCTAAATCTGGAATGTGGTTTCGCTCTACGCTAGTTGTTAAGAGTGACTTTTGAAAGATCGAGAGCCTAAGCGGACAACTTAGGCTGGTACTCACGACAACCATTGAACGTATGACGAACCAATAAATTGCCGATCATTTTGGAAAAAGGTTGAGTATCAAAAAGCCCGGCTGCGATTTCGCAAAACTGTTCTTTAATATACTATACATACATGTCAGAAAATGTCATGAATGCAATGACAATTTATATGCAATAAAATTAATAATGAATAAACAACAAGTACAATATACAAATAATCAACAAAATATACAAAATACAAGGTATAACACAATCGAAATAAAATGCTCCTCAATTTGAAAAAAATGAATTCATATTGGTTAGAACCTCTATATCCCCAGCAGATTCACCATTCTGTTTACATCGCTACTTTATTCAAATAGGGCGAAACGTCGTGGTGACTCAAAAATAATCAATTGATTCAATTTTGAAAGAATTTTAAGAATAAACGAATTTTAAAGGGAGTCGCCACCTAATTTTAGGAAAAACTATGAAACCAATTAAATGATCCACGAAACCATTAGATTCTAGGTAAGAGTTCAAGTTATTTCAAAGGAAAGGTGTTAGGCATCCTTCGAAATCCACAATTGTGGGTCCCAACTGAATTCATTTTTTCAAATTGAAGAGGAGATAAAAACAAATATACAAGTATAATAAACATGCAATATACGCAAGTAGAAATAAAAACAATAATATAAGATACGACCTAAAATTTGTCTAACATCGATATATACAAAATAATGAATAACCAATATAATTCGAACTTCATTCGAATAGCTCCAATGAGAAGCAACTCTGTGTACCTGTAAAGACACTTAGTAAAAGTGTTAGTATTAAATAAATATGAACAACAATAAATAAATTAAATAACTTAAACATAAAAATCCATCTTATTAATATGGGAGGCCTTGGAAATCGACAGTAATTTCTTTATCGGCCAATTTTAACAAACAAAGTATATGAACTTAACTACATTTCCGTCTTTTAAAATGGGGAGACCTCTAAAATCGACGGAGAGATTTTTTTCATAAGCCAAATAAATACAATATTTTCGAAACATGAAATCACATAAAACTAATAAGAAGAAATTATGAAATAAATGCAAAAACCTGCCATCAGTAACTAAATGACAACAACTAAAGCAACATCACAGAAACATTTGAGAAAATGCACAAAATTATCTTAAATAAATTAAAAGGCAACTTAATATGAACAATCGTAATAGTAACAACTAAGTTACTACAAACAAAGACACAAAGTTATTGAAAAATAGAACACAAAATTAACGATAAATAAACAATGCATTATTATCAATGTCACGACTATAAATGAAATAGGCAATGCCACGACTATAAATGGAATAGGCAACACTATGGGAGAACAAAATCAACAATCAAAGATTAATAAATATAAAGTAGCCATGAAAAAGTTTTTCTTCTGCCTAAAATTTGTAAAAAACTACATCATATTAAGCTATATATAATAAAAAAGAGGGAAAAAAGAAATACCAAATAACAATTTAATACGAAATTGGTCAATGAGAAATACCCAAAACATATCTAAAAGATCCCTGAAAAAATGCAATAAAGAAAAGAAAAAAATAATTCATTCAATAGTAAGGCTTAAGAAAATAAACAAAATAAAAGATAATAATGTAAAAATAGTTACCAAAAAACCTTTAGCTGGCTGATTTTTCCGAAGATAGGATAACGGAGGCTGCCATATCATTGTTATTCGGAGCTCGAGTTTCGCCGGTTGGGGAGGTTATGCGAGCTCGAAGCTTGCTGTCCACCGGATTCGTGGTGGCGTCGTTCTTCACCGGAATGCTTGTTTGTCTGAGTTGTTGGTAAGTGAGTGAGGTGAAATGGGTCTGTTAGCTGTTGTTCATTTGTTGTTCTAGTACGAGCTCAGAGTTCGCCGTTAATAGCAGAACTCGAGCAAAGGGGAAACTGATGGGGGTTGTTAGCTTTGATCTACTGGTGGTTCTAGTTGGGTTTGGGAACTGTTTGGGTGAGGTTTTGGAGGAGGAAGGGTTGGACCTTAAATAAGATAATGGCGGTTGTTTGAGGTTTTGTGTCGGCGGATTTGGGGGTCGGAATTGCTGGTTGCAGCAGAGAAAACGGAAGGGTTTTGGGTGGTGTTTTGAGTTGTTATTGTTCGCTGGCCAGTGGTGGTGTTATGGCATTGTCGTGCTGCTATTCTTCGGAATTCGGAGGCGCTGCTAGTGAGCTTGTTAGCGGCAGCAATGGGGGTTGTTTCTGGTGGTGTTTTGGTTATTTGGTGGTCGGTCTTGACTGAGCTGCTGGCAAGGGTTTTGGTTGGTTCACCAGAGTGGCGTTTGTTTGTGATTTGGTCGAAAAAATGGAGTGCGGAGGTGGTGAGCTGCTGGTTGTTCCAGTTCGCTGGAAAAAGAGAAAAAAACTAGGGGGATTTGCCAGAAAAATGAATGGAAACGGTGAGAGTGAGGAGGAAACGGTTAGGGTCTTTGTGGTGGTGGATTCGTGGGAAATGGTACTCCGACAGTGAGCTGGTCGGAAAGAAGAAATACAGTGAAGAGACCCCTTTTTTTTCTATCTGAAAATTATTATTAAACCCTCCTTTTTATCCACCACCCTTGACTTAATGAATAAGCTATTGTTTATATAGAAAATCGAATACTACCTATAGTACAATACCATTCTCTTAAAACCGTGGGCCAAAACCATTAGTTAATAAAATATTTGTGTATGAAATTTTATCCATATTGAATGAATTTCTAGACTGTGCAAACTATCAAAATATATATTAACAAATGTAACGAATAAAATAACTATTAAAAAATATAATGAACGTAACCAATGACATGTAAAAATGCAATTTAACAAAAATAGTGATTTGATCACAATGAACAAATATTTGAACGTAGTCAACCGACTGTGACAAAAATAATGTAATTAAAATTAACTGATAAAAAATCTTGAAATTTTGACAAATAAGGATAGATATCGATAAACTTATTTAAAATTATATATATATATATATTGTACTATTAAATAAATAAAGCTTAAAAATTACGAATTTTGAAAATGTTTGGCCAAAATTGGGTGTCAACAAACCTTACAGTCAAATATCAAAAAATCCGCTGGAAAAATAAAAGACTCCACTTTCACAAGTACATCTTGGAGAATACCAATGGGCCTCTTCACAGTTCTGTCTACCATGAGTAATCGCATCGCAGTTGGTTCTGGAGCCCCTAAACCCAACTTCTTGTAAATAGACAATGACATCAGATTAATACTAGCACCCAAATCACAAAAAGCCTTCACGAAATGCAACAACCCGATGGTACAAGGAATAGTGAAAGCACCAGGATCCTCTTTCTTCTGCACGAGCGACCGAGTAGCAATAGCACTACAATGTTGCAACCTATCATCATCTTCAAAACTCACGACCCTCTTCTTAGTCACCAAATCTATCATGAATTTCGCATACCTAGGCATTTGCTCCAAAACTTCTATCAACGGAGCATTGATGGAAAGCTGTTTCAACATAGTAATAAATCTGTGGTATTTCCCTTCTTCATTCTTCTTCACCAACCTCTGTGGGAATGGAGGTTGAGGTCTAGGCATGAGAACAACTTTTTGGGTTATCTTTGCTTCCTTCTCTGTAGCATTCTTGGACTCTCCAGTAACCTCAATCTCATCATCATCTTTCTCAACCACAACTTCAACCTCAGACGACATAGGTGGATCAATGGTCTTCTTACTCCCTCGAGTAGTGACTGCCATACAATGCCCATCATTATTCGGATTTTGGATGGTGTTGCTAGGAAGTGCGCCAGGCTGACGTGGGTTGACTGTAGTGGACAACTGATTCATCTGTTGCTCAAGTTGCTTGATCGACACTGCATGGGCATCAACTTTTTGACCAATTCGAGACAAGTCGTTTCGCATCTCCTTCGCATTCTCATCAATCGAATCAAACCTCTTCATCATCTTCTGCATCATATCCTCAATCCATGACATACTACCCTCAGCTTCCCTATTGCCAGAGTCCCGATTTTGTGGAGGAACATAAGGCCCAACTCTATCGTTCTTGTTGCCATAGTTGTTTCGGTTGTAGTTGTTGTCGTGATTGTAGTTTCCATCCCAGACATATTGACCCTCTCGATTGTAGTTACCATAGTTCCGACCTTGGTTTCCTTGACCTTGGAGCCAATTATCCGAATTGGAACCTTGGGTGTTGGCTTGGAAACCCCCCGTCTGACCATTCACCAAGTAAGCATCTTCCTCAAAATAGCATTTGTCAACCGGTGGTGGTGGAGTCCTAGTTAAATAATTCACCGCATTTACCTTTTCTGGACCTCCGCTTACATGATTCAATACTAACCCCATTTCTGTCCTTATCTAAGCCATCTCCTCACGAATGTCATCGGCAGATTGTCTAGGTGCAGGTTAAATTGTAAAGGTACTTCTTCCAGTGTCTGTCTTTCGAGTGCTCCATGCTTTATTGTTTCGGGAAATCTTCTCCAGTTTCTTAGCGATCTTCTCAAAAGTGCTCTCACCATAGGATCCTCCAGCGATAGTATCAAGCACAACCTTACCATTGTCATCTTGACCTCTATAGAAATACTCCTTTAGTGACTCTCATCAATGTGGTGGTTCGGAAGACTTCTAATGAATGCAGTGAATTTGTCCCACGAACTACTCACAGACTCTCTAGGTAGTGCCACAAAGTTGTTGAGTTTATCTTTGTGGTTTAGCTTCTTTGACAACGGAAAGTACTTGGCCATGAACACCTTGTGCAATTGGTCCCATGTATGAATCTAGTTGTACGGAAGCTCAGAAAACCATACAGCAGCACCACCGGTTAATGATAAAGGAAAGACTCTCCACCCTATGACGTTCATATCCAACTCCGGTCGCCCCACACAACTCTTACAAACACTCCTCAACATGGCCATGTGCCCATGCAGATCTTACGAAGCCATAACAGAAAATAAACCCCTTGTTGTAAGCATCTGCATCAAACTGATACTCACCACGAATGTATACCCTAGAGGTAGTGGAGGGAGAACAATGGGTCCTTCAGATTTGACAGTGTTGAATTTGACCTTGTAATTATCACGCAGCCTTGGTTCTGGTGGATCCTGCACTCTCAATGCATCTCCAAGTAAATTATCCCCATGAACCTGAGCATTCTCATTATTCACTTGTTTCCCAGGCTCCTCTATGAATGGATTATCACGGACCCCTTGATTATTCATCTTTCTCAAAGTTTTGCTCAACTCTGGATCGTATGGGATCAATGGTTCGCCTTGACTCCGTGTACTTGTCATACACTAGAGTGGAAACCTGAAGAAAACAAAAACAAAAATAAAAGTAAAATTAGGAAATAATTGACTAAAGTTCAATAATGTAGTTAAACTTAATCTAAAAACCTTATTCCCCGGCAGGAGCGCCAAAATTTGATACGCTCAAATTACACCTCCCTAAAGAAGTATAAGCGATCGTTATCAAGTAAAGAACCCAACTTGTAGGTTGGGGTCGATCCCACGAGGAATATGGTTGAGACTTAACTTTAACTTATGATTACATTCGTTTACTCAATCCCAGACAAGTAAGTAAAGGGGGGGGGTGTGTAACAAATAACTGATTGTTGTTTAGAGAGTAAGTGAGCAAGATTCGAACTTTAGTTGTTATCGATGAGAGAAAGAAACTAGGGTGTATGTGTTCCCCATAAGCTCATAACGTGGTAATCCTAGTAATAGTAATCCTTTCCTAGTGTATCACATGCAAAGTGGTAATTTATGTATCCCTAAGTGCTTGGTCCGCCAAATAGAGAATTTCACCTTGTACCTTGGTCTGGTTACGTGTGTATAATTTACTAACCCTTACCTTTACCTTAGATAAGACATCACATCAAT
This sequence comes from Solanum tuberosum, assembly GCF_000226075.1. NCBI lineage: Eukaryota > Viridiplantae > Streptophyta > Magnoliopsida > Solanales > Solanaceae > Solanum > Solanum tuberosum. The sequence goes on along the minus strand of NW_006239082.1, from coordinate 1,014,735 downwards.
GTATGGCTTAGTTTTCACCCTCGCACCAATTGACATTAGACTATTAGATAGTATCACACTAAATCTCTATTGAAAATTCTTTTCTTATTAACTACCTACTTGGTCTGGCAAGAAGCAACAAGGCGAGTTCTAACGTTGGCCACCGTTAAAAAGACTTCTAAACGAAAGAATTATCAATGCATGCAACAACACTATTCAAGAATTACTTAGTTACTATTCATACTTTGTTAATCGCTCATGTTTCCCACAACCCTAGTTGTGGATTTAGTTACCCATGCTAGCAAGAACACAATTCATATCTTTAGAAGAAGAATTCAAAGCAAGAATCTTTATAAACCAAAATTAGGAAATCAAATTGTTAGAGTTTGCAAGTTAATTCCCAAGAAAATACCAAGAACTAAAAGTTAACAATAATGTCTAACCCCCAAAAATGAGTTTTACATACCCTATTTATAGAAAAACATGTCCTAAACAAAAAGGAAACGAAATGAGGAAATAAACTTTTTTAGACGCGGCTTCAATCAACAATCTGACCTACGGAATGTGGACTGACCTACAGTCCGTAGGTCCCTTCCGTGCTCAATACTTAGACAAATTCTTAGAAGTTTTGGAGCCTTCAACTTCCAGTTGCAATCGACGAACCTGCAGAACGGACCGTGAGTCGATCCACGGTCTGTGGGTCCTCTTTCATGGCTCCATACTTGGACTTTTCAATCAGGTACTGGAGCTTCAACTTCCAGTTGCAATAGACGGACCTATAGGACGGCCCGTAGGTCGACCTACGGTCCATCACTTTCCTCTGTAGCTCCACACTTGGTTAGATTTCCCTGAAGATCAGTCCACACCTACCCACTGACGGACCGTGATTGGACCTATGGTCCGTAGGTCACTTCTGCAGAATTTCAGTTGTATGTATTAAAAATACCGTAAACTCACGGTATATCAACGGGCTTCTGTTAAGATTTGTTCTCTCAAGTCATAAACATTGGGAACACACAAACGACCCTGATATTGAAGCACACCATCTCCCCCTTGGGAGAAAGCCTCGACAGACTTTTTAAGCACTGCTTCCTTCAACTCAACCAAAATCGGATCAAGACCTTGCTTGACTTTCACGTCCGGCATGAATGATGATTCTGAATCATTATGAAAAACAACAACACTTTCATTAGAATCAACCAACCGAACACCTAATCGGGCCAGCCTATGAACATCACGAATCAACTCCTTTTTATATTCTTCAACATTAGCAATACTTCCCATTGATAATCGACTAAGAGCATCTACCACCACATTTGCCTTACCGGGGTGATAGAGAAAACTCATGTGTAATCCTTCAAGAGTTCTAGCCATCTACGTTGGCAAAGATTTAGATCATTTTGCTTGAACACATATTGCAAACTCTATCGGTAAACACATCAACACGAACACAATATAAGTAATGCCTTCAAATCTTTAAGGCAAACACAACCATTGCTAGTTCCAAATCATGGGTAGGATAGTTATTTTCATGAATTTTAAGTTTCCTTGAAGCATAAGCAAAAACTTTCCCATTTTTCATAACAACACACCCTCTAATCCAATTCTTGAAGCAGCATAATAAACAACAAATTCATTGGATCCTTCTAATAGAATCAATATCGGAGCGGGGGGAAGTCTATCTTTCAATTCTTGAAAACTCTTCTCACATGTTTTCGACCATAAACACTTAGCTTTCTTTTGGGTCAATACTGTCAATGGAGAGACAATAGAAGAAAACCCTTCCACGAACCTCCTATAATAACTAGCCAAACCTAAGAAACTTCAAATATCCTAAGGGGATAGAGGTCTAGGCCAAATCTTAACCACATCCGTCTTCTTAGGATCTACCTCAATACCCTTACCAGAGACAATGTGACCAAGAAATGCCACAGATCTCAACCAAAAGTCGCATGTACTAAACTTTTAAAAGAGTTGTTGGTCCTTGAGGACTTGCAACACAATCCTCAAATGATCGGTATGCTCACAGCTCATCCTCATTCCTTGAGTAAATCAAGATGCCACCAATAAACACAATCCTGAACATGTCTATATAGCATCTAAACACCCTATTAATCAAATATGTAAATACGTCTGGAGCATTAGTCAATCCGAATGACATCACCAAAAACTCACAATGACCATATAAAGTCCAAAAAATAGTCTTTGGAATGTCACATTCCTTCACCCTCAACTGGTGATAACCCGACCAAAGGTCGATCTTAGAAAAGTAGCTCACTCCTTGGAGTTGATCAAACAAATAATCTATCCTTTAAAAAGAATACTTATTCTTAATAGTGACCTTGTTCAATTGTCGGTAATCAATGCACATGCGAAGGAAACCATCTTTTTTACGAATAAACAAAATTGGAGCACCCCATGGAGGGATACTCGATCGGATAAAACCCTTATCCAAAAAATCTTTCAATTGATCTTTCAATTCCTTAAGTTCTAGTGAAGCCATACGGTAAGGAGGAATAGAGATAGGCTGCATATCTGGGAGAAGATCAATACCGAAGTCTATTTCCCTTTCGAGAGGAACACCTGGTAGATCATCGGGGAACACTTCTGGAAACTCATTTACGACGGGGATCAACTCAAGAGTATGGGTTTTGGAATCCGTATCCCTAACCCGAACAAGATGATATATGCAACCCTTAGAAATCATTCTTCGAGCTTTAAAACAATAACATACCGACCCTTAGACATAAAATTTCCCACTTTCAACTCTAGGACGGGCTCATTAGGAAACTGAAACTTGACCATTCGAGTTCTACAGTAAATAGAAGCATAGCAAGAATGAAGTCAATCCATTCCAAGAATAACATCAAAATATTACATCTCGAGCTCAACAAGATCAACATGACTGACTCTATGGGATAAAGAGACATGATAATTTCTATAGACTCTCTTAGCTACAATAGATTCACCAAAAGGTGTAGAGACTCAAAAATGGTCTATCAACAAATCTGGAAGAACATCAAACCTTATAGCCATATAGGGCGTCTCAAAAAACATGGTAGCACCAGGATCAAACAAAGCATAAACATCAAGATGAAAGAATTTCAACATATCAATTATTGACACCCAGTTTTGGCTCACCATATTTAGTTAATTAAACTTCCGTAAATAATAATAATAAAACACGCACACGCGCACACACACACATATATATTTTGTTTTATTCTTTATTTATATTAACCGTCCAATCAAATGATCAGATGACCCAAACTAAGTGACTAAAAGAAAAATATTTTCCCAAAATAGTACACCCACCTCCCCTAGTCTTTCTCTTTCCCTAGGACTCTCATTTCCCAGATGCTCATCTTCCCCATGCCCCTTCGCCCTCTCCCATTAATCTCTATCAAGAACGGCCATGGACAGTCATAAAATGTTAATTTCTGGTGATCTCCAACATTTTCTCCACCCTCTTCCATCATAACCCTATTTTCTATCAAATTTATATATTTTCTATCACCTTTTCTGATAAAAATAGATCCCTACGCCACCCCCACCTCTATTTTGGCCAATGTTTTGTCTTAAAACAAATTCAAATTCACGATAGAAATTGGTCCAACAGTTCAAAATCTGAAACGGTGAGATTTGATTTTGATATCTAGTTGCAGCTCTCTGTCTCCATCTATATTTTAAATTTAAAATCCAGATTTTGAAGTCCAATATTGCCTATAAAAGGCAGGATTTTTCTCATCCAAAAGATCATCGAAAAAAAGATCCAAGAATTCATCCATAATCCTCCACTAAATAGAGAGAAAACGGTCATAAACCTACTTCAAAGCATTTAGATACAATATTTAATATTCTCATCCTTCTGTTTCGGCTTTGAATTCGAGTTTTAGGGAAAAGTTTGAAGTTGGAACTTTGACGATGAGCCTAGTTTGCTGCCCAGGAAAAGGTTTGCATCTCTGTTTTATTACCTATTTATATACATATTTGAATATGTAAGAGTCCAGTGATCTGTTAAGTTATGGAATCTTGTATTGTGTTCACTACGTGATGAGTTAAAGTCAGTGATAAGCTTTTATTTAGTTTAGTTGATTTTTTCCTTTTTGTCACTGTTTTCCATGTTAGTAGTTGAGTTTATTTCCTTGTAAATAATAAGTAATAGTGTAACTATGAAGGCTGATGGGGATTAAAAATCTGTCTTTTTTTAATTTCTGGGAGTTTGAAATAGGGAGATATCATATTTGTTTTTTTTTCTGTATGCTTAAGTTTCTAATGTAACTTGAGACACTAACTGAACATCCAATCGGGCCAATCTCTGAACATGTCGAACCAACTCATATTTATCACCTTCTATATGAGCAACACTATCCATAGACAACCGACTAAGAGCATCTGCCACCATATTAGTCTTTCCGGGGTGATAGAGAACACTCATATCATAATCCTACAATAACTTAAGCCACCTCATTTGGCAAAGATTTAGATCCTTCGGATTAAATACATATTGCAAGCTCTTGTGGTCGGTAAAAACATCCAATGAACACCATACAAATAGTGCCTCCAAATCTTTAAGGTAAAAACAACCACCACTAGTTCAAGGTCATGGGTAGGATAATTCTTCTCGTGAACCTTAAGTTGCCTTGAAGCATAAGCAATTTCATGACCCAGGGGTACCCCCTAGATGTAACATGGCGTATAGAACCCTGAAGGACTTCATACAAGCCACTTAGCTCTCATAACATAAGAAGTGGAACAATAAGAGTAAAACAATAGTCCAAGTCCAGAACATTTTATAAAAGAAAAGCGGAAGTCTAATACACTTGTCTTATCATAGCCATCTAATACAATAGAATGAAATTGGGCCTAGCTCATACATCATTTTCAAAAGTGAAATATAAGAATGAAACTATAACAATGAAAGTCCGTCCTCGAAGCATGATGAATCACCAAAGCTCGGAAATATCTCAAAGCAACTTCTAGCCACGAACCTGATGACCTTGACTGTCAGACCTTATATTTAGGGAAAATGTAGGCAAGAGTATGTGTTAGTACAAAACAATGTACCAAGTATGATAGCTATGCATAAAACATTTAAATCATGCTAAAAGAGGACATTTCATTTCATGACATGCAATTGACCAAGCTAGTCATGATATAAGAGAATTTGAAAACATAAGTCATAAAACCATGGTCAATGCAAGCTAACTTCATCTTTAAAACCTTTGAACTCGTATGTGATACTTTTTGAAGTAACCTTAGTTCATTATTAATGTGGGGAATTAGCCTTAACTGACATAGAGACCATGTGAGCTATAACATGATCCCCCGGTGTCTCCCACATCGAAAAGGGTAGTCCTACTTGCCAAGGTAGAACCATGAACTTTTAGCTTAAGTGGATCCACTAGCTAATCAGCCTATGGGGACACATAGTTAAGGGATAAGGAAATTTCTACTAGAATCCAGGCCTCTACTAACATGGGAGCTTCCATCTCATGAGATTACTTCTAAAAACCTGGCCTCTACTATGGGAGAGCTTCCATCTCATCATCGATATCCTCTCGGTGCTAAGCATAAATCCCACAGAATAGTCATTTCTTAATTGACTTTATTATTCGTGGAAAGGTACCCTTGGACAACCAAACCAAGTTAGTTCATTAGGATAGCTCTTACTCTTTGACTCATTTAGGTGAGAAAGCCTTTCAACCTAAGAATCATTTCTATGTGATAAAACCTTTCACATCATGCTATTATGTGTTTATGAGAATATCCTTTCATAACTCAACATCATCATTCGTACTTTACTCTCAAAGCACCCTTAAAACATTTGCATAGGTTTCATAAGAAAATGCACAAGTCCATATTTTAGCTCTAGAGGTTCAAAACCCATTTTCAATCATCAACACTAAGAAAACATGGGTTAGATATGGATTTCATCATAAATACATGTAAAGCTTGCAATACATGCTTAATTTCATAAAAACTCTTCCTTGAAGATCAAAATCCCACATCATATGATTCATAACTTGAAAACATGGGGATTACATGGGTTCATAGGGATATCATCATAAAATCATAGTATTTTATCAATTCATGCATAAGATATCATAATTCAATCATTTAAATCATCATTTAAGAGAACCCGTGATAATTGAAGAAAACCCTAACTCAATTAGGGAATTCTACCTTTTGAAATAGAGGAATTTAGGAACTCCATGGATGAAAGGAACCCATGGATGAAAGCTATCATACCTTGAATCCAAAATCTAGCCTTCAATGGAGGAATTGAGACCTTGACTTGAAACCCTAGGTTGAATCCTTCTTCTTCTTCAAGTTTCTAGAGAGAGAAATATTTTGGAGAGGTGATTTGGTTTTCTTTTGTGAATTTGGAAGAATAAGAAAAGGAAGGGCATTGTTTGGAGATCCTTAGAGGAAATTGAAGCTGAGGGAAGATAGTGTAGTGCCATGCAGGTTCTATTAATGATATCCTAGGCACGAAAGGCGACATGCCAATTTGGACAAGCCCCGTATGAACTGGAGCTTGGACTCACTTAAGGAGTGGTTGGCACCTCTGATTTCTGATATTATTCCTCCATGGATAGCTGGAAATCATTCTAACCTTTTCATACTAAGAAATTCTTTTTTTTGTTGTTATCTTAGTTTTTGGGGTTTTGAAATAGCCTTTAATTAACAATTGTGGGTTGAATTCAAAGTGGGTATTGAAGATTATTGCTGATTCCTAACTATTCTATGGCTGGACACACCATTGGTATACTTTATTTTCCTTTTATAATGATTGGCTAAACCCCAAATATAGGGATGTGATTATGGGGTTGGGTGTTGATTTAATTTATTGATCTTGTGCTTTACTCTATTTTATTATTGTTCATCCATGGATTTAGGTTATTTAGCATGGGGTTAATTCTTGGGTTAAGGTCGCAAACTTAATCCTAGTTTAGATCTTTGATTGATTCTCAAAAGAGATAAATTGAAGTGGGTAAATAACTTGATGCATGTAATTTAGGTTTGATTTCTATAGTTTGCTCGAAAGAGAAATTATGGTTCAATTCTAGTTGCCAAATCAAATCAAAAGAGAGATTTATATGAGTTAACGGGTTGATTTTCTATTCACATAGATGAGACGGAAAGGAGATTTTATGATATGATGTTATGAGATCAAAAGAAGATTAGTATCATTGAAGATTACCTAGCTTATCCATGTTTGTCACTATTAAGCAAGAACTTGCACACCTATTTGACATCAATACTAGTCCCCACACCCCTAGATCGCCTCTTACTTGTCAAATCCATGTGTTTTAGTTTAATTGTGATAATTGATACTAAAGGTTTTTTTTTGTAAATTTGGTGGAATCATCCACCCAATTGTTCTAATTACTATGATAAATTGGTTTGCATTCTCAATTTCCTAGTTGTATTCTTATCCTTAAACCACTCCATGTGGGGATTGACCCCAAGTCTTTGTTGAGTATTTTTATTATTCTTCTAATTATTTTTAAGGTAATTTAAGTATTATCATGCCCAACCTACAACTGTAGCACCAACACCAGCACCAGACTAGTAGGGTTAGCCTCTAACAAAGACACATTAGGTCCAGGTAACACCTGAAGTTCCCAGCCCGTGATTGCGGCCAGAGCCATGCCGCTAGAAGAGCAAAAGATGCTCAGAGTATTTCTTAGGTTCTCACCTCCAAGGTTTTCTAGGGTTGTGGTGAGGATTTCCACGAATTTATGACTACTTGTGGGGAGCGGCTTCATACATCTGGCCTCGTGGAGTCGAGAGGAGTCGACTTCATTACTTATCAGCTAAAAGGATCATCCATGCAGTAATGGTGCACTTTCATAGAGACCAGGCCAATTGGGTCTCCTCCGGTCGCTTGGACGGAGTTTTCTAAGCCCTACTTAGCTAGATTCATCCTCTACAGCATCAGAGATCACCTTTGGATCAGTTCTCCAAGTTGGAGCAGGGCTCTATGACTGTGTCATAGTATGAGGCAAGGTTCTGCAGACTCTCCCGTCACGCTACTATGATCTTACCCCCAAGGAGAAGAGTTTGATTCTTTATATGTGGGTTGAGACTTCACTTGTGGATTGAGACTCACTCTATGGTCTCCATGGGTCATTCCTTTCTCGATGTTGTTGATCATACCCACATTATTGAGCAGCTCCATAATGAGGCCTAAGGGGTAGCGACAAGAGGACTAGTAATGAGGGTATCTAGAGTGGGTCCCATCCCAGGTCCAGAGACTTATGATAGGACCCAACATCGGTTTTGCACGGTCAGCCCAGTCAGCCTATTCAGGTTTCATTGCAGACTTTAGAGGGTGACTGGTATAGCCAGAGCGAGATTGGATCCACTAAGAGTCATGGTTCTAGTGTTGTGCTTCATATCTAGTGGACATTCGTCTAGGAGTCGATCATCTTCAAATTTCTAGCTATCACACGCACTTGGTGCGCTTGACTTTATTCCAAATTCTTTTTTAACCAAGTGTTCAAATGACACTATCTTCAACTTTTATCTTAAAAAAGGAAAAAAATTCAGTTGAGTCAAAAAGCTGGTAGCGCAAGTTGGATCTTAGCCTAAATTTGTTCATTCCCTGGTTTGATTGTAGGGAGTTGGATAATTACGTCAGAGATTGCCCTTTGTGCCGGCAAATTGCTCCCACTCCACAGGTAGCTCCACTAAGAACCAGTAGCACCTCAAACCAGAGGTCAAGGTCAGGGTCAGGACCATCGTAGTGGATATCAGGGTATGCGAGGTGGTTCCCATGGAGACGAGTCAGATAGTAGGACGGATGTCCAAGGCAGAGGTGGACATGGACATTTCTATGTAGCTCTAGTGAGGGTAGAGGCTAAGGCATCAGATAATGTGATCATATATATGATTCTCTTATGCCAGTTGCCCACATTGACTTTGTTTGATCCAGGCTCTACATTTTCTTATGTGTCTATTTATTATGCTTCTTGTATGGGTTTGAGTTTAGAGCCTTTGGTATCACAGTTGCATGTGTCGACCCCCGTGGGTGAGTCTTTAGTAATGTATTAGGTTTTTTAGCTTGCTCAGTTACTATCCAAGGCGTGACACCTTTTCTCACCTCATATTACTTTATATGTTTGATTTCGATATGTATCTAGGCATGGACTAGTTATCCCCATACTGTGTGATCTTAGATTACTTATCTAAGACTGTTACCTTAGCCATGCTTGGTATTCCCCCACTGATATGGCAGGGCTCCTGTAGTAGCCTACCAATTGGAGTTATATCTTTTATTCAGGCTCGGAGGCTAGTGGCTAGCATGTGCTTATCTTATTTTCCTATGTATGTGATGTGATTAGGGAGGTCCCTCCAATTGAGTCATTTTTAGTTATCCGTGAATTTATAGATGTATTTCCTACCGACCTGCCTGGCCTACCCAGAGTGTGATACTGACTTTTCGACTGAGTTTGAGCCAAGTACTTGGCCTATTTCTATTTCGACATATTGTATGGCTCCTATAGAACTGAAGGATCTTGGTGATCAGCTTTAGGATCTCTTGGGTAAAGTATTCATCAAGCGTAGTGTATCACCTTGGGGCGCTCCCATTTTTTTTGTGAAGAAGAAATATGGTACGATGTGCATATGTATTGATTATAGAAAGTTGAATGAGGTGACGGTGAAGAACTGTTACCCCATGCCTAGGATTGATCATTTGCTTGAACAGTTTCACGGTGCCTCCATGTTTTTGAAGATCAATATAAGGTTTGGTTACCATTAATTGAGGATTAGGGCAACTAACATCCCTAAGACCGCATTTAGGCCTCGATATGACCACGACAAGTTCCTGGTGATGATTATATGATTAACTAATACCCCTGCCTCCTTTATGGACTTGATGACACAAGTGTTCAGATCTATTCTAATTCGTTTGTCATAGTGTTCATTCTTGACATTCTAGTATACTCGTGGAGCAGTTGTGATCATGAGCAACATTTTGAGGATTGTGCTCCAAACTTTGAGAGATCAACTTCTTTATGCGAAGTTCTCAAAGTGTGATTTTTGTCTTGAGTTTGCGGCATTCTAGTCGCACGTCATGTTGAAGGATAACATCATGGTAGATCCAAAGATGATTGAGGTTATTTGTGATTGGGCTAGACCTACTTCGATTGCTAAGATTTAAAGCTTCATTAGATTAGCACTCTATTACTGTAACACCCCGGATCCGAAAGAAGGTAAGATAACTAATTTCAAGAAGTTGCAGGTGCCAGCCACGGAGGCCAACCACGACCCATGGCTAGGACCACAGACTGTAGGGTGGTCCGTGGACTGGTCACCCCTAAGATCATCAGAGGCTATGGAACCACGGCCTGACTAACGGACCGTCGGTCAGATCACAGTCCGTGGTTGGGGGCTCGTGGTTCAAGGCCCAAGAATCAGGTTCTAACCACGAACGACGGTCGTGCAGGATGGCCCATTGTCCTATCCACGGTCCGTCAGTCATGGCCGTGGAAGATGGGCTGGTAGTTATTTTTAGGGGCAATTGGGTCTTTTCCTAGTTATTTTATCTCTATACTACGTCTTTTACCCTTCACTAAGACCCATATATAAGCATTTTAAACCCCAAATTTCCCAATAGAGATCATTCTCTCAAACTCCCCTAAAGAAATTGGGTTCTTTCTCTCCAAAATTTTCGCTGTCTAGAACTTAAAGAAGAAGAAGAAAGGGTTCAATCTAGGATCAAGGTCAAGTCTCCATTCCTCAAGAAATTGTGGGATTTGATAGTAAGGTATGATAGTTTTCTTCCTTGGATTCCTTCCGTTCATGGAGTTCCGAAATCCTCAGATTTCCGAAGTTAGAAATCCTTAATTGAGTTAGGGTTTTCTTCAATTGTCATGAGTTCTCTTGATTATTGATTTAAATGATTGAATTATGATCCCTTGTGTATGAATTAATGAAATACTACAATTTTATGATGATTTCCCCTATGAACCTATGTAATCCCCATGTTTTCAAGTTATGATCATATGATGTGGGGTTTTGATTATGAAGGAAGAGTTTTATGAAATCAAGTATGTATTGATAGAGTTACATGAATTTCTGATGAAATCTATATCTAACCCATGTTTTCTATATGTTGATGATTGAAAGTGGGTTTTGAACCTTGAAAGGTAAATTATGGAATTATGCATGTTCTTATGAAATCTATGCAAATGTTTTAAGGATACTTTGAGAGTAAAGTATCAACGATGGTGTTGTTAATGTGTTATTGAAAGGATTTTCTCATAAACACATGAAAGCATGATTGTAAAAGGTTTTCTCACATAATAAGAATTCTAAGGTTGAAAGGTCTTCTCACCTAATTGAATCAAAGATTAAGAGTTATCCCAATGAAACCTAGCCTGGATTGAATATTGAATGATACATTTCCATGGATGATGACTTAGATTGGATTGGCAAGATGACATGCCCTTCCATGGATAATAAGAACAAGTAAGAAATGGCTATTCTGTGGGATTTATGCTTAGCACCAAGAGGATATTGAGAGGGAAGCTCTCCCGTTAGTAGAGGCCAGGTTTTTAGAAGCAATCTTTTTATCCCATACCTATGTGTCCCCGTAGGATGATTTTCTAGATAGACATTAGCTACTGAATCCACCTAAGCTAGAAGTTTATGGTCAATACCTTGGCAAGTAGAACAACCCTTTTCGTTGTGGGAGACACCGAGGGATCATGTTTGTCACGCCCCGAACTACCCCCGAGACGCGGACACGGGACCTAGGACCACAAATGATCCTAAGCTAACCCTGCTGGCATGATCATGAGCATACTAAAGATAATCTGAATAATAGAAACTGTGCGGAAGCTAAATCATAATTAAATCTGAAAAGATAGGGAAATACCCATATACTATAACTGAATATATGAAATCTGAGAGTTTAATACAAGAGAAATATCAAACTCAAAATACTAAGCTGAATCTAACTATGTCTGAAATAAGCCTCTAAACTAACTAGAAATGTTGGGACATGCCCCAACTAGATCTAGCAAAACTGAAACTAAAGACTAAAAGAGATAAAGATAAACATGTCACTGGTCCTCGAAGAATGAGGACTCACCACTGATGCTGCTGAACTGAAGATCGGAAATCGATCTAAGCGTGATCTGGACGCTGAGAACCTGAACCTACATCACGAGAAGATGTAGCGCACGTATGCGTCAGTACTTGAAAGGTACTGAGCATGCAGGATAGAGTAAAGCTGAAATAACATATAACTGAACAAAGCAATAAAGCAATGAAATAATCTGAACATGATATGGATACTGAAAATACTGAATACTGAGCTAACTGATGCAATGACCAAATTTATAACATGCTGAGACTGAATACTGACTGTACTGAAATATGGTCAATGCAATAGAGTCTGACTGAACTGTGGGAGCTACTAATAACCGACATAAAACCACATGAGCTAAATGTGGAGTCCGATGTATACGCCCCATCGAGAGGACCCAATATACCCGGCCAAAGGTATAGAGGCATGACTGGCGTGATCACTAAACTGATGTTGCCCACAAA
>NW_006239082.1:1001160-1001346 GCF_000226075.1 Solanum tuberosum | reverse complement strand
CTGTCAGGGCTTCACTAAAATGAGCATAACTTTTCGCTCGGAGGTCGGAATTTAGCAAACTCGGTGGCTTTGGAAAGATAATTCAATTATCTATCATAACATAGGTAATGGTACACACAATTCCTTTTGTTCTAAAAGGTATGACCATATGAAGTTGACCCATCAATAATTTTTAGCTAACTAGCT
>NW_006239082.1:980441-995118 GCF_000226075.1 Solanum tuberosum | reverse complement strand
GTGGCTTTGGAAAGATAATTCAATTATCTATCATAAAATAGGTAATGGGACACACAATTCCTTTTGTGCTAAAAGGTATGACCATCTAAAGTTGACCCATAAATAATTTTCAGCTAACTAGGTGCTGACCCTTATCTACGGTCAGACCTACGGACCGTGGACATAGGTAATGGTACACACAATTCCTTTTGTGCTAAAAGGTATGACCATCTAAAGTTGACCCATAAATAATTTTCAGCTAACTAGGTGCTGACCCTTATCTACGGTCAGACCTACGGACCGTGGATCGAATGATGGTCCGTGCTGGTCGACCGTAGTTTGTGTAAGTGGTTGGGTAAGGGAAGTCTCGATCCACGGACACAGACCACGGACTGTGGTCTGATCTACAGACCGTGGGTCTGTCCGTGAGTCAGGACTTAGCCAATTTTCTGAGCTGGTTTGGGGAGGGGTTGCAGTGGTGAACCACGGACCACCAGCACGGGCCGTGGTCTGACCTACGGTCCGTGGATGGTGACCGTAAGTTGCACCTGTAACTTCTCGAAATCTGTATTTTGGTCTGTTTCGAATACGGGCTGTTACACTGTTATAGCTCAGTGGTCTCTATGTTTGTTAAGGCTAATTCCCACATTAATAATGAAGTAATTTTACTTCAAGAACTATCTCATATGTGTTCAAAGGTTTTGATGATGATTAGCTTGCATTGACCATGTTTTATGACTTGTGTTCTCTAATCCTTTTATATCATGTTTTAGCTTGGTCAATTCCATGTCATGAAATGTCCCCTTTTAGCATGATTTAAATGTTTTATGCATAGCTATCATACTTGGTACATCTGTTACACTGTTATAGCTCAGTGGTCTCTATGTTTGTTAAGGCTAATTCCCACATTAATAATGAAGTAATTTTACTTCAAGAACTATCTCATATGTGTTCAAAGGTTTTGATGATGATTAGCTTGCATTGACCATGTTTTATGACTTGTGTTTTCTAATCCTTTTATATCATGTTTTAGCTTGGTCAATTCCATGTCATGAAATGTCCCCTTTTAGCATGATTTAAATGTTTTATGCATAGCTATCATACTTGGTACATTGTTTTGTACTAACGCATACTCTTGCCTACATTTCCCCCAAATGTAGGGTCCAACAATTAGGTTTCTTAATTTCATGGCTAGTGGTTGATTTCAAGGTTCTTGAGCTTTGGTGAGTCCTCATGCTTCGAGGATGGATTTTCATTATTCGTAGTTTCCTTATTGTATTTCAGTTTTGTACATGATGTATGGGCTAGGCCCAATTTCATTCTATTGAACTAGATGGCTATTGAGACAAGTGTTTTAGACTTCCGCTCTTATTTTATAAAACCATTGGACTTGAACTGTTGTTTTACTTCTATTGTTCTATTTCTTATGTTATGAATGCCAAATGGCTTGTATGAGGTCTCTCAGGGTCCTCTACGCCAAGTTACATCTAGGGTGTACCTTGGGTCATGACAATTACAAATGGTTTGTGGAGGGATTCTCCACTATTGCAACACATCTGACCTAGTTGACTCGCCTTGATGTTCCCTTTGAGTGGTTTGAGGAGTATGAGTTGAGATTTCATAAGCTCAAGGAGTTACTGACCATTATTCTTATATTGACTCTTCCAACTACGGGTGAGAGCTTCACAATATATTGTGACGCATATGGCGCTTGTTTGGGTTATTTATTGATGCAGTGGGGTCGGGTTATTTCTTATGCATCGAGGAAGCTTAATTTGCATAAGCGCAACTACCCCCTGACTTAGAGTTGGTAGTGGTAATTTTTGTGCTTAAGATATGGAAGAACTACCTGTATATAGTTTGCTGCGATATCTACATCAATCATACGAGTCTTCAGTACATTAAGAGCTAGAGGAACCTTAATTAGAGGCAGCATCGATGGATTGAGCTTTCGAAGGACATGACCTCTATATTCTCTATCATTCATGCAAGGCGAATATGGTAGCGGATTCCTTGAATCGGAAGATAGTGAGTATGGGTAGTCTAGATTTCTTATCTATTATGGAGTAAATTTAGCTTTGGGCATTCAGTCTTTAGCATATCAGATGATTCCATTATATATTTCAAATTCCAAACATGTCTTAGCCTGTGTAGAGTTCAGTCTTTCTTGCTTGGTCGGATTTGTGGTTGTTAGTTTGAGGATGAGACTTTGGTGGCGCTTCGAGATAGGATGTCAGCGGGTGAAGTCGGTCAGGTTACTATAGATTTAGATGGGGTTTTGAGGGTTGTAGGTCGTATTTGTGCTTCGAGAGTTTGAGGATTGATCCAGCTGATACTTTGTGAGGCATGTGATTTTAGATACTCTATCCATCTAGGCACTACAAAGATGTATCTTGATTTGAGGCAACATTATTGGTGGAGCAGCATGAGGTGAGACATTGCAGACTATGTGTCCCGTTGCTTGAGTCGCCAACAGGTGAAGGCTGAGCATTTAAGACCTAGTGGTGAGTTTTATAAATTACCTATTCTAGAGTGGAAGTGGGATCACATCACTATGGACTTTGTGGAAGGTTTGCCTCAGACTTTTAAAGGTGTTGACAGCATTTGGGTCATTATTGATCGATCTCCATGTTCAGTCTTTATTCAACGCTAAGAGATTGGCTCGTATCTACATTCGATAGATGGTTCATCTTCATGGTGTCCTTGTCTCTATTATATCCGATCAGAGTGCTCAGTTCACTATTAGCTTTTGAAGGAGCTTTCAGGAGGATTTGGACACTCGTGTTGATATTAGCTTAACTTTCCACCCACAGACTGATGGTAAGTCGGAGCATACTATTTAAGTTCTTAAGGATATGTGGCGGGCCTGTGTTTTGGAGTTGAAACTAGTTCTTTCCTTTGATGAAGTTTGCGTACAACAATAACTACCACTCTAGTATTTATATGGCCCCGTTATCACTCTCTGGTTGGTTTGAGTCTACAGATTCTAGACCCGTGGCATAGACTTGATTCAGGAAGCTTTGGGCTAGGTGAGAGTTATTTAGGATAAGCTTCAGATAGCTCATAGTAGGCATCAGAGTTATGTTGAACGTAGGCGACGACCTTTGAGGTTTTTCAGTTGGTGATAGAGTTTTCCTCCGTGTATCACCCATGAAGGGCGTGATGAGATTTGGGAGTCGGGGCAAGCTTAGCCCAGGTAAATTACGCTTTTGATTTCTCTAGATAGTTGGTGAGGTTGCTTATGAGTTGGATCTTCCTCTAGTATTCTCAACTATCAACCCATTTTTCCATGTTTAGATATTGCATTGATATGTTCCTAATGAGTCGCATGTGCTCCAGTATGATGTAGTAGAGTTGGATGAACATTTGACTTTTGTAGAGATATTAGTTTCCATTTTACCCAGAGATGTGTAGTGGTGGAGTTCGAGAGACATTTCTATGGTTAAGGTCTGTTAGAGGCATTGGCCAGTTGAGGAGGCTACCCAGAGATCGAGCAGGAGATGCGCGAGCAGTTTCCGTGCTTATTTGAGCCTCCAAGTACTTCTTGACTCTTACTTTCACAAACAAAAATCATTTTAGTAGTGGATGTTGTAATGACCCTCTAGGTTATTTTTGTGTTTATGCCTTTTGTTAGTCGTTTAGAGCGTTCCTATAATGACCACAACTCATTTATGGCTTGCTGTGACTAATAATTCGGTCACCTAGTCGTTCATTTGGTTTTTTTATGTTGTGGAAATTTTGAACCTTGAACAACCATTTTTGATAAAAAAAAATCAAGAATATGACCTCAAAATCCAATTTTAACGACTCCATCAACTCTGAAAGGGTCATTTCAGGCTAGGAGCATTGTCGACACAATTCCCAAGGCCTTCGGTGCTAGTTTGTGCAATTAGGCATTTTAACTTTCAAGTTAAGGCCAAGGTTTGACTTTAGTCAACATTCTGTGTAAATCCACTCGGATGAGAATTTCATCAATGCGATTAGCTCTAGAATGTTGACTTTTGTCTAGAGCGACCGTTCATTTGGATCTCGAGGCTTCCAGGATAATTTGAGCCCCTTTTATGGATTTTTGCTTAAAATGATATTTAGGTTGGGACACACTTTTTGCCGAGATGACCTCGTATGAAAATTTATATTGCTTCGTTGAGTTCGAAATGTCATATTTTGTAAAGTTGCATATCTCGTTTTACGTGCACATCATTCTTAATGAATTCAAAACACCCATCAAAGATTTTCAACTTGCCAAAAACCAGTTGAAATGCATCAGCAAGTGAAGACCAAAATGGCCTTCACGGAGCCTTGGCAACCTGGTGGATGCGATTGCGGGGACTTCGCAAGGACCGTGTTCACAGGATTTCCCTGCCACGATCGCGGGGTCCTCACCGCGTTCGTGAAAAAGAGATCAGATTAGTTTTATTTAAACACCAATCATGTTTTCAGCTTGGAAATCAATATTCAAAAAGTGATTTCTATCTCATTTTAGCTCAAATTTGGGTGATTCAAAGTATTACGCATTTGGAATTGTCGAGGCTACGCTATAGAGAGATCAAAAGTTGTTAGGAACCTCTTGTTTAAGGTGAATTATGTTTTTTCGGGTATGTTTCGGTTCTTTTGGTGTGTTTAATTGTTGAATTATGCATGTTGGTTGAATTTGTTGTTCTAAGCCTCGAATTTTGCTCCATTTTGGAACACAAGCTCGGGGTGTTGTTTAGGACCCTTTGATGTAGTCAATTTTGATGTGGGTCCTACGATTCTCATTTGACTCTGGAATTGGTTCATCTCTGTTTTATATGTTTTTGGTGTCTAAATGATTGTCTTGACGTTGTGATCTTATTTTTATAATGTGGTAGCATTTGGAGGCCGTTTAGAAAGGAAAATATCCAGTCTTGTGATTCGGGAGCACATGCAATCAGCCTACGAGTAGGCTACGACTTCCCTTCTATTAGATTGAGCTTGAATGCATAAATGCATGTTGATTAGAATGAATTGGGGACGAGTACCTAGTTGTTCTTATTTTCCTTTTCTTAGATATCATGCTTAGGCTTGATTGTCCGTATCTTCGAGTATAGTACCATGCTAGTAGGGATTGTATGTGGTTCATGTTGTTGTGACTTGACTTGTTATTGATATTTGTTATATATTTGAGCATGTTCGACCTTAGTCTAGGTTTAGACTAATGTTGCCTTAGACTTGCAATCCTTGTAGCCATGTTTCTTTTCCGACGTCATTTTGGACGGACTAGATCCTTGTAGATTGGAGTAACAGACTTGAGAGTTTGATAGTATGACCCTTAGTTTAAGCGTTTTTGCAGCTTATTGATTTTTTATTCTCTCCCCCTATTTCTACGACTTTGATGCGTAACCAAAGGTTTTGTGCTTTTGCGACGATTTTGGATTCGATTGTTTTAGGCTTGGAGCCTTTTGGTGATTCTTTATGAGGTGACTTAATATTGGTATATGAGATTCTTTTTGGAGTCAACACGTCCCTAGGTCACTCTTGCTAGCTGGGCGGCTTACACCCTGGGAGTAAACTGACTAGCTGAGTGACCTTGATATATGAGATCCTCTTCGGAGTCGACACACTCCCGGGTCACTCTTACTAGCTAGCTGGGAGTGGACTAGCTGGATGGGGAGCCTATATTGAATGTCACTCTTGCTAGCTGGGATGAGAGCTGACTGGGTTGATAAGTATTTCTGGTTACTTGGGCTGGGAGCTCAACTTTCGCTTCGTGGTACTCCTCTCTCGGTAGACTTAGCTATTATGTGTATCTGTCAGGCTTATGGGGTCCATTCGAGTTTTAATTAAACTTGCACACGAGTGTACCTTCTGGGCTTATGGGTCCAGTGGATTCAATTTAGTTGCACTTAGACTTACTTTCAGTATGCTTATGTGCTTTCTTTCATATCTGTTTCTTTTCATATTGTTTTTACTTTGTTTGCTCAATCGGCTTATGTTTCCTACTGAGTACCCTTGTTTTGGTACTCATGCTACTCTTTGCATCTAATTCGTGATACATGTCCTAGTACTTGCTACCGGCGGTGATTGTTCATGACATCTTCAGCAACTTTGTGGATCGGAGACGTGGGTGAGCACTTGGTGGCCTATCTCTTTCTATACATATTTAGCTAGTCTTTTGCTTTTGATACGACTTTACTTTTGGTCCACTTTTGGGGCCTGTACCCTTATTCTTAGACAACTCTATACTTGTGACTTACAAGGTTAGGGAGGGATTCTCTTGTATATAATTTTTGGGTTTGCTCTCGCCTCTGCTACGTATGTTGTTATAATTTAATTTCTGTGTAGTGCTACCCTTATACTCATTACTTGTTGTTTGGATTATAGGTTGACTTACCTACTGGTGGGTTATAGTAGGTGGATTACAGGTTGACTTACCTACTGGTGGGTTATAGTAGGTGTCATCATGACTCGAGAATCGGTTCGTGACATATCATTAATAATATAAAAAGATATTTATAAGATTATACTCAGAACTTAGCTGAAATATAGGCAAAATATTGTGGTTGAATGATAAATACACCCAAATAAGTCACATTTGTCATGAAACTAAACTTTAGAGGCTAAAAGCCACTTAGCTTTGCAACGGGGCTCACAGGGCAACCCCTAAGGTCTGCGATAAGCCTCATAGTGCACCCCCTTTTCTAGGTGTTTTATTGCCTGATAAGGTATATGACAACCCTCCTAAGTCCTAACTGAGATTATAAATTGGACAATATGAGCTCAAATAGTATGTTATCATAAAAAAACTTCCCTAATAAAAGTACTAATTATTTTCATATGCTTGATTTATCATCTTGATTTCTCAAAACAAAAATCCAAATAAAATTTCAAAAAAAGTTTATCCCAAAATCTATATGCAAACACTAGAGACAATTAACTGAAAGGTGTCAATTAAGTCTTGCTTTGATTTTTGGTGACACTTTGACCAAGAAAGGGTCAAATCTACTTTAAAATGTAATTAAGTAAATCTGGGACCAAATTAACATTTTCAAAACTTTCTAATCTTTTATAAAATACAAAAAATAAACACTTCATTTTTCAACTTTTATAATTCTATCCAAACCATTTTTTTTAAAAAGAGTAAAAGAAAATAGAATTTTCTCTTCTTCTTCTCCCAACATTCTCTCTTCTCTTCTTCTTCCTTAGAAAATCCGACTATCAAAACAAATATTCTCCCCTATTATCTTATCTTCCCTCTCATCTCCGGCCGTGACTCTCTCCTCTTTGTGAACTGAAGATTTTGTTCGTCTTAAAATGGGTAAGTCTATTTTTGAAAGATTTTACATTTTTAGTATAATTCTAAGTTTTTTTCTTGGGTTAATGAACAATAAATTGTTCTATAGATGTAAAAATTGAATAATGGTGTAATGGTACCTATTATTTATTGTTTTTGAAAGAAAATACAACAAACTCAAAAAGCCCTAATTTTTGAGGAAATGTATATGTATTGTTAACATTCAGTGAAAATTCATTTTTTTTTGCTTTTGTTGTTCTTTTTGTGACCATTTTGTTCATATGATTTTAGAAATATAGTCTTGTGCAGTTGTCCAACATATATTTCATTTGTTGAAAGATGTGTCGTATGTTGCTACATTTTAGTGATATGTTGGTATATATTCCAACATAGTTGTCATATATTGGAACATATCACCTATGTGTTAGGGCAACAAAATGATCATCTGTAGTAACAAAAGATTAATTTGTGGCACATGAAGATTCATCTGTGGCAACAGAAGGTACATATGTGGCAACAAAATTTCCATCTGCAACAAAAGTATAAATTGCTACCCATTATTATTTTATAGTCAATTGTAAACTCTCGACCTTTTTTTATTAACCTTATAGATGAAATGATACAAGAAGCTTCATCCATGACAACAACTCAATCTTTTATTGGTGTTGCTTCCTCTTCTAACATTTAATGCTCTTTTTGTCTATGCGAAGAACGTGAGCAGCAACATGATTATTTTATTAGTCGTGTTAAAGAACTCACTGATATTTTTAAGGAAATGACTTATAATATTGATGTCCATACATCCAAGAAGATTTCACAGTCTTTGAAGTGTAGTAGGTTGAAAAAATCTATTTCCCAATCACTATCTATAATTAGTAAAAGAAAAAAATCAATGATTATTGCTCCAGTATCACACTCAAACCCAAAAGGCAAAGAGAAGGAGAAGGAGAAGGAGAAGAAGAAAGTGAAAATGAAGGACAAGAAAGTGAGGATAAGGAGCATGAGCAGGAGCAGGAGCAGGAGCAGGAGCAGGAGGAGGAGAAGCAGGAGGAGGAGAAGGAGAAGGAGCAAGAGAAGAAGAAGGAGAAAGTGAAAAAGAAAGAGAAGGAGAAAGTGGAAAAGAAAGAGAAGAAAGTCGAAGTCATCAGTTGTGATGTGAAGGAAAAATATCCATTTGAAGGTTTTAACATTGACGGTGAGGGTCCAACTGAACTAATGTCATCCTTCTCGCAATGGATAAATGAGGGTCTTTACAAGCATCATGCAAAAAAGTAAAGTCATTCAACTATTATTAGTATTTCTTCTTGTTGTCCACTAAATATTTATTTATAGTAATTATAAAATTGCAGAAGAGTCAAGGACGATCACTACTTAGCCAATTTCTCGGATCTTGAGTTCAAACAACTTGATTTTGTATTTGCATTTCCAAAGAAGAAGGACTGGTTCTACGTAATGTCTCAACCCAATAAGTGCTGGACTGATGAGGTAAATTCATGCCCACTTTTTATCTTTTTGATTTAAGACATGAATACATACAAATAAATTGATACAGAAATACACTTGTTGATGCATCTGTCCAGTATGTGGATGTCATTTTATACTATTTGCGGAAGAAGTTGAAGCAACAGAGTCATTCTAAATATCGATATACCACTACTAATTGTTTTTTCAAAACATACATTGACAATGCAGTGTGGTTCTTGAATATGAGAATAAAATCGTTGGCACTATCAAAGGGTTTGGTATACCTGCTGGACTGCCTTGGCACCTCACAGATGAGGTTTATGTCCCTGTAAATTGTAATGGGGAGTTTCATTGGGTCTTGGCAGTCGTTGTATTGAAGTAACGACAAAGTTGTATGATTTGATGTCCTCATCTAGGACTATAAAGAAATTTATGCGCCGAGATTCAAAAGTTGTCTACAATGTTGCCAAAGTACCTTGAATCTAGCGGATTTTATGAGCAAAAAGACCGAACCAACTGATCAGTTCTTGAATCTTACCAGGGCAAGAAAAAATCTCACACATTCGAAGTCATACATGTTACTGGTATTGCCCAACAAGCAAGCAATAGTCTGTAAGTAGTATCACATTATTTTTTTAGTCTTACCACTATCGAAATGTGATGCTAATATTATGTTTATTGTATTTTCTAATTGATGATATACCATGCAGTGATTGTGGAGTTTTTTTGGTTGCATACACTGAGTTTTTGAGTGATGGACTACAAATACCATCTGATGGAATTATTTCTCAATCCCTTCACTTGAGATATGCTTCACTCCTATGGAATTATGGGATTTTAAAGGCTCGGAGTGGCTATGTTAGTAACAATGAAGACTCACAGAGGCCTAGACCTAAAAAAGCAAAGTTCGATGAAAATGTTGTGGTTACCACCATTGATTTAGATTGATGGTTATGTATACCATTGTGAATTACCTTTTTGTTGATAAGTTGTATAAAATAATTGGTGAAGTGTTCACTTTTGCTGATAATATTAATATTAATGATTATTTTATTTTATTTTATTTTGTTGGAACAAATGTCAATTATGATGGAAAGGAAGAAATGTGGTGTCTGTGGCAACATATATAACCTCTGTTGTAAAAAACACCACAGAATTATCTGCATGTTCCCCAACAGAAAGGATACATATGGTAACATATGTCACAACAAGAAGATATGTGGTAACATATGTCACAGAAAGGAGATATGTGGCAACATTATATTGTCATCAATTGTTCATTTTTGCTGATAATATTAATATTAATGATTATTAATATTATTTTTATTTTGTTGGAACAAATGTCAATTATGATGGAAAGGAAGAAATGTGGTGTCTGTGGCAACATATATAACCTCTGTTGTAAAAAAAACACAGAATTATCTGCATGTGCCCCAACAGAAAGGGTATATGTGGCAACATATGTCACACTTTGAATTGTCAAAATTCAAAAAAAAAAATTGAAAAGGTTTAAAACAATCGTCCCTTCATTTTTTCCTATCTCCTCTCCTCTATAAAAGGTCATTTCATACTCCAAATTTAATTTAATTTTACTAATTTCCATTTTTTTTCTCTTCTTTCCTTCCTTTGTCTCGTTCCATTATTCCATCACAGATCAAGGTTGTTGTTGCGATATTTTCTACAACATCGATGGTAATCTATTGTGATCCTCTTCTACAACAAGGCATCGTTGCCCTCATCATCTCTAGTTTATCGTTGATATCTTGTCAGGTAAAATTTAATTAGGGTTTTGAGAAATACTTACTGGTATTAAATCGGGACGTTTTTAGTGGTTTTATCACTTATTTGTTTGTAGGATGGTTGGATAGTTATTCCTTTTGAAATATTATCTGATTTCAATAATGTTAATTTGTAGTTAGTTGGTTAGGGTTTAGGGAGGGTTTTGTGGTTTGTTGGTTGGTTCATGTGTGGTATTGAATCGTATTTGTTGTTGTGTTTGGTTGTTGTTATTTTTGTTAAGAAATATTTGATTTTTGTGGTTGTAGATACAAATATAATGGCTCCTGTCAAAAGAAAAATTGTATTAACAAAAGAAACAAGAGACACAAAGATCCAGAAGAGGCGTAGGACTAGAACTTGTAGGAAGAAGAATGAAAATTTGACTACCACTCTTTTAGAAGAACTGGCATCTGAAGTAGTTTCTTCTTCTCAAGTAGAAGCAGAATTTTCTCAAAAAGAATATGAAGAAAGAGAAAAAGAAAAAAATAGAAGTAGATGATGATGGAGAAAGAGCGAAGAAGTTGAGAAAGAAGAGGGAAATAAAAAAAAAAGGTAGAGGAAGATAAAGGAAAACAAAAAGAAGTTGAGGAAGAAGAAGTCTAAAATAAAGGAGTAGTTGAGGGGGAAGAAGAAAAAATAAATGAAGTTGATGAAGACAAAGGAAAACAAAAAGAAGTTGAGGAAGAAGAACAAGAAAAAAATGAAGTTGAGGATGATGGGATCAAAACTATCAATGCACACACTTTTCCTGTGCATTTGCAGCCTAATGCTACTGGTGATAGCATTATGAGGTCAGCCATGGGAAAACTTTTCTACACCTTCAGGATCACCCTCAAGCAGAATGGTTTGGAAGATTTTCTTAGGAATAGTTGTTTTGGTTATTTTCTTGATTTTCCAGAGAATAATAATGCACATTTTCAAATGACCATGGTCTATGAACTTCTGAAAAGAAGGTTCATTTTTCAGAATCCTGAAAAGAATGATGAGGTTTTGCTTAATTATTGTGGCATGCACTCTTATTTGGCAGAAGAGAGTTTGCCATAGTTTCAGGGTTAAAATGCCATCCTCCTTCTGAGCCAGTCCCTGAATTCATAGTAAAAAAAGAACCACGGAGACGAAAAAAATGAGGAAAAGAAGAAACAAAACAGTCAACTGAGGAGCAGAACTTGGTGTCCCTTGTTGGCACAAGTTTCAAAAATCCCTATTTAATATATTTGTTGAATGTCGAGGATACACCAAGGAAGCACAAGGAGTCATTGTGTTTACTTTGGTTTGTACATAATGTACTTTTGGCCAAAGATCTCAACAACAACATATCCCTTAAATGGGTGAATTTATCTCAGGATATTGTGGCTTTCAACAACTATCCTTGGGGTCATGAGAGCTTTGAATTAACTGTCAAATACTTGTTGAAATTAGGACCAAAGACCAATAACTTATTTGGCTTTCCATGGGCTTTCATGGTAAACATAAATGTTCTTAATCTTTTTATATTTTATTGAATAATTCAACATTTGATTTGTGACATGTTTCCTTTATTATAGGCTTGGGCATTTGAAGTCATTCCTCATTTGACCCATTAAGTAAATGCAGAAGAAGAGATCTCATCTCTAAGGATATTGAGATGGTTGAGATCAAAAACAAAAACTGCTAAAATATTCCAGTTCTTTATAACCCTCCTCATGATGCAGTAAGTTATTATTATATTACACCCATATATGTAGCAACATTTGGGTCACATGTTGCTACAGATGACTCATATGTTGCTACATATGATCCATCTATCGCAACATATGATACAATGTTGCTACAGATGATCCCTCTGTTGCAACATGTGACACAAATGTTGCTACATATGCCCATATGTGTCAATATATCACCCATATGTAGCGACATATGACACATATGTGGCAACATCTAACCCAAATATTCCTACGGATGACTCATTTTTATAATTTTAGGTTGTGCATCCATGGCTTGTCCCAACAGAAAAGGAATTGCAAATGCCATATCTAATTACTCTAGGGTTGGTTGAAACCTTATTTGATCATGTTGTGGATAGAGTTAAAATGGAATTGGGTGGAGCAAGAACCATTAAAAGAGACAGAGTTGTTAATGAATTAGTTGTTTTTGATGGGGGTGATGGTCGTGGTATTGATACTGGTGCTGGTGCTGGTTCTGGACAAGATCAAAGGGCTACCTCTTGTATAAGATGCTCTGGCTTTCTCTGTGAGAAGTGCAAGAAACAAGATGAAGATTCTATCATGTATCTTCAAATATTGAGTCAGGCTGTCAATGAATTTAAAAACAAGAGGGGGATCAAGGTCATTCCATCAAAGAATGTTCGGCATCCATATACTCCACATATCAAGAGGAGGAAAAAATCCTTTATCAAGGCAATACAAAATTTGAAGAAGAAGATCTTTGAAGAATTGCCAATGGTCGTAGGAGAGGAAGTGATGGAGTTCAAGCATGTGAATGTTTATAAGCGTGTGACTATAGTAGAAAAGAACAAACTGGTGGACCTGACGAGAGCAAAGGAACTGCGTGCACAATACGACATGCTATTTTTTTAGTGGAGAAGATTTCAGGACCATGACAAGCATGGGAAGACTGGGTTAATTTTTCTCTACTAGTACCTTCAATTTATAATGTTCGTTTGTTTTATCTTTTCAATGATTACTCTTCTTTACTCTTTAATATTATTTTTTATTTCAGTATGTTGATGAAATCCCTAGCCTCATGCGGGAGAGGCATGTGAGATACCCTAAGTACTATGATTCCACATATAGAATCCTGGATCTCAACTTCTATTCCAACTTCAAACTAAGATATGACAAAATGAGCGAGGAGGCAACAACAGTTGGTGGCAGAAGCTTTACGCAGTTAATTAATGAGATTGAATGGGATGAAGATATGATTAACTATGTCAGAGGCATTAGACCATATCCTGGAGGCAAGGATTGGATTGGTGCAAAAAGGCTTTTGGCAGTCATGAACTTGAACAAAACTCATTTTGTGACTCTTGAGATCCTCTTGCACGAGGGTTGCATGAATGTTTATGACTGCCTGCTGATGGGTATGGAACATGCCAAGTTTTTGACATTCATACAACTTGTCTTCGAGTTGCTGCCTAAATTGTTGAAGCAAAGTGGAATAATGAAGCATTTGCCAAATAAGTTCCTCAATGAACCATGGGAATTTAAAGGTCGATTGGAACCCATGGTAACAAATGATAGCAAAGCCATGTGCGCGTCATATTCTCTTGTATTTATTGAGCATTTGATTACCAGGACAACAATTCAACCCAAAACCCTGTTGTGTGACAATGCAGTTCGTCGAATGCAATGGGTTTAGGCTGCTGGGATAGTATCTAGGAGCTTGGAGCCTTGATAATGTGTTATTTTATCTTATATTGAGAGCAAGTACATAGTATGTGATGTTATATTGAGAGCAAGTACTTGATCAAATGTTGTTATATATGTCTCACATGTAGCAACATATGGGTACTCTGTAACAATATATGTCTCATATGTAGCAACATATGGGTCATATGTAGCAACATATGGGTCATATGTAGCAACATATGGGTCATATGTAGCAACATATGGGTCATATGTAGCAACATATGGGTCATATGTAGCAACATATGGGTCATATGTAGCAACATATGGGTCATATGTAGCAACATATGGGTCATATGTAGCAACATATGGGTCATATGTAGCAACATATGGGTCATATGTAGCAACATATGGGTCATATGTAGCAACATATGGGTCATATGTAGCAACATATGGGTCATATGTAGCAACATATGGGTCATATGTAGCAACATATGGGTCATATGTAGCAACATATGGGTCATCTGTAGCAACATATGGGTCACATGTAGCAACATATGGGTCATCTGTAGCAACATATGGGTCACATGTAGCAACATATGGGTCATCTGTAGCAACATATGGGTCACATGTAGCAACATATGGGTCATCTGTAGCAACATATGGGTCACATGTAGCAACATATGGGTCATCTGTAGCAACATATGGGTCACATGTAGCAACATATGGGTCATCTGTAGCAACATATGGGTCACATGTAGCAACATATGGGTCATCTGTAGCAACATATGTCTGGGTCATCTGTAGCAACATATGGGTCACATGTAGCAACATATGGGTCATCTGTAGCAATATATGT
>NW_006239082.1:980248-980413 GCF_000226075.1 Solanum tuberosum | reverse complement strand
TAGCAACATATATCTCATATGTAGCAACATATGGTTCATATGTAGCAACATATGGGTCATGTGTAGCAACATATGCCTCAAATGGTCAAACGTTACTACATAAGGGTGATATGTCGCTACATTTGAGGCATCTGTAGCAACAGATGAGTCATCTGTAGCAACAGA